>NC_056627.2:281692800-282035300 GCF_002870075.4 Lactuca sativa | reverse complement strand
CAAACAAAAAAAAGGAACTAAAAAGAGGCCAAAAATGGAAGGTGTTTGAGTTCGTTACTTATGTAGAGCTTTTTATGCCATGGTTGTGAGCTTGGTTTTACCAGGGGAAGAAGAAAGGCGGTGAGTGTTTAGGGTTTGGTTTACCTTTTAACTTTAACTACTCCTCTCTAATCCACTTATTTATTTTGTGGGTTAGAACCATTGATTAACCCACCAAAATCTTGAAAATCTTTAAATGATTGACACTTTAACTTCATGTAATAAATAAATTTCATCTGAAAAACAAGTTCATTTAATCTTTACCACATAGACTTTATTTTTACATGAGTAAAGGTCATTTGTCTGTATTAGGTTTATTTCATATATCACTTTTCTTTTCTTTTTTTTGCTTTTCCGTTTTATATACCATGAAAATTCCAACTTTTGCAACAACAAAAAGGGAGGCAAGTGAGGTCTTAAAATGGTAGTGATTTGGGGTTTGTTTGGACAGGGGAAAATGAGGTTAGCAAGGTCACAATCCATGACCAAACACACCCCTCAATGGTATGGTGGAAGGTTTGTTAAGGACATTGAGGGTTTGGCAAAATAGAATCTTTACTGGTCAAAGGCATGATAGGATTTTGAGGGTTAGATTTGGATTGTTATTTTATTAGATATGGTCTTAAATCATAATCATATATAATAATCATAATCAATGTGTTATATATATATATATATATATATATATATATATATATATATATATATATATATATATATATATATATATATATATATATATATATATATATATATATATATATATATGGGTAAAGTGAATATACCTAACAACCTTATATAAACTTAGGTACCTAACCTCATCAAACTACGTCATTTTGCATTAAATTTTCATTGCAATCATCCAAGGTTCTTAAACTTCATCCCTAAACTTGATTTAGTTCAAAAAAGTTTGGAAATTCATCATTATATATCTCCTACATTCTTCCATTTGTAGCGGTATGATATGAAGCCCATCAGGTGATATTCGATAGAAAGACGTGATGTAAAAGAAAGATATTGGTGAAAGTCCAAAGATTTTTGAAGTAATCAAGTTATGGGGTTGAAGTTTAAGAACCTTAGACAATTACAATGTAAACATGATATAAACCGATGTAGTATTATGGAGTTAGGTACCTAAACTTATATAAGGTTGTTAGGTATATTCACTTTACCATATATATATATATATATATATATATATATATATATATATATATATATATATATATATATATATATATATATATATATATATATATATATAGAGAGAGAGAGAGAGAGAGAGAGAGAGTGTTATGTTCAAATGTTTTCACTATCTATTGTGTGCCTGTATGATTGATTCTGGACCAATCATTTTAGTTATTTTAAGAAAGTAATTAATGCTTATTAAATGCTGAAGATGTAATTAATACCTATTATATCTTCAACATGTAATATGCATTAATTACTTTCTTAAAATAATTAAAATGATTGGTCCAGAATCAGTCATATATGCACACAATAGATAGTAAAAACAAAATAACCTAACCCTATATATATATATATATATATATATATATATATATATATATATATATATATATATATATATATATATATATATATATATATATATATATATATCACACGTAATCAATTACTTTTTTATTAATTGGATGTTCAAGATCTTATGCATTTGACTTTTGTTTGGTTTGATATTTTAGAAATAAAAGATAATGATAATCCGAAAATCACTTCATTATCCATAAATTTATTGAATGTTAATAACAGTTGAAAACGTATAAAATGTTAGTATTTTAATAAAAAAAATCCTTGTAGGAACATTTTTATTTTAATTAATTATAGCATTATAAAAGTTAACAGGAGATTATAAGATGGTCACGTGCACACGTGCCATGTGTGCGTCGGTGGATAAAGAAAAGAAGTCTGTTGCACTTGCATAAATTGCGGGGACACATTGCGTCTCTTGTCTTTGCATACCTTCAAGGGAGAGTGGTGTATTCACGCGCTAGTAACTGGAATACTTAATAATCGCGAGTCACGTGGACGACCGTCGTATACGCGTGGGTCAAACTACCATCCACTCCGGTTTGACCGCCCAAGGCCACGGCTACGAAACCCCACTAACGTATCTTTGCGGGTCCCATTTTCATTTTTCTAATTTTCCTCCAACAATAATAATGTCAGCTGGTTATGGTAAATTAAATAAAACGATGCAAATTCTCCTTGCAGTTTATTTTTATTTTATTGCAGATATTGTAAAAAGTTTTTTATTATTAGATTTCTTTTTAAAAAGTCTAATTATTATTAGAGAATTTGACAAAGGTTAATCCAACAAATTATTTGTCAAAAAATAATCAAAAACTAACAAAAATGTCAAAAAATAATCAAAAACTAACAAAAATGTCAAAAAATAATCATGAATTTCATAATCATCTTCGAAAATCTTGTTGTTGCTCAATTTGAACTTTGATAATTTTTTTTATACAAACTTCGTATCATCATTCATTTTAATCAAGATTTTGTTTATTTGGTTCGATTTAATGCATTTTTAAGTAATTTTGATATAACTATGACCATCTAAATCAATTTAATCGGTTTTTGATAATTTCATTCGGTCTAATGGTTAAACAAAATAAAATTTCTTCTATAACTAATATTGTATTTTACTATTTGTCTAAGATCATATCCATCATCGACCTCACATATAGGTTTTTTTTTTTTTTTTTTTTTTTTTTTTGTTTAACAAAATTATGGTTGTTAAAATCTTGATCCTAGTTGTAGGATCGTACAATCCTACCATTCCACATAGGTAAAGCGATCTCGATCTTAATTGGATCGTTTTTCGGTAGAATCAAATCGTAGGATCGTTAAAATATATATATATTAAAAAATTTCAAATATTTTTTTGGACTACCTTACCTACATAGAATACTGTAACGTCACAATAAAAAATTTTCATTCTATTTAAGTAGAGTTTCCCATTTATAAATCAATTTTAAAGAAAACCATTTAATTCAAATACATTTATTGAAATCAGAGTTATATTAAAGCGTTAAATTTTCATTGTTGTTGATGAATGTGTACGGCCACGCCTTCATATTCTCATGATGACCGATAATACCTAAAACAATAAACAATTGAGTAATGGAATACCCATACGATAAACATACAAGCATGCATCAGGTCCACACAACCTTCGTTATGGAATACCGAGGATTTGTTGGTCTGCCGTCAACTCAACCGCTCATCCCGAGCCTCCATGCCTACGGCTTACAGCCGGATCGCACAGAGTATCTCCGTCTACAAACTGCCTCAACCCACTACTACCATATGTCGACATATAAACAATCAGGATCAAGTAGGCACATAATACATGCAAACAGTAATCATACAACTCGCTACCACATGAAAATAATGAGATTCCAGGGGTCAATTTGCGAAATCCTTATGAAACTGGAAAGATGGCTAAGTCAAATGTTGCAAAATTCGTTCTCGAAAAACACACTTTGAAAAAAAAAAGTTGAAGAATCTCAAAGAAGTAAAAACTGGTTGGAAGGGTAATGTATCTTATGGATCAAAGAAACGAAAGGTGAACACAATTTCGGATCAGGGTAACGATTTGAATCCCAATTTATTAGAAAAGAATTGAAAGAAAGAGAAATATGTGACAAAGATCTTGATGATTTGAATGCCTTAAAAGTAAAAATTGAAGCTGAAGAGAATAATGTTAAGGAAATTCTTGCTGAAAAGAAAGCTATGTTTCCAGATTGAACTGTAGATTGGATTCAGAAATAAGCAATTGATAATCCAAATTTGTTTTGGTTGGAACCTCAAACTTCGTTATCAGTTAAGAACGAAATGGATTGTCAGTTGGATTTTTTCAATTACTGCTAAAGCCTTTTTGTTTCGATGCTTTGAATCAATTATGAAAGATCCTCTAGAAATTAAAGTGATAAACAAGAAGTTGTTCAACTTTTACGTGAAGAATTCAAAACCATAATATGAATCAAGGAGCTTAGAGAGGATTGTTGCATTGAAAGTTGGAAAACCTATGGGTGGTGATGGTTTTGCAAATGTCAGTTTGAAGGTTTTTACGGGGTTCTTTGGCTGGTATTCCATTCATGATTCCTTATGATTGGATTTATCTGTTCAACATTATTGCAAAGGACATTGTGAAGTATGAGCCTATCTTTTAATTTTTTAGTAGAACGATACGGGCTTATATTCTTGAAATTACAAAGATGGATGTTGAAATAGCAACGGTTCTTAGTCGGAATCCCATTTTGAAGCTATTTCCTCATCCTAAGGATATTGATAAATTTTGGTCTGGATTTATTGAAAAAGAACTTTAGGGGATGGCTTACAAGATGAAAGAGAATGAAGTAGTGAAGCACTACGTTATATTCCTAAGAGATAAACATTTATTCTCAACTGCTACGTTGAATCATTTCCTTGCAAAAGCTGAAGCGAACAAGTCTAGTAATGAAGGAGATTTGAAGTGTGTTTCGAATATGATAAAATTGTGGATAGTTATTCAGACGAATTTATTGAATACTATTTCGAAGGTGTTTGAAGCGATGAAGAAAAGACCACAATAATAACTTGACACTAAGGGGGAGATTGTTAGGTTTCAGAAATTGGTTGTCTAGTTGTATGCATTGTTCGTTTCTGATTGTAATGTTTAGTGTCTTTTCTTAATTTCGAATTGAGTTGTTTTCTGATTTGGAATGTATTTAATCTTAGTTTTGCAATTTTCAACTGTCAACTTAGGATTCCTTTCAAATGCTTCTCTGACGCCCATATACAGGAGCATTAGTTAATAGAGTGGGTGGAGTTTTTGACACCGTATAGTTCAACACAATCTTTTGTAATGAATTGTTCTCTTTATCCTCTAATGCAAACAAATCTTATTTATAACTTTGTGTTCATCCAAATCATTTACATATTCATATGGAATTTTCATTTTAGAGTCTATCATTCCTATAAATCGCATCACTTAGTCTCAACTCGGCCAAACATTTGATTGTTAACACCCATCATCGAGGGGTCTATAATTATCTGTAACGACCCAATTTTTCAAAAGAAATTTTTTCATTTTTGATTAACCAAACACATTTCCATAAATCACGAAATCCAAATATAATTGTTTTCAAAACTCATATCAATTACAACTTTTATTTCAAAACATCAGAGTATCCCATAAAACGCCTGAGAGAGTGTACACCGTGCCATCAAGCATTGCCCTTGGGCTCGGATGTACCTGAATCAAATCCACAAACTGTAAGCTAATGCTTAGTGAGTCCCCCAGAGCATACCCCACACATATCATGTTAGCTATAAAAGCTATATATACCACATAAGCCATGCATACAACATATATGGATGCCCCGAAAATCCTCTGGGGTCTTACTTTGGGTACCTCGGGAACCTCCCGAGGTCTTAGCCCAAGGATGCCTTGGAAACCCTCCAGGGTCTTACTCTGGGTGCCTCAGGAACCCCCGAGGTCTTAGCCCAAGGATGCCCTGGAAACCCTCCAAGGTCTTACTCTAGGTGCCTAAGGAACCCCCCGAGGTCTTAGCCCAAATGCCTCGGGAACCCCCTGAGGTCTTTACCAAGGATGCCTTAGAAACCCTCCAAGGTCTTAAACCTAGGTGCCTCAGGAACCCCCGAGGTCTTTCATGCAAGTGTCACAAATAACTGGCATATCACATATTACATAAATAATTAACACATCACATAACAACTAAAGGGTCGGCCTTGGTGCCTTTAACCCATTGGTATGGTGAGGAGACTTACCTCTGTCTGAAGAATACGAAGGCTACTCTCCCACCAGTCCATAAACACCCGTGTTGAACAATAATAACATTACTCAACGTTAGGATCAAACACCATCTATGTGGAGAACCCAAATCCCCAAGTCCTTTCACAATGGCCCAAAAAGTCTTCCTTAGTTAATGGGCCCAAAGTCCATATCCATAATCATTAATGGGCCTCATGGCCCAATAAAGCCCAACCATAACATCCATGGCCCAAAACAAATAAACTGGCCCACTAACTCCAAAACGTGACCAGGCCCAATGACTAATTGAGGCCCAAAAGCTTAAAGGCCCAAAACAAGTCCAGGTCCAACTATTGTATGTACGGCTGGCGTACCAACCTGGTACGTGCAGCGTACTGAGTCCCTAAGCAGTACGCGCGGAGTACACTAATTTACGCCCAGCGTACAAACAGATTAAGCACTTCCTTCCATTAAGTGCTTAATACTTGATGTTCTATCGTCTAAAACCAGATATGAGCTCATCAAGACATCCTAGGGCATAAAGTTGGCAAATTTATGCCCTTGCATGCTCTATGGGACTTAAAAATTTCATTCTTCGCATTAGGACTTCATTTAAGGCTCCAAACTCTTACATGGAGTCTATATACTCTCCAAGATAACACCTTTATGCATCTAGCATGCTCACAAGGCTCAGATCTAACCATTTCAGCCTCTAAAGTTGCTAAACTCTCAAGAGAAGGTCCAAAACCAACAAAAGGGACCATAAAGAAAACCCTAACTAGATCTAAAGAATAAGAAGGCAAGATTAAAGCTTTATACCTCCAGAAGCTCCTCAAGTTGAACTAGATACAGATTCTTGAAGCCCAATGCCACTCCAAGCTTGCTTGACAACTCCTTCTTCTTGAATGGACAATAAAATGGACATAAATGCACTCCTTATTCTCAAAGCACACTCTCTAATGATATTAGGGTTTTCAGAGACGTTTGAAGGTGAAAGAGGTTGATTAGGGTGAGGCTTAAATGAGATAAGGATACTTATATAGGCCTCAAGTCCGGAAATTAGGGTTTGTACATCCGTCACGTACGCTTAACGTACTATGTGACAACCCGAAAGCTTCTACCCGGTACATCTAGTCAGTTAATCTAAGTTAAACTCATTTTTGTTAACTCCTAGCACTGATTAAGGGCTCATTTAAGCATTTAAAGCCTTGAGTACAACCAAAGTTTGAATTAGGGATGGGTTGGTTTAAGATTTAGGGTTGCAAATAGGCCAAACACTCCATCAAAAGGAGTCTGTGGCCACAAACATGAGTGTGTGGCTGATGTGCACGAAAGTACCCACTAATTTTAATATTTATAACCTAACAAACTTAGACTAACTATGCACTTATAGGCAGTGTACCTAGTCAGATTATAGTATAGCTTGGGTAAGTTGGGTGTCGATCATAGGGAACAATGTTGTTAATTTATTTATTCACTACTAAATTAATCTAATTATTAATAGGCTAAAAGGGTTTGTATCTAATTTTGCAAGTTTAGATAAACTTAATTCTTTAGCAAAACTCAATCAATAAACAAAATACTTCTATTAGTTCGAATCCACTTTCACTCAATGGCTATACATTAGTCAAGACTATTACCGTTGGTTACCAATTTAAGAAGTATTAGCAGTTTAGTTCTAAACCTACTAACTATTAATCAATTCATGTAAATCTATATATAGTCACATAATAGTTAACACAGAATCTATTATTAAGTAAGATTGGAGCTATGAAGATTGATTAATCAAAACACAATTACAGTCATAATATGAGTTCTCTAACACAACTTAATTCAATGATTCAATTACTTATCTAAGATTGGTTTGATCTTAGCTCTAATAAACTAGTGTTCACTTTGTTATTGGGTATTCATATTCATGCAGATTTGTGTTCACTAACTACACAGAACAAGAATTTAAAGCAATTAAATCATTAACTAAACATGCTATGTAAAATCAATCAACACAAGCATATAACCAACAAATAAAGTCTAATCTAATGCATTCAAACCATGAGTTCTAACTTCATCTAGCTAATAGAAGTAGCTAGATTTAGTTGGACATATTAACAGCTAAACAGTCAAAAGCTATAATCAAACACATGATAAGTGTACCAAATTTATAAAGCAAATTATGAACTTCCTCTTCTTTGGTGTTGAAAACCACTTCCAGATCTCTTTTTCCTCTGAAATTCGCCTTCTGGAATCTCTTTCTTCTGCCAAAAGTCCCCTCAATTCATAATGGTCAAAGATATATATAGTTTCCTGATTTTAATAATTCACGTCGTGAACAATAAAATATTCACGTCGTGAATACAAGATAACCGTGCTCGGCAAGGATTCCTTCACCCGCGTACATATCTTCTAGAACTTAAGCTCACGTCGTGAATCTTCCAGTTCTCACGTCGTGAAAACACTTTTTCTTGATTTTCTTGTCCTTTAATCTTTTAACTCCCAAAGTTTCTTCCTTTAACGTTTTTAGTCCCTTTTCTTCAAAATGTCTTCTTTTTGGCTGCAAATAACATTTAAACCCATAAGTACCATTATTCTAAACAAATTACCAACTTATATACAAAAATATACTTAAATATTGCCTAAAAATAGGTATAAATACGCCAATATCAAAATACCCCACACTTGGGCTTTGCTTGCCCTCAAGCAAATTTAAACTTAACCTTTTATTACTAACATCACATAGAACAATCCAATTCCAGCTCAGCCATTATGCCAAGACCTCAACGCTTGCATTAGTGTCTAAAATTTCCTAAAGTACCCCCATACTTTAAATACTCACAATCTTCATAAACACTCGCCCACTTCTTTCGAACAATGCTCATTTTATGCAACCCTCCGAATCCATCCGCAGAAATCTTACTTAACCTCAAAGTATTTTTGTAAAGCTACCCAAGCATACATAAACTAGAGAATTACAACTTTAAGATACCAATACTTGGAGCTCTTGAATTCTTCACTTCTTTGACAGTTTAATATTGATTTCTTTGAATTCACTTCTTTCATGATTTCTGGCATCTTCAACTTTTGATTCCTTTGAACTTTGATCTTTGATCTTCATACTTTGATAGCTCCAAAATTCTTCAAGAATTTTTACGTTTCAGTAATTTCTCTCTCTTTTTTTTTTCTTTCTCTTTTTTTTTTACATGTATAACTCACTTTTTTCACTCAAAACCTACATGCTTAAGCAGGGGCGCTTAACTTCAACCTTTATTGGTTAAGACATAGCTTTCCTGGATACATTTCAGGTTTAGACTGCTAAACATATTGCATCCCTCAAACCAAGCGGGGTTATGTTTTTGTTCCATGATTTCACTAAAATAAGGGATGCCACAAAT
The DNA here is from genome assembly GCF_002870075.4 of Lactuca sativa. Classification (NCBI taxonomy): domain Eukaryota; kingdom Viridiplantae; phylum Streptophyta; class Magnoliopsida; order Asterales; family Asteraceae; genus Lactuca; species Lactuca sativa. The sequence continues at coordinate 282,026,090 of NC_056627.2, read as the reverse complement.
GCACTATAACGTGTATTGGCTCAACTAAACATTTGAACTCTTATCGGATCATCCCATATGACACTAACAATTCCAGTTCAAATTATTATTACTAGATTTGATTATTAAAAATTTCAAATTTTCAAATTTTAAATTTTACCATTATCTAGCAATTTAATTTTTCTACCCCCTACCCCACACTTATTTCATACAATGCCCTCATTGTATGCCTAGGATAAATCAAAATTAAGAAAAGGGAGAAAAAGGAACAGACTCCCCTGGGATAGCGACGTAAACATCTCCAAAAGTGTGGAAAACGTGCATCTTGAATATGGACACTGAGAAATAGAAACTTGGATCTTGAACACGCGAGATAAGGAATGTACCGGCAAAACATGAAATCGAGCCTTCAATCTTCTACAAATGTGGTGGAAATCTCCAAAATAGAACGAACAATGTGGGAAAGCATACGCCACATTGTATGGTAGTGAAAATGAGCCAAAATAATCTTCATAATAATGACAAGAAGAATGGTATCAACCCATGGAATAATAATATGTCAAGGGCCTTGAACTTGTGAAGAACACTGATTCACGACGTGAGATAAGACTCTTCTAAATTCACCCAATGTCTTAATGTATTAAGACTCTTCTAAATTCACCAGTTTTTGACTCTTTCGCTAACTATCTACTCTCTTGACTCACCCACACTTATTTTAAAATATGGGTCTCGACTCTTGACTTTAAACACTCCCGGCTAAACACGTACGCACTTATATCTCGATATCCTTTTTAGGCGCTCCTAGCAATTTCTGAGAAATAACAACCAAAGAAGAATAAAGTAACATAATATCTTGAAAATCTTTACAGTCCCAACAAAATAAAACAAAAGAAAACAAAATAAAAAAAACCAAAACAAACCAAACAAAATAAAAATAAACAAACACTCAATCATCCTCCTCATCCTGGTTCGCTCCGCTAGTCCCGTCTCCATCGCCTCCACGTTCGCCATACTCCGTCCATCTCAGGCAAATCGGGTAATGATACCCCAAATGAGGTGGCTGCTCCACCCCAAGGTGTCGGACAACATTCTCCATAGTACCTCCAATCCAATTGACACTCAAAGATAACTGGTCAAAATAACCAGCCATGTCACTCCCAAAAGGTGCTCCCACCATGGATGCGGGTGGATGCATTGGCTGTCCTCTTTCTCCTCTTCCTCTCACGTTCCTGCGCCTCGGCCTTGGTTGTGGTTCAGGTTGGTCAGCCGGCTAGTCATCACCCTCATCACCCTCACCATCTGAAGGTACTATGCCCCAATGCGACCCGGAGTTTCTGACAACCCACATAGTCTCCAAATACCCCATGCCAAACTCATGCTCATCCACACAAGTCATGGAACGAATAATACTTGGAACAACCAAATGATACGAGCGAACCAAACGCGTAATAAATTGTCCTCCACAAATGGGGCTCCCAGGGCGCGAACTAGCTGCAGACCCAGCCAGAAAACATGCCAGAAAATAAGGAATATTGCAACACACGTCGGCCTGTAAGATACACAATAAGAAGAATAAATTTTGTTTTGTCACTTTATCTCCATGCCTCCTATGATTGATGGAGAATGTGATGAAACGGTGGAGTAAGCGATGGATCGGGGACCGAATACTTCTCTCGGGAGACACTCCAGAATTAAACATTCCGGACGCAATATTATGCCAGAAAGTATACCCAGTGACACCCTCCGTATATCCTCTAGCAGCCGTGCTAAAAAACATACCAGATTCGGGAGTCATTGCCTCTTGTTGATCATATAGTCCAACTCTCCAAGCAAATTCAACGAGGTTGCACTCCCGGTACTCACCCCCCAAACGGAATACCAAAGCTTGTGGCCAATGTGGGTCTTGGACAGTTTCCTGAAATGTCACTGTTGAGAAAAACTCAACACAAAATTCCTTATATACCCGCTCTTGGACCCGGAACAGGTTACGCCATCCAGAACAAGTGAACGAATACCCATTTCCAATAAATATTTTTGTCAAAAATGGGCACATCCGGTCTACGAGCCCGACTTCCCTCAACCGTGTCCAATTAATTGTTGGAGCAACTTCAATTTCTCTGTTGTAAAGCCACCCTAACTTGTTGTTCCATCGGGTTAAGATGTCGAGGGACATTGTTGCGGGAAAATTGTAAAACGGGTGTAAACTTGCCACCCCAATGGGAGTCTCTCTTCAGGGAGCCATTACTGCAAAAACAGCAACAAACATATCCAAAAGAAATAATCCAACAAATTAGAAATTAAGGAAACTGAAAACTGCTCAGCCCAGGATTTACGTCGTGAATCCTGTAAGATTCACGTCGTGAATTCGTACCCAACAACTATAATCGGGAAAAATCAGGGTACAAATCAAACCACAAGAATAATGGGGTTTACTTCCATAGCATTTACAAGCATAAAGCATCAACATTTCAAGGCTATTACAGGACTTTTAAGAAGTAAATTCGATTTTTCATCTAATGAACAAACCCTAACCCTAAGTTCAACCATTGAAGAAAAATTAAACTTAAGAATTAAGAATCATTACTGATATGTGCATATTTAGTTCATATCAAGTGTAGATTTTTATTCATTTATTAGCTAAATTATTGCATTTCATGGACAAAAGGTACTTAAAAGTGTTTGAATTATGTTTTTAGTCCAAAAATGAAGCTCGGAAGCAAAAGGAAGCAGGAGAAGCGGTTGAGAGCTCGAGAATGGACCAAAGAAGAAAAACACTAAAAATAACACCTACTCGGCGAGTCCACACGAAGATTCGAGAAGATAAAGACTCGGAAACCCAGAGACTTATCACAATACGGGGACTGAGAGATGGACTCGACGAGTCGGCACCTGACTCGACGAGTCGATTCGTATATATAAAGATAACTTCTCAGAACGATGGAGAAGAATTCTGGAATGATTCAGAGGAGTTCAGCTGCGATTAAAGAGTCAGAAACACCCTAGAAGACGAAGTTAGAAGCTAGAATTCAATTCCGAAGGAGATTTGAGGCAAATTTCATCATTCTACTTAATCTTTTGTTTTGTCATTATGGTTAAACAATTAGAATCTGTTTGTTTGCTGTTATTTACTTCAATTATGAGCTAAAACTCTTAGACTTCTGTTTGGAGATACGAAATTGATACTATGGTTTGATTCTTGGTAGGATTAATTTAAAGTTGGTGATTTTTGTTATTTTAGCTTGCTAAAGAACCTTATGTGTGAATGATAATTAATTTTCTGTTAATAGGAAGGTAATTAAATAGCATGAACATCTTTTAATGATTAACCTCATATGCTATGTGATCACTTTGGCATATGTCTAGGATTAATGAACATGAAACTAGAGTTAATAAGAAAATTGAGTAAATTCATGTGTGAGCTTGTGTGATGACCATCAACAAGAAGTTAACCAAAAGACTAAATTAGTTAACTATTGCAAGTCTAAATTAACCCGAATAATTAATCTAGTGAATTTAATTAAATTAGACAACTGGCCACTGTTTAAGTTAGTTTATTTACTAAGGATTGGTGTAAAGAAAATATTTAATGCAATGGATAGATGGGCATCGAATTTATTAGAAGTTTATTAAGTTGGGAGTCCAGCTAAAGACTCGCACAAAAAGAAGCTCTTGCGGGAGGCAACCCGTCATTAGAGTTTTTTTTTTCTTTAAACTTCTAGTTTATTAGGGTAATTTAGGATTTTAATTTTGATGTTTGTTTTCGTTTTTCTATTACTTGTGTGTTGTTTTGATCTTTTCAGTTTGAAGCTTAGGATTGCATGTGAGGGTCTAGAGTCAAGGCTGACGAAGCGAGAAATCGAGTCTAGGCGAGAGAGGAAACGAAGTTTTAGTCAAGCTATGAGTCCAATTGATAGAACGGTTATAGAGTGTTTATTCCTTGAAGAAAAATGAGGGAAATTATTGGTTTATATAACCCCCATACATTAGCAACAGACTTGGGCAGAATAAAATTTTTGTCACACAGCGGTCTACTCGCCGAGTGCATTTTATGGACTCGCCGAGTCCATGTGAAAATTCATGATTCTTCTGCCATTTACGCTTCAACTCGGCGAGCCTACATACTTACTCGACGAGTCGCTCATTCTTCTTACTTTTGAGCTGAAGATTTGATGACATTTGATATGGGCATTGGTTCTATTCATTGAAGATCATTTTCCGAGCATTTCCAAGAGTTTTTCCCTTATATTTGGAGCTTTTATGAAGACTGTACCACACGAGATGTTTGACACCCAAGGCATGGATGAGTTGTTCCTATGTCTAAACTCAGTTGAATCTGGAGCTTTAAATAAAGAAGATCAACCTCGCAACTACTATCCCAGGGGAGTTTGTTCTAATTCCCTCTTTGCTTTTGTGTTTTTCTTTTTCATGCATAACATGCAATGGGGACATTGCTTGATTAAAGTGTGGGGTAGGGGGTTGGTTACATTACATTAGTCAATTTAGAATCCTAATTTAGGCTTAATTTAAAAAAATGCATAAAATTACTAGGATCTAATTTAGGAAACTTTGGTAAAAGCAAATTAGGATTCCATGTTAGAATTGTGTTGATAATTACATGAAAACCCAAATGTTTAGTTGAGCCTATACACGTTCTAGTGCATTTGTGGCTTCCTTATTCCAGTGAAATCATGGGACAAAAACACGACCCTGCTCAGCCTGAGGGATGCAATATGTTTAGCAGCCTAAACCTGAAATGTATCCAGGAAAATTATTATCGTTAGCCAATAAAGGTTAAGGTTGAGCGCCCCTGCTTAAGCATGTAGGTTTTGAGTGAAAAAAGAGAGGTACATGTAAAAAAAATAGAGAGAGAATTGCAAGAAAAGTTGAAGAATTTTGGAGAAAATAAAGTGAAGATCAAAAGATCAAAATTCCAAGAAATTCAAAAAGTTGAAGATACCAAAAATCAAACAACAAGGTGGTAAATTCAAAGAAATTAAAGATCAAATTATCAAGAAAGTGAAGAATTCAAAAGAGCTCCATATTGGTAACATAAATTGTAATTCTAGATTATGTATACTTGGGTTGCTCAACTAAAAATACCTTGAGGGTAAGAGGTTTTCTGCGGATGGATTCGGAGGGTTGCATAAAATGAGCATAATTCAGGGTGAATGGGCGAATGTTTATGAGGATTGTGAGTATTTGGAGTACGGGGGGTTATTAGGAAAAATTTAGACACAAATGTATGCGTTGCGGTCTTGGCATAATGGCTGGGTTAGATTGGAGTTGTCATATGTGATTCTAATGGTTTAAAATTCAGTTTTGCTTGGGGGCAAGCAAAGTCAAGTGTGGGGTATTTTGATATGTGCATATTTAGTTCATATTAAGTGTAGATTTTTATTCATTTATTAGCTAAATTATTGCATTTCATGGACAAAAGGTACTTAATAGTGTTTGAATTATGTTTTCAGTCCAAAAATGAAGCTCGGAAGCAAAAGGAAGCAGGAGAAGCGGTTGAGAGCTCGAGAATAGAACAAAGAAGAAAAACACTAAAAATAACACATACTCGGCGAGTAGGGTCGACTACTCGGCGAGTCCACACGAAGATTCGAGAAGATAAAGACTCGGAAACCCAGAGACTTATCACAATACGGGGACTGAGAGATGGACTCGACGGGTCGACACCTGACTCGACGAGTCGATTCGTATATATAAAGATAACTTCTCAGAACGATGGAGAAGAATTCTGGAACGATTCAGAGGAGTTCAGCTGCGATTAAAGAGTCAGAAACACCCTAGAAGACGAAGTTAGAAGCTAGAATTCAATTCCGAAGGAGATTTGAGGCAAATTTCATCATTCTACTTAATCTTTTGTTTTGTCATTATGGTTAAACAATTAGAATCTGTTTGTTTGCTATTATTTACTTCAATTATGAGCTAAAACTCTTAGACTTCTGTTTGGGGATACGAAACTGATACTATGGTTTGATTCTTGGTAGGATTAATTTAAAGTTGGTGATTTTTGTTATTTTAGCTTGCTAAAGAACCTTATGTGTGAATGATAATTAATTTTATGTTAATAGGAAGGTAATTAAATAGCATGAACATCTTTTAATTACTAACCTCATATGCTATGTGATCACTTTGTCATATGTCTAGGATTAATGAACACGAAACTAGAGTTAATAAGAAAATTGAGTAAATTCATGTGTGAGCTTGTGTGATGACCATCAACAAGAAGTTAACTAAAAGACTAAATTAGTTAACTATTGCAAGTCTAAATTAACCCGAATAATTAATCTAGTGAATTTAATTAAATTAGACAACTTGCCACTGTTTAAGTTAGTTTATTTACTAAGGATTAGTGTTGTGAATGCGAATCTAATCACTTGAATCGGTAACCAACAAAAGAATTAATCCATTGCACCATTACCTTGAAATCAACCATAAGATCAATTGAGTTGAACTAAACAGAAGTTCCTTCCCATTATTGAAACTAGTTAATTCTTTGTTTTTCTAAGTTTTAGATTAAATAATAGTTAGTAAGTTTTCTAGTCTTGTAAAACTAGAGAAAATCCCCTACTTATTAATTAATTTAGATAGAATTAGTTTTTAGTTTTAATTTGCCGTTCCATGTGTTCGATACCCTACTTATTTAACTATACCACAATTGATAGGTCCACTGCCTTTGTGTGTTATTTTATAATTAAAGTTGGTTTAAAACTAAGTGAGTTTGTACACATCAATTACCTTAGATCGTAGTATTACGTAAGCACAAAGGAAAATAGAGGAATTGTCGGCCAAATTTGGAACAAGGGGGACCAGATCGTGTGTTTCACTTCGTGGGGAATAAAGAAATGAGGTTAAACTGATTCTTATCCCTTTAATCAGTGGTCCCGAATAAGTGACAACTCACGTCGTGAGTTCTTAAAAATTCATGTCGTGAGTCATGTTTCGGGCTTAAAATTGGGCCAATTCAATTAAAAAAAATGGGCTAAGTCTTGGCCTATTTATTTAATAGAAAATGGGCTGATATGCATCATTTTTATATTATCCCGCTTAATCAGAATTCACGTCGTGAATTAGTAACTATTCACGTCGTGAATCCTGCACGAAATGTAGTTACTATCAAATAAAGTATGACTAACATCTATCTTCCTAATTATCACCACTTCGTTTTTAGGGACCCCACATTCAGTGTTTAATTATGTTATAAGCGAGTTGGATGATATGATCTATGTTTTTAAGACTAAAACGCAAAAAGAAAAGAAAAAAATTGCAAACCAAACTCGGGTTGCCTCCCGAGAAGCGCTTCTTTTTCTTGGATTCTTGAGCTGGACTCCGTGCATCCTACGTTGAATCGTATGAAGAGTCTACCACTAGGATCTTCTGTTCCTTGAAACGCCACTTGTAAGCTTGAACTCGTCTTTTGTACGCTTTTTTTCGATTTTTCCTTTTTAGCTTTGACCTGATCTTCATCAAGCTTGCGTTTGGTCCCTTTAGTTTCCCCCTTGCACTCCATAGCATCCTTCTCCTCTTTCACTACTGGCTTTGTCACCCTTGAAGTAACCTCCTGTTCATCACTTGTCATCTCATCATCTTCCTTGCTTACCCAAGAAGGTAGACTCTTGTAAGCTATGACTTCAACCAAATATGGAACAGATGCTCTTGGTTTTGTTCTTTTGACTTGATGAACTGTCTTGATCTCTTCTTCCATAAGCTTTTCTAATTCTTCTAATTCATTGTCTTTATTAATTGTGAACACCTCTTCTTGAACATGATTCCTTTGAAAGCCATCTTCTATCCCAAAAATTTCTTTTTCATTACCAACCCTCAAGGTGAGCTTAGACTCGCGAATATCAAGAAGAGCTCCAGCAGTGTTAAGCAATGGACGACCAAGGATAATTGGAACATCGGGGTCTTCCTTCATATCCAACACTACAAAATCTATTGGAAAAACAAATTTTCCAATTTTTACTAAAATATCCTCCACAATGCCCCGGGGCTGTGTCACTGAACGGTTCGCCATGTGAATAGTCATTCTTGTACCCTTCAACTTCTGAATATCTAACTTCTGATAAAACAAATAAGGCATCAAGTTAATGCTTTCCCCAGAATCAGCTAAAGCATCCACTTTCATGTTGTTACCAAACTCACACGGAAGAGTGAGGCGTCCAGGATCTCCCATCTTCTAGGTGTCTCTCCCAACACTGCTTTTGAGCTTTGCTCACTTAGAATCACCTTAGAATGCTTCTTTAATTGCTTTCGAGTGTCTATCAAGTCTTGCAGTAATTTTTGATACTCAGGAATTTTGGATAAGGACTCGACAAAGGGAGTATTAATCGGGATACCCTTCACGTGCTTAACAAACTCTAGATGCTCTCTTTCCAGTGGACTAAGGGTAGCTCGGGAAGGAAAAGGAAAAGGAGGCTGATAAACCGAACCAGCTACAGAATTTTTCTATTCATGACGGGCCCACGTCGTGAGCTTATATGGCTCACGTCGTGAGTTCGTCAAATTCAGCAGCATCTTGATTCTCGAGCTTGGGCTTGTTTAACTTTGGATCGGGCTACTGTTGTTCAACTTCTAAGGCTTTTAGGAACTCAGAGATAGCCTCTTCTTCAGTATCTATGGCCATTACATGAGATTGGGCCTTCGTTTCGGGATTTTTCAGGGACAGCTTCTCATGAACCAGAGTGGCTAGTTGACCAAGTTGTACTTCAAGGTTATTGATGGAAGCTTGCTGATTCTTTATTAAAGTTTGTTGTTCTACCATCAATGCATGATGATTCTTAACCAAGGTTCTTTGTTCATTAACAGCAGAATCAGTAGTCTCATGTCTCTTTTCCGAAGCTTCCATAAACTTCATCAACATGGTCTCTAGATCGGGTTTCTTCTCAGCTGGTGGTTGCTCCTTTTGATAGAAGCCTCGACCTGTCTGCCTATACTTCTCTTCTTTTTGCTTCTTATACTCTTCATATGGCAGCCACTCCTTCTTTGGTTTCCTCCAGTCTTCATCATACTTGTCCCCACTCGAGTAGCACTCTTGAGCTTTTCTATTCCCAAACCCATCTAAATTGCAGTCCTTGGTCAAGTGTGGACTACTACACCTCTCGCAACCCACTCTTATGGCATGAAATGAGTGGTCCATTTGTGTCAACCTCTGGTCCATATTATTTAGCATAGCCATCATGGCTACTATTTCTTCAGTTTGGGTCCCTCCACCGCCTTTGATTCCATCTTGCTTAGGGTTGTGGTATTCACGAGAGTGCTTCGCGAATTCTTCAATCAACTCCTTGACATCCTTTGGATTTTTCTTTGTCAAAGGTCCTTGAGAGTCAAGGAGTTGTCTTGTCATAACGTTGACCCCATCATAGAAAATCAACATCTCTTGTTGCACATTAAGATCATGCTGAGGGTAATTTCTGAGCAAGCCCTTGTACCGCTCCCATGCTTCGTACAATGACTCCCTCGGCTGTTGCTCAAAGTTGGCTATTGCCTTCTTGAGTTTAGCTATCTTGGATGGCGGGAAAAACTAGTCCAGAAATTGCTCACGCATTTGAGCCCAAGTGGTGATCGTACCTAGTGGAAGTGATTTTAACCACTCTTTAGCAACTCCCTTGAAAGTAATGGGAAGCATCCTGAGCAGGACAATGTTTCTGTTGACATTTGGGGCATTGAAGTAATCCGCAATGTCATTTACTTCATCTAGATGCTTGAAAGCATGCTCATGATCTTTCCCATAAAATGGGATATCCTTCAGTGCAGTCAAGATGTGCCCCTTCAGCTCGAATGTGGCAGTGGCAGGTATTGCTGGTTGGACTAAACCGGGACCCACATCTTCTCGGATCCGCTTCTTGTAAGTTCCCATGGATATCTCCTCAATGTTTGCCATCTCGTTCCTTGGCTCGTTCTCGGGTTCGCTCGTATGTTCTTCAAATTCAGGCAAGGTATCGTATTCGGATTTGGTTTGGACGGGTATTTGATCCAAGTGTTCAAGCTTACTCTTGTTCTTTGAGGATGAACTTGACTCTCCTGTCTTCTTTCCCGACTTCCTTGAACATGATGACTTTAGTTCTTGCAATGGCGTCTTCTTATCAGTCTTTTGGTGAAGTGCAGCTTCTGGATCTTCAATCGGTGGCACCAAAGGTGTGGTAGAACCTCTGGTCATGAACTCCTGGAATTCGACAAAATAAAAACGTAAAACTGAACTAAAAAAAAACTAAAAAAAAAAAAAAAACTAAAACTCACAGCTCTCACGTCATGAGTATTTGTAACTCACGTCGTGAGTTCTATGACGGAAAATGAAATAAAAATATTTGCTGGATAATTAAAATGCTAACAAACTAAGCTAATTAACTCAAAACTAATTAACTTTTTGCAAGTTTTATCCCACAAAAAGGATCGATTAATCTAATGCAAATAAATAAACTAATAAACTGGTCGTTCCTCAGCAACGCCGCCAAAAACTTGATGTGCACGAAAGTACCCACTACTTTTAATATTTATAACCTAACAAACTTATACTAACTATGCACTTATAGGCAGTGTACCTAGTCAGATTACAGTATAGCTTGGGTAAGTTGGATGTCGATCACAGGTAACGGTGTTGTTAATTTATTTATTCACTACTAAATTAATCTAATTATTAATAGGCTAAAAGGGTTTGTATCTAATTTTGCAAGTATAGATAAACTTAATTCTTTAGCAAAACTCAATCAATAAACAAAATACTTATGTTAGTTCGAATCCACTTTCACTCAATGGCTATACATTAGTCAAGACTATTACCGTTGGTTACCAATTTAAGAAGTATTAGCAGTTTAGTTCTAAACCTACTAATTATTAATCAATTCATGTAAATCTATGTATAGTCACACAATAGTTAACACATAATCTGTTATTAAGTAAGATTGGAGCTATGAATATTGATTAATCAAAACACAATTACAATCATAATATGAGTTCTCTAACACAGCTTAATTCAATGATTCGATTACTTATCTAAGATTGGTTTGATCTTAGCTCTAATTAACTAGTGTTCACTTTGTTATTAGGTATTCATATTCATGCAGATTTGTGTTCACTAACTACACAGAACAAGAATTTAAAGCAATTAAATCATTAACTAAACATGCTAGGTAAAATCAATCAACACAAGCATATAACCAACAAATAATGTCTAATCTAATGCATTCAAACCATGAGTTTCAGCTTCATCTAGCTAACAGAAGCAGCTAGATTTAGCTGGACATATTAACAGCTAAACAGTCAAAAGCTATAATCAAACACATGATAAGTGTACCAAATTTATAAAGCAAATTATGAACTTCCTCTTCTTTGGTGTTGAAAACCACTTCCAAATCTCTTTTTCCTCTGAAATCCGCCTTCTGGAATCTCTTTCTTTTGTCAAAAGTCCCCTCAATTCGTAATGGTCAAGGATATATATAGTTTCCTGATTTTAATAATTCATGTCGTGAACAATAAAATATTCACGTCGTGAATACAAGATAACCGTGCTCGGCAAGGATTCCTTCACCCGCGTACGTATCTTCTAGAACTTAAGCTCACGTTGTGAATCTACCAGTTCTCACGTCGTGAGAACGCTTTTTCCTGATTTTCTTGTCCTTTAATCTTTTAACTCCCAAAGTTTCTTCCTTTAACGTTTTTAGTCCCTTTTCTTCAAAATGTCTTCTTTTTGGTTGCAAATAACATTTAAACCCATAAGTACCATTATTCTAAACAAATTACCAACTTATATACAAAAATGTACTTAAATATTGCCTAAAAATAGGTATAAATACGACAATATCAGTGATCACACACCCGAGTGTATGGCTGCACACACGAGTGTGTGGCCGCACACCCGAGTGTATGTCTGCACACATGAGTGTGTGGCCACACACCCGAGTGTATGGCCACACACCCATCCTCCAGCTGCACATTCATCCCTATTTATATAGGGTGACCCCTTCACTCGTTCCTTTCATTTGGCTGCACTCTACTTTCTCTCTCTACTTTCTTCCTCAAAGAACTTCATCCAAGAACACTCTAAGGGCCTAAAAAACGTGAAGAATTCCATCATTTAGCTTGTTATACAGCTAAAACGCTTAAATCTAAGCATGAAACTCTTCATGTTCTTTGTGTTCTTCACCACTTGAAGGTGTACGGCCGCACACCTTCATAAGGTGGTCGTACACACCTCAAAAACCCTCCAAAGTGAGAGTTTTGGCCCTCTATCTCTTAGTTTGACTTGGTTTGAGCCTTGAAACACTTGAAAATCGACATTTGGAGCATAAACAAAAAGTGTACGGCTGCACACTTCCGTGTGCAGCTGCACATACACCCTGGCCGCACACTCTGGCCGCACACCCTGGCCGCACACACACCCTAATGACCATACACCTCTTTTGTTGATCACATAAGGTCCCGACAAGCATTTCCAAGTGTTTAGGGTGGTTTCCCATCATGTTTTGTCATGGAATACCTAAATCTAATACATATATGTGCTATTATATGTAACTAGGATCCACTTGAGTGCGAAACCTCAATTGACACTCAACACTCGTAACCAATCATCTGCTCGAATCATCCGTCAAACTGTGAGTCCATACCCTAAATTTTCCGTGTTTTTAATGTTTTCAAGGGGGGGATACAAGCCAAACTCAAAGTATTTTGTTAAGTTTTAAACTTATTAATACAATTATTGATTTCCATGTTTAATAACATATTCAGATATTTTATCTCTTTTTAATATGTTGAACATAAGGGAAACTTCTATTTGGGAAATACAACTTCATAGCTTTCAGAAGGGTTTTTACAAAGTATTTTCCATATCAACTCTAATAAACTATAATGGGTATAGTTTGGGATAACCCTCTAGGCAATCTCTACTTAATCAAATTTCATAAATGGATATATATAAACTATGGCAGATTTAGTTTATGTTATATGTTTTCTCAAAAGTATAAAGTACATTTATTCAAGGATAATTATTGTTTTATACTGATTTCTCGCTAGTAAACTAGATTATACAGAATTGTGATGCGCTACTTCAATATTGTACCCTTAGGTGTATAGTGATAAATCCTTTTAGTATAACCAGAGTCTCCTGGAGGGAGAGCGTGAGATTTGTGAATAGATCTATTCGGGACTGACAATCCCACACCAGAACTGCTAGCTACAGTTAGGCGGGCACGCCTGTGGTGAACAAATGCCATTTAGCTTAACGCCTGAAGAACGTTATAAAGGTCTCTCGGTCATATCAAGTATGGTTATACGACTCGCAAATAAGTATAAACTAACTTTGTTTACAGACTCTCTTCTTCATTTGTTTTATTTTAAGTAATAAAACTACTTTTATATATGCTTTTAGAAATCAAGGACTTATAAATTGGCATCTCTATTTCTAGGACGGATAACATGTTTTTCTAAAACAGATGGTTTATTTTCTACTAATAGACACTCTTTCAAGACCGATTTTCATAAGAAAATACAGGATTTTCTTGAAGAACACTTTTCAAATGGATTTAAAGAACATTTTCTCACTAAAACTAAAATGATTATGAACTCACCAGCTTTATGCTGATATTCTTTCAAAACTGCTTGAATTCTCAGGGAATTAGTAGACAGGTACTTCCAGGAGTTCGGAGAAGACGAAGAGTTAGAATCGCGTTTGTCTATTTACTTTTACCACGAATAAAAACTATGTATTAAACAGTGTAAACCTTTTCACATATGTATTCAATGTCTGGTTGTGTTTACTATGCTTGCTATGATACAATTGTTGTGATACTACGCATGACGTCCTCCACCCCGGAACGATTCCGCCATCACGGTTTTGGGGTGTGACAGATTGGTATCAGAGCCCTTTTTTATAGTGAACTAAGTATACCGAACCTTACATGGTATACAAATATAAATATGAAGGGGCCTAAGTGCTCTAAACTAAAAGTATACTTTCAAATATATAAGTATTTTTATGAAAAGTATACAAGTATACCTAAGTACCCGAACCAGTGTCATAAGTAGAACAAAACAAAATTATTTGGATGTTGGACATCGCGGTTAAACCTGGGCAGTTATGTAATCATGTCTAGGGTCAATATAGATTGATCAACTATATTCATTCGAGACATGACCAACATGTGCTTAGGAGTGACTGTGGTGTCACAGCAAGTCTAAAACTTACCTAGGTACCAGAAAAGTTCTAGAGTCAAACATAAGGGTTAAAATACTATAGGAGTATTTTAGGATGTTATAACGACCGAACCAGAAACTTACCTAGGAATCCATCCCTCGAGAATCAATCGTGAAACTATAATACATTGGAAGTATTATTAGATTCGATGCCTAATAACTATCCCTTTACCCCTTATCTCACGTAGATAGCCTAGTCGGATTCCATCTCCCTGGCGCCCCGTATTTTCCCAACCAAGGAAATGTTGGATGGCTCGAGGCAGAGCCAGAAGAAAATCACGAAATTCCCTTGGACGATGACTTCGCAGAACAATTCTCCGAAGAGGCTGACCCAGAACCTAAAGTCGAGAACCTACCTCCAGTAGCCCCGATACCAAATCCTAACCCCCGACTTGAGTTTGAAGGCCCAACGCCTATGTGGGTCGGAAGCCTGGATAGGTGGAGTCACAAACAAGGCCAACCCCGCCCATATTATGGGGATCGCCGCTTCTACAATGTAGATGGAGGAGGCTCCACATATAGAGCGCTTCCAATCATAGTCCCCTGAGTGGACCGCAATGTCGAATTGAACGTGGCGGCCATTCAACGAACTGTGGAACTCGAGGCAAAAATGGATGCCAACACAAAACGTATTCGCAGTCTTGAGGTTGCTTATGGGAGGATTTTGAGAGATAACGAAGCCCAGCAACGAGAGCTAGCTATAACTTGAGCTGAAGTTGTAGAGCTTCGAGCATGCCAATCAGTATACAAGAGTCACCTGCTTGACATGGAACGCCAGCTAGCTAACTTAAGGTTCCGCCCAAGGAATGCCTGTCGCTATTAGGAGATATTCTACTCATCCTTCCTTTCGTTTAAAGAATAGCTTTCATACATATTCTCTAAGTAACTCTTTTCCCTGTAAACATTCCTGTCTTGCAAGTACTGATTCACTAGTTCTTTATGTTGTCAAAATTGTTCCTCTGTTGGTATGTTGTAGACCTACTCCTAGGTCAAATTTTCCAAACTCTGTGTAATATTAATATCGACAATGGTGGCAACTATTATATTTCAGTCAAAGATTATCATTGTCAAAAGTATACCTTGGAGCAGTAGCATTCAAATTTAGCAACTTTATCAAGGTCCCATCACTGTTTTGTCCTCAAAACATGAATCATAAGATGTGCTTAGACGATTATTCCTTTTCCGCATCACTTTCATATCAGTCTCCATGAAAAGCTTCAATGTCCTAATCGGCATAGGACGAACGAGTCTCCTATAGTGCCGATGACCTTTTCTTTGAGAAAGCGATTCATCTCAATCTTCCTTCTGACAGAGTCCTCACTGGTTTCAGTGATAATTCTATTTGAACCTTAGTATCATTTCATGCGTCGAAGCCTAAGATCATCTACGGAAGGAATGCTATGTATTTCTGGTTCATGTTTTCAATTAGACGCAAGAAGTTAAAGACCTCGAGAGCATCTTCGAAGTCTGCAATTTTGCGAATGTCTTCCCCAAAGACATTCCAAGGATTTCTTCTGAGTGCCAAGTTGAATCCCATATCGACTTGATCCTCGGAGCTACCCTTATAGCTAAATCTCCATATCGTCAAGAGCTGACAAAAATGTGAGAGTTACTCAGCCAACCCAAGGAGCTGAGCAACCAGGAGTTCGTAAAATTATTTTATGTGAACTCTGATGTGTCCAGATCGTTTTCTATTCTTGCTAAGACCATATCATGGGGATGTGAGTCGAATCAGTGAGAGTCAGATAGCAATGCGGAAAATCCCAATGCATAGATGAACATTTAGGATACATCCAGAGGCAACCATTATTGCTCACAAGCTTCTTTTTTTGACATGTAGTAGAATCATGCCTCCGAAGGAACGTACCCACCCCACCAATAAGACACGAGTCCTTCAGATGGACTCAGCTACGTTCCAATCTACTGTCGCAACAACCGTAGCGGCCGCCCTAGCTACTCTTAAAGCTAACAACCCAAGTGGGAATGGGAACAGTTACCACATCTCAAACTGTAGCAACACATCAGGAAACCAACAAGGGCTTATACAGGAGGACACTCCAACTCCCAAACCTAAGAGCACCAAACGAAAATTTTGGAACAAGAAGGAGCACAAGTTGTCTCAGAAACTTTCCAAGAGACAACAACCCGTGATAACTCCTACAACCACAACATCTGCCAGACCAGTGCCAACATCAGTGCAACGAAATGATGGAAAACTTCCAAATTGTGAGGAATGCAACTTCAACCATGTAGGAAAATGATGTGAATCGAAATGTAAGAACTACAACAGGCAAGGACACACTGCTCGTTACTGCAGAGCACTAGCACCGTCAAACGCTTTGATTTATGGGGAAAAGGTGGGTCAGGTTCGCTATAATTGTGGCGAACCCAGACATTTTAAAAGAAATTGTCTAGGGGCTAAGGATGGGCAGAAAGCTCACTTCGCGAAAACCCCAACTCAACACGTCACTTCCACTACCGACGCTAGCATAGTTCAAGTGTGTAGTACATGTGGCGAAATGGGACACTTCACAATAGACTGCCCAACAGAAAAGAACAATGAGGAAACCGGAGGAGTCTGGACTCAGTGAAGAAGGAAGCATCGAAGGACCCTGCCTTGTTTTGGTACGTTTTCGAAAACCCCAATAATTTTTCATAATTGTGATTACATTCTCGTCCGGATTGAATCACGTAATCCTTATAAGGTTTAAAGCCCTAATAAGCAAATCATGATAGCTTAAGTGAATACGCTAGGGTCAGTTGTAGTTATACATGACTTGTATGCACCAAACGATCATAGAGAAATCTAGTAAGAACCATTTCATGAAAGTTCATAGTTTCAAAACATCAAAACCCTTGTGTAAGTAGTACCTATTAACCTCGAATCAAACACAGCAAACACCAGAGACATTCACCCTAGGGTATCAATGTTCTAACAAAGCGATCCTTCCAAACTCACTTAACGCGTGACTCTACGATGTCGTCCCGCTTAGTTTGACTGAGTCTATGTTATACCAAACCCTTTTGTCTTAAATCGTTCGATCATGAAACTCCCGTCGCTCATGACGACAACCAAATGCAAACTTCAAAGAATTCATCTCTCTTCAAAATCCGAAAGTATTCATACAAAGAGTATCATCCACAAAGAGAAGGACAGAGTAAGAGAACCATCCGGATAACTGAAGATGTGTCATGGGACACACATCTACCCTTAATCAAACTTTCTTGCAGCAACGACGACCTTTCCAGTATCGAGGTTGCACCGTTCGAAGCCCTCTATGGTCATAAGTACAACTCCCCTCTATGCTGGGCTGAGGTGGGCGACACATATCTAGTCAAGAGTTAAGTCCCCAACAGCACCCTCATGAGCCCTGAAATTGGTGGACGTGTCCTTTGAAGATCTCACCCTCAAAAGGCCAGATACGCAGTGAAAAGTAGGGGTGAGCAAAAACCGCACCGCAACTAAAATTAACCGCAAAAACCGCATAAACCACAATCGAAAAACCGCAACCGCAATAAAAACCAATGGTGAGGTTTTCTGTTTTTCAAAATCCGCAAATTTGTAGTGCGGTGCGGTTATTAGTTTCCAGAAACCGCAAAAAAACCGCACCGCACCGCATATATTATATACAGTTTTTTTATCAATTATTAATTTATTAAATATTAAAAATAAGACAAGTTTCATGAATGAAAGACGGATAAAATACTAGAAGACAAAAGTGTTAGTTTTTTCTTATGTTTAACTTTATAAAAAGGATGAAATTAGACAATTTTAAGATATTTATTGTTAATTACTATTGATTTGACGTTTTTAAGATATTAGTTGTTTGTGGTTTAAGTTAGATACTTACTTGTCTTATACATTATGGTTTTTTTTTATTATTACAAGTAATATTTTTGAACTCTTAAAACTATTTGAGCTCTAAATTGTGGTTAAAAACCACACAAAATAACCGCACCAAATCCATGTGGTTAATAACCGCAACACAAAAAAAACAAAACCGCACCGCAAAAATAACCGCCTAACCGCACCGCAAAAATAACCGCACCATGCGGTTTTGAAAATGGATTAACCGCATTTGCGGTTAGTTGTGAGGTTTTGGCTAATAACCGCACCGCGCTCACCCCTAGTGAAAAGCGTAGAAAGCTAAATCCAAGATACGTTGGACCATCCGAGATCCTTGCTAGGGTCGGTCCAGTAAACGTACGAACTCCAACTACCTCGAGAACTTAGCAAATTCCATTCTGCCTCCCACGTATCGAATCTAAATAAGTGTCGGTCCAATGAGACATTTGCAATTCCCATGAACCTTAAGTACCTCCATCTTTTCCAAGGTCATGAGCTATATTCTTATTCTTGAATTTCGGGACGAAATTCCCTCTAACGGGGGGATGATATGACAACCCGAAAACTTCTACCCGATACATCTAGTCAGTTAATCTAAGTTAAACTCATTTCTGTTAACTCCCAGCACTAATTAAGGGCTCATTTAAGCATTTAAAGTCTTGAGTACAACCAAAGTTTGAATTAGGATGGGTTGATTTAAGATTTCGGGTTGCAAATAGGCCAAAACACTCCATCAAAAGGAGTGTGTGGCCGCACACCCGAGTGTATGGCTGCACACATGAGTGTGTGGCCGCATACCCGAGTGTATGGCTGCACACACAAGTGTGTAGCCGCACACCTAAGTGTATGGTAGCACACATGACTGTCTGGCCGCAAACCCGAGTGTATTGTTGCACACACGAGTGTATGGATGCACACACGAGTGTGTAGCCGCACACCCGAGTGTATGGCCGCACACCCATCCTCCAGCCGCACACTCGTCCCTATTTATATAGGGTGACCCCTTCACTCATTCCTTTCATTTGGCTGCACTCTACTTTCTCTCTCTACTTTCTCCCTCTAAGAACTTCATCCAAGAATACTCTAAGGGCCTCAAAATGTGAATAATTCCATCATTTAGCTTGTTATACAAGTAAAACACCTAAATCTAAGCCTAAAACTCTTCATGTTCTTCGTGTTCTTCACCACTTGAAGGTGTACGGCCGCACACCTTCATAAGGTGGCCGTACACACCTCAAAAACTCTCCAAAGTGAGATTTTTGGCCCTCTATCTCTTAGTTGGACTTGGTTTGAGACTTGAAACACTTGAAAATCGACGTTTGGAGCATAAACGAAGAGTGTACGGCCGCACACTTCTGTGTGCAGCCGCACGCACAACCTGGCCGCACACTCTGGCTAAACACACCCTCTGTACGGCCGCACACTCCTGTGTGCAACCGCACACACAACTTGGCCGCACACCCTGGCCGCACACACACCCTAATGACCATACACCTCCTTTGTTGATCACATAAGGTCCCGGAAAGCATTTCCAAGTCTTTAGGGTGGTTTCCCATCATGTCTTGCCATGGAATACCTAAATCTAATACATATATGTGCTATTATATGTTACTAGGATCCACTTGAGTGCGAAACCTCAATTGACACTCGACACTCATAACCGATCATCTGCTTGAATCATCCGTCAAAATGTGAGTCCATACCCTAAATTTTTCGTGTTTTTAATGTTTTCATGGGGGGGGGGGGAATACAAGCCAAACTCAAAGTATTTTGTTAAGTTTTAAACTTATTAATACAATTAATGATTTCGATGTTTAATAACATATTCAGATATTTTATCTCCTTTTAATATGTTGAACATAAGGGAAACTTCTATTTGGGAAATACAACTTCATAGCTTTCAGAAGGGTTTTTACAAAGCATTTTCCATATCAACTCTAATAAACTATAATGGGTATAGTTTGGGATAACGCTCTAAGGAGTCTCTACTTAATCATATTTCATAAATGGATATATATATATATATATATATATATATATATATATATATATATAAACTATGGCAGATTTAGTTTATGTTATATGTTTTCTTAGAAGTATAAAGTACATTTATTTAAGGATAATTACTATTTTATACTGATTTCTCGCTAGTAAACTAGATTATACAGAATTGTGAGGCGCTACTTCAATACTGTACCCTTAGGTGTATAGTGATAAATCCTTTTAGTGTAACTAGAGTCTTCTGGAGGGAGAGTGTGAGATTTGTGAATAGATCTATTCGGGACTAACAATCCCACACCAGAACTGCTAGCTACAGTTAGGCGGGCACACGTGTGGTGAACGAATGCCATTTAGCTTAACGCCTGAAGAACGTTATAAAGGTCTCTCGGTCATATCAAGTATGGTTATATGGCTCGCAAATAAGTATAAACTAACTTTGTTTACAGACTCTCTTCTTCATTTGTTTTATTTTAAGTAATAAAACTACTTTTATATATGCTTTTAGAAATCAAGGACTTCTAAACTGGCATCTCTACCTCTAGGACGGATAACATGTTTTTCTAAAACTGATGGTTTATTTTCTACTAATAGACACTCTTTCAAGACCGCTTTTCATAAGAAAATACAGGATTTTCTTGAAGAACACTTTTCAAATGGATTCAAAGAACATTTTCTCACTAAAACTAAAATGCTTATGAACTCACCAGCTTTATGCTGATATTCTTTCAAAATTGCTTGAATTCTCAGGGAATTAGTAGACAGGTACTTCCAGGAGTTCAGAGAAGACGAAGAGTTAGAGTCGCGTCTGTCTATTTACTTTTACTACGAATAAAAACTATGTATTAAACAGTGTAAACCTTTTCACATATGTATTTAATGTCTGGTTGTGTTTACTATGCTTGTTATGATACAACTGTTGTGATACTACACATGACGTCCTCCACCCCGGAACGATTCTGCCATCATGGTTTCGGGGTGTGACATACTATTGGTATGCCCAACGTACGTGTTGTCCCTCCACGATCATTCTTGCAAAGTACGTTAAGCGTACCCATGAGTATGCCCAACATACTTATGGGACTTATTATGAAACATTTAAAATTTTCAAGGGCTTTAAAGATAATACCTGATTTGGAGTGTTGCAACTCTCTCCCACTTAAACTAGACTTCGTCCTCGAAGTTTGTAGATGTGAATAGATCGGGGTAATGCTCCCGCATCTCCTCCTTTGGCTCCCATGTCAACTCGGAGTCCCTTCGGTGCTGCCACTGCACCTTTACAAGCTTCACTTCCTTGTTCTGAAGACCCTTGGTCCTCCTATCCAAAATCGCATCGGGCCTCTCAATGTAGTTTAGGCTCTCGTCTACTTGAATGTCGTCCAGAGAAACGACTGTGGACTCGTCAATGACACACTTCCAAAGTTGCGTCACATGGAAAGTGTTGTGAATCTGGCTAAGCTCATTCGGCAATTCCAAGCGATATGCCACCTTGCCCACCCGGGTCATAATACTGAACGATCCTATATATCTAGGTCCTAGCTTGCCCCTCTTTTGAAACCCGATAAACCCTTTCCAAGGCGACACTTTCAGTAACACAAAGTCCCTCACCTGGAACTCAAGATCCAATTGTCGTCGGTCAACATAACTTTTCCGACGGCTCTGCCGACCTGCAGCCAGTTGCGCACCTGCTGAATCGGCTCGGTAGTATTGAGCACTACCTCATTGCTCCCTATGACCCGATATCCAATCTCGTCCCAACAAATCAGGGTCCTGCACCTCTGACAATACAACAACTCAAATGGAGCTCGGTCAATACTGGCATGGTAACTGTTATTGTACGAAAACTCTGCCAATGGGAGGTACGTATCCCAACTCCTTCCAAAATCCAACACACATGCTTGCAAAATATCCTCAAGTGTCTGGTTCATCCTCTCGCTTTGGCCGTCTGTTTGGGGTTGGTACGTCGTACTAAAATGCAGCTGGGTGCCCAGTTCCTCATGGAACTTCTTCTAGAACCTAGATGTAAACCGAACATCCCTGATAGAGACCACCGATACGGGCACCCCATGCCTCGCCACCACCTCCGGTACATAAATATCTGCCAACCTCTCAACGGATATACTCTCAGAAATCGGAATGAAGTGGGCCCTCTTCGTCAATATGTCCACGATCACCCATATGGCGTCCACACCCCGTGTCGTCATCGGTAATTTCGTGATGAAGTCCATAGTGATCTCTTCCCATTTCCACATGGGAATGGGTAGCGGCTGAACCTTGCCATGAGGCCACTGATGCTCGGCCTTGACCTTCCTAAAGGTTAAGCACCACTCCACAAACTAGGCGATCTTCCGCTTCATGCAATGCCACCAATAACTTGGTCTCAAGTCTCTATACATTTTCGTAGCCCCTGGATGTATAAAGAACTTGGACTTGTGTGCCTTCTCTAATATCCTCTGTCTCACTCCTCCAGTCACCGGTACCCACACTCGGCCACACTGTGTCAAAAGACCACGACTATTCTTAACAAACAAATGATAATGTCCCCGAATCTGCTCTATCTTCCATTTCTCCTTCTTAACCTCCTCGACCTGAGCCCCCCTGATCATATCCAACAGTGGAGAGATCACGATCATCCTCAAAAAACCTTCCCAATCGGGGAACCTGCCGTCTTGCGGCTCAAAGCATCAACAACCACGTTGGCCTTCCCGGGATGGTATAAATGATGGGTTTTGAGCAATACATCATTCCTATGGTGTACATGCAAACCCTAATAGCTTTGGATCTAGTTTGTCTAATGAACATGCAATTGAATCATCCAAAGACATAACCCTAGATTTATCATAATATGAACTAAATTAAGGGTTTAGAAATTACCTTTGATTGTTATGTAGCAATAACAATATATTCCTTGGCTTCAGAAAGCTTAATGCCTCAAGTGTTGCACCTCTAATCGAGTCACAAACACCATAAGCAATAAGGATGAAGAATGAGGAGAAGGAGAACACCAAAAACGTCCAGAAACCCTCTTGAAAATATTAGCCATGTTTTTGGGTCTCAAGGGTTCTTTAAATAGGTAGGCAATTAGGGTTATCTAACAAGGAAACCCTAATTTGACTGCTTAAGCCCTAAGCAGCCCATGGACCCCTTCTCCAACATGCCTTGGACGAAAACCATATGGGCTTCCCATAGATTTCGTCCAACCTATATTCCAAGGTGATCCATTGCCCAATTGCAATTATCTTATAATTACAATTCCAGCCCCCCCTAAGTTTAATTAATCTCTTTTAGCCACAAAATTAATTCTTGACTAATATTAATTAAACATTATGATTTCTCCTTTAGTATATTATTCTCATAATATATTAATAAATCATAATTAATCCTCTTTCTCCATAATTCATCCTACAAGTTATTTTGGAGAAGACAACCCAAAAGGACCATGCACCATCGGGTCAAGTACATACCAAAATAGTTATGGACTTAGACACTAATCCAACAATCTCCCACTTGGATAAGTCTAATAACTATTCCGCGTATGACTTCAGATCCTGATCCGCAATCGTAGCTTTTAAAAGCTGCTGTCAACTCTGATCTTATCAGAAGCGTGTCCTTTAGATAAGGGGTCATATATTCCTCCATTCTAGATATCGTATAGACACGAGACATGGATTTAAATCATTCTCTCAGTCTATGTGTTGTTTCCTGATTTCCGATTTATGACGACTGACAACAGACTACAGTTGATGATGTGTGTAAAACCCACTAGTTTTAAACCTACTTTTAATTATCAAATAACACACAAAAGGCAGTGAACCTATCAATTGTGGTATAGTTCAAGCAAGTAGGGTATCGAACACAGGGAACGGCAAATTAAATACTAAAACCTAATTTATCTAATTTAACTAATAAGTAGGGGTTTTCTCTAGTTTTACAAGACTAGAAACTTACTAATGATTACTTGTTAAACTAGAAAACAAAGACTTGACTAGATTCAATAACGGAGAAGTACTTCTATTTAGTTCAACTTAATTGATCCTATGGTTGATTTCAAGGTAAAAGTGCAATGGATTAATTCTTTTGCTAGTTACCGATTCAATTGATTAATTCCGTATTCACTTCATTAATCCTTAGCAAATAAATCAATTTAAACAATGGCCAGTTGTCTACTTTAGTTAAATTTACTAGATATAATATTCGGGTTAAGTTAGACTTGCAGTAGCTAATTAATTTATCTTTTAATTAACTTCTTGTTTAATAGTCATCTCACAAGCTTGCACATAAATTTACTTGATTTTCTTATTAATCCTAGTTTCATGTTCATTACACTAGACATATGACAAAAAGTGTTCACTAAGCATATGAGATTGATAACTAATAGATGTTCATGCTAATTAATTATCTCCCTATTAACAGAAAATCAATTATCATTCATACACAAGGTTCTTTAGCAAGCTAAAATAACTAAATTAACCAACATAGAATTAATCCTACCAAGAATCAAACCATATTACCAATTTCGTATCCCCAAATAGAAGTTTAAAGAATTTAGTTCATAATTAAGGTAAATAACAGCAAGCAAATAAGTTCAAGTTGCTTAATCATGTTGACAAAACAAAAGAAACAAGTAGAATGGTGGAATTATGCCTTAATTACTCCCGGAATTGGATTCTAGCTTCCTTGGTCGACTTCTAGGGTTCTTCTGGCTTCTTATTCGCAGCTAAGCACTTCTAAATTGTCCCAGAACTTCTGCCTCTCGATCTGTGGAATTATCTTTAAATAAGCGGTCCGACTCGTCGAGTCAAGTGGTGACTCGTCGAGTCCCTCTCACATTCTACGTATTGCGATAACTATCTGGGATCCCGAGTCATTATCCTTCTGATTCCTCGACCGGACTCGTCGAGTAGATATATGACTCGACGAGTAGAAGCTTCTTTTTCAGTGTTTTCCTTCTTCATTCCATTCTCAATCTTCTAACCGCTTCTCTTGCTTCCTTTTGCTTCCGAGCTTCATCTTTGGACTGAAAAACATAATTTAACACTTTTAAGTACCTTTTGTCCATAATATGCGATAATTTAGCTAATATATGAATAAAAAACTATACTAAATACACACTAAATATGCACATATCAGTTGAACACATCAACTTAGTCCCGTCTTGGCCAAGCGCTTAGGGTTTCATCACTAAATCATCGAGGGGCCCACAGATATCTCTTTTATCCCACTTTGGGTAAAAGGAACATATAAACTTCGACTCAATGCTCGCTTACACTCACTCACCGAATCACACACAACAATACGTTTTATAACACCAAGTTACTGGTGCGTTTACGTATTATCAATGTGTAACCGACTCGCAAGATACAACTCACACATCTCGGTTTCAAGAATATAAGATATTATCGTCTCACCAATGACTCGTGATAAAATCCATGAAGTGATCCAAGTGAGCATGGGTTTAATCCAATGCTCAAATCATATTCATAAGCACTCATGAACGTTGCAGCAAACATTTGCTATGTCTAATACACTTTAGGCAATCTACAAACCAATTCATGACAATCTTCTTTCATACATACACCCAAAGTATGAGCGACGATGGAACGTTCGAATAATCTTATTATTCAGGAAGTCAAAACACGCAAAGTGAAACACAAGAATAATACTAATCTTATATGGCCCCAAACTTTTAAGTATAAATAAAACACCTTTTGTTTAATCACCATATTAATTACTCATTATTTGTTGTTTCGGGTAATCAACTTCTTACTTGAATGACAACAACAATTGTTCCATACTCTTACATTGCACACTATGTTTACTTATGGTCCTTACTTTGTGAAATAGTATAACTGAATAACATTTTCAATCACACTCATTTCACAATTCCTAATCCATTAGTGTAAGAATACAAAATTCTCGCACTACTAGAATATGTTAGATTCTAACATTTTATGCAATAGTCCTTTCATAATGTCATGGCACAAAGTCACCAAGACTCGGCCAATGAAATTACAAAGTACTCTATTAGAGATTGTTACAAGACAATTCCATAGTCATGAAGTCTCACATTCAAAGTATATTCCTTTAAACATCCTTCTTTCATAGAAGTTTCTAATTTAGACATTGATTCTCGATATCCAACTCCGAATATGGAAACATTTCCATATTTGCAATATGACAACTCATTCTAAATAGAATCTTATCTATTCATAATAATGTCAATATGGTCCATCCATGACTATACTTTCAACTGTCCACAAGCGACCATCCTTGGCGAACCTTAGATTGTCCTTGGCAGTTGTTTAATTATTTTAGTCAAAACCGGTTCTATTTCCTTTTTTCCCTCTAAATGCCCTAGGCATTTGGAAATTTTTAGAACGGTCGAATATTACAGCATATGCAATCGATCCAATACGCGAAGCGTATGGGATACAATTCATGATGAAAAACGTGATACTCTACCAGTTTCTTACTATAATATCGTCATAATATTTCTATTTGCCGTGTTCTCAAAATTCGAACTATGAAGATGGATGCCGTAATCATAATCATATTTTGGGAATGCAAATAATAAATATACCCTTAACTAAATACAATTAAATTTCTCAATCTAAGCTTTTAGATTGAAACGAAGTATAACATTTTCTCCCTTAATTATAGCAAAACAACTTTTCTACCCCTGCAACTTTGCAAAGTGAAACTTTTATTTTTCTATAATTAATATTGCCAACTTGCAATACTTAAATAATAATCATGCTCCCACTAACATGATAATTATATCCATTCCAGCATAACATTTATGCTCCCACTAGCTTTGACAGAAATAAGCTAAACTTCTAGAAAACAATACTTATTGACTTCCAAAGTTCATTGTTTCTAATATGAAATGCTTCGATAAGCCTTTATCTAAGCTTCTCAAAATCACACACCTTTCTTTAGACAGCTCACATGTGTGTCTATATAAATTCAGAACTTATTTTACTAAGTCCTAAATGTTCAGACTAATTGCCAAATCTCACAATTTGAACTATCAAAAGGGATGTCGTAATCATAATTGAATTTGAGAATGCAATTTACATAATCGCTATCTCCTTAAAATCTCTCTTAGTGAAGGCGTTTCCTCACAATCATTTTCATGAAGGAGAGAAACCTTATGACACTTAGATTTTATGGTGTATGTGTTCCTACTCATGTGAATTTTCCATAACCATAATCGAAAGATAATGTTTGTGACAAATTCAAACTCTTATGGACAGAACTTGTTCATTCTTAATTTCTTGCCATTAAGGGCCCCACCATTGCTTCCAAGTTATCTAGCAGCTCGCCTATGCCAGCCAATGTACCTCCATCGAACAAGGTGCTTGCCTTATGCAGTCTTATTGAGAATTCGTAGAACTCATATGCATAATCACTTAACAGGATTGACACAGAAATAAAATTTTGTCAACACGATAGGTTACAAACCTCAAGTCGTGTGCTAGTTTTTAATAGGTTTACTCTTGATTAGTTCTTGAATCTTTTTCAAGATCTTCAGATTCCTACTTACCTCATGACATATTAGATTCTCTTATCAAGAAACATTTCTGGATAAAAAAATATTCAAGAGTTAGTGTGTGTCTATATCAAGACAAAGCATTACGCACATTTGGTCTTAGTTGGTCCTTGTCTTCTCCAAGACATCACAACTTACCAATTTCAAACGTGTAAGATAAAGAAAAACAATTTTTTACTTCACATTTGATGAGTGTGTGTCACTCAATTCACAATCTTGGAATACGATTCTAAGACTTGATTTTGGAGCGAAGTATGACTCATCCTTTTGATTTAACCATTTCAACAATTTCCGATTCCTCTTCTTAGCCATACTAGTGCACTAAGATGTCCTTAGAGGATCAATTGTGATATGGTTCTTAATCATTAAGATGATCATAAAATCTGATACAAAAGTACTCTTCCTTCTTCTTAGATTGGAGAAACTTTTATCTATCTGCCTAATTGATTCTTCTTATTCGTTCTGCCATTCATTGAAACTTTTCAATGATTCAGAATTACACTTAATCTTGTAAGTATAACCACAATTACTAGACCTTTTGGTAAATTATGACGAATAGCCTTATTGTTATTCGTGGTGGACTTGACTAGTGCACAACATTGTGTTCTAGTCCTTTAGTCCTTCTCTTGACTCACATACTAGTGTAATCAAGGAATTAGTCTCAATTTCCTAAGTACCAAGATTTCCATACATCACATGATTCAAATCATATGATTCCAAGTTTCTATCCAATTGAAACTTGCGTGATGCGAATCTTTCCTTACTTAGAAAATTTTGACACTACCATAAATAGCATAACGAAGAATCACATCCATTTACAAAAATACACAACCATCAATTTTTCACAACGATTTCATTGCAAGGATATATATATATATATATATATATATATATATATATATATATATATATATAAGACAAATCAAAATTTATTTTATTCATAAAAGCAGCGGAAAAACATGTCCTTACAATGCAAAATCATCTGAAAAACTATACAAATAAAAATATTCCTAACAACTCTATCATAACTTTCTAAGCTCAAAATCTGATCTTCGAATCCATGCGATCGAGATCCAATTCTTCGTGATCAGTTCATTTTGCTCTTCCGTCAAGCTTCCTCTCTTTTCCCTGATCCTACAAAACATTCAAATGTAATCTTATCACATTATGTATTAAGAATCAATGAATAGGAACTTAATGGAGTTAGATAGTGGATTTTACCTGAAGTAGAGCCATACGTCTTGACTCTCCCATCTCTTAGATCTCTCAGGTAGATTTGGCAGCTTCGTCTCCAATTCTTCTTCTCTTAGCAATAAAAGAAAATTGACTCTTTTGGTATAGCACATGAAACTACTTCATACTTTGCCTTTCTCTTATGATCAAATTTTTCGACCATGGCATGTCTTTCGTTGCCATTGCCTATGTCCGTAGAGGTCTGGAAGGCAGATCCACCAATCAAATTTACTTTTTGAGTGCGCCAAATCATCGATGATTTAGCAGCAATAAGCAAATAGGTGAGATCGATGAGGGTCACGTCATGGTCTATCATATAGTACTCTCTTACGAACTCATTATATGAGTCAGGAAGCGACTGAAGAACCCAGTCAACAGCCAGCTCCTCACAGACAACGGCTCCCAACATTCTTAACCTATCAATGTGTGACTTCATCTCTAAGATGTGTGCACACACTGACTTTCCTTCTTCATGTTTACTTGCCAAAAGGGCTTGAGTGAGTTTGAACTTTTCAAGCCTTTGAGCTTATGGGTTAGGGAGAACAATAGGAGGAGGTGGAGGAAGTGAAGCATGATCTCGAGTTCCTCGATCGAATCGTGGAATATCATCTTCATGTGGAAAGCTTGTTCCACGGGATTTGGGAAGACCACAGTTGTCATACTTTGACATTTACAAAACGGGAGAAAAAAATTCAAGTTAGTTGATTCAGTCCTTAATAAATCACCAAAATGAGATATTAAGGCTAGGACCCAACACAATATTCCACAACTTGAGAGACGGATGTTGTAACCCAAATTGTAGAACATTTGAAGGTAAGTGAATGACGATTCACTAATTTTCCACCATGAAAAACGAAAAAAAATTAGGTTTTAAATGTATTGAAAAATTCCTAGATCATTTGAAGGTAAGTGAATGACGATTCACTAATTTAGTTACTTTAATATTCATTATACTTTTAATGAGGAGAGGGATTGCCCTATCCTACTCGTTCGGCTAACGACCCTCCACCAATCAAGGAAGCGGTGGGTGAGAGTGGACACCCATTAAACGACCATTTTAGAGGCCATAACGTTATACCCCCTTATAGATCGGCTTCGTGAATGAGGCCTACTAATGGTTTAATTTAATAAATTATACTTTTAATTTACTTAAATGTAAACCATATCACTATGGATTTATTAACTTGCTTTTAATTATACACTTAATTAACTTAATAAAACCATAGGGTGCAATTTGAACTTTTTCAAAAATTTAGGGTTTTAGAATTTAACATTTAAAAATTAAACTTTTAAATTAAAATTTAAATTCCAAAACTAGAGGGCAAGTTTTTGAAACATTTCAAATCATTAGGGTTTAGAATTTAAATGTTTCAAAATTAAACTTTTTAATCAAAAACTTAAATTCCAAAACTTGAGGGCAAGTTCTGAAACGTTTCAAAACTATATAAAGAACATTCAAGATCACAAATTCAAATAAGGCAATTAACAATTAATTGGTGATTATCTAATTTTGACATAGTCCAATTATTTGCAAGAGAATTCATCAAATAACTCAAATAATTAAACATTATCTTATAAGGCAACAAATATTTGATTAATTGGTAATTATCTTCTATTTTGATAAGGATATTCACCCAAAATCCATAAAATCGGATTTTATTAATTAAAAACGTTTTTGGTAATTATCCTGAGCCAAAACAACAAGAAAATCGCGAAAATCAGATGGCATACTCGCTGACTCGTCGAGTCAGCACTGCACTCGTCGAGTTCCCAGTGGACTCGGCGAGTCCAGCCCTAAAAACTCAAAATTTTCGATTTTCAGTTAATATTCAATCAAATAGGCATCAAATTCATTAACAAACAGCCCTAGGCTCTGATACCACTGATGAGTTTTAAGCAATACATCATTCCTATGGTGTACATGCAAACCCTAATAGCTTTAGATCTAGTTTGTCTAATGAACATGCAATTGAATCATCCAAAGCCTTCCTAGATCTATCATAATATGAATTGAATTAAGGGTTTAGAAATTACCTTTGATTTTTATGTAGCAATAACAATGGACCTCTAAGTGCATCAAGTGTTGCACCTCTAATGGAGTCACAAACACCACAAGCAATAAGGATGAAGAATGAGGAGAAGGAGAACACCAAAAACGTCCAGAAACCCTCTTGAAAAGATTAGCCACGTTTTTAGGTCTCAGGGGTTCTTTAAATAGGTAGGCAATTAGGGTTATCTAACAAGGAAACCCTAATTTGATTGCTTAAGCCCTAAGCAGCCCATGGACCCCTTCTGGAACATGCCTTGGACGAAAATCATATGGGCTTCCCATAGATTTCATTCAACCTATATTCCAAGGTGACCCATAGCCCAATTGCAATTATCTTATAATGACAATTCCAGTCCCCCTAAGTTTAATTAATCTCTTTTAGCCACAAAATTAATTCTCGACTAATATTAATTAAACATTATGATTTCTCCTTTAATATATTATTCTCATAATATATTAATAAATCATAATTAATCCTCTTTCTCCATAATTCATCCTACATGTTGTTTTGGTGAAGACAACCCAAAAAGACCATGCACCATCGGGTCAAGTACATACCAAAATAGTTATGGACTTAGACACTAATCCAACGGTCTCCCACTTGGATAACTCTAATAACTATTATGCATATGACTTCAGATCTTGATCCGCAATTGTAGCTTTCAAAAGCCGCTGTTAACTCTGATCTTATCAGAAGCTTGTCCTTTAGATAAGGGATCATATATTCCTCCATTCTAGATATCGTATAGACATGAGACATGGATTTAAATCATTCTCTCAGTCTATGTGTTGTTTCCCGATTTCCGATTTATGACGACTGACAACAGACTACAGTTGAACACAATAACTTAGTCCTGGCTTGGCTAAGCGCTTAGGGAGTCATCACTAGATCATCGAGGGGCCCACAGATGTCGCTTTTGTCCCACTTTGGGTAAAAGGAATAGATAAACTTCTACTCAATGCTCACTTGCACTCACTCACCGAATCACACACAACAATACGTTTTATAACACCAAGTTACTGGTGCGTTTACGTATTATCAATATGTAACCGACTCGCAAGATACAACTCACACATCTCGGTTTCAAGAATATAAGATATTATCATTTTAACCATCACTCATGATAAAGCACGTCCAACCACCTCCTCTATCGCATATTAAGGTTCTGTTGATCCACCAAATACTTCAAGCTTTGTGATTAGTATAGATGGTGCACCTCACTCCATACAATTAATGCCTCTAAATCTTGAGGGGAAACACCACTGCCCCCAATTCCAAGTTGTAAGTGAGGTAGTTCGCCTCATGAAGCTTCAACTGCCTCAAGGCGTAAGCTATCACGTGATCCATCTACATCAGTACCGCGCCTATCCCTGAAATCGATGCGTCACAGTACACCACCAAATCGTCTAACCCCACGGGTACTACTAGGATCGTAGCCCCGCATAACCTCCGTCTCAGGGTCTCAAGCGGGTCAAGGGCACAACACTCTTGGAAAAATCCTGGATAAATCTCTAATAATAGCCTGCTAAACCCAAGAAGCTACGGATCTCAGACGCATTCTTCGGTACTTCCCACCGCATCACTGCCTCAACCTTGGCTGGATCAACCGATTTGCCCTCCTGATTGTTGATGTGCCCCAAAAATTATACCTCTCGCAACCAAAAATCACACTTGTAGAACTTGGCATAGAGCCTCTCCACCATCAGGGTCTCCAATACCTCTCTCAGATGTTGCTCCCTGGTCTTAGAATAGACCAGGATATCATCAATAAAAATGATCACCGACGGATCCAGCATCGGTCTATACACCCTATTCATGAGATCCATGAATGTTGTTAGGGCATTGGTGAGCCCAAACAGCATCACCACAAACTTGTAATGCCCATACCGAGTCCTAAAAGTTGTCTTCAGTATAACCTCATCCCGAATCATCATCTTGTGGTACCCTAACCGAATATCAATCTTGGAAAACCAACACGCACCCTGCAGCTGATCGAACAAATCATCGATCCTCGACAACGGATAACGGTTCTTCACTGTTAGTTTGTTCAGCTCTCGATAATCAATGCACATCCTGTGTGATCCATCCTTCTTTTTAACGAACATGATCGGTGATCCTCACAGGGAACTGCTCGGGTGGATGAACCCTCAGTCTCGAAGCTCTTGAAGCTGCGTAGATAACTCATGCATCTCGGGCGGTGCCAACCGGTATGGTGCCTTCGCTATCGGAGCGGCACCCGACACCAAATCAATGTGAAAGTCCACCTGCCTCTCTGGAGGCACTACTGGTAGCTCTTTAGGAAAGACATCCCGAAATTCCTATACAACAGACAAACTGCCCACATCCATCGTGGTCTCAACCCTCGTATATGAGATATAAGCCAGAAATCCCGTACATCCCTGCTGGAGAAGTCTCCTAGCCCTCGCATTCGAATAGAGAGTTGGCCCCTGCGAGGCCCTCTCACCATGTATAACCAGTTCTCCCCCACTTGGGGTTCGAACCCTCACCAACTGGCGCTCACAATCAGTCATGGCCCCATTGCCCCCCAACCAGTCCATCCCGACAATCACCTTCAACCCTCGAAACGGTATATGTGACAACCCGAATTTTTTTTTTGAAAGCTCAGTCAGTCAACTCAACTGAGAGTCAGACTCATTTCTAATGAGTTTTAGCCTTGTTAAAGGTCTTTCTAAAGAGTTTTATCCTAGTACACTTATGGAATAAGTGTTGGAATTTATCTGCTAAAAGTCACAGTTCAATATTCAAGCCCTAAACTCCATCTTATGGAGTTTATGATCGTAAACATGGAGTTTATGACCGTAAACATGGAGTTTATGGCCATAAACTCAAACCTGGCCGTGAACTCCCCTATATAACCTCATATTCTTCAACTTTCTTTCATTATTTCATTTCCAACTCAAGAACACTTCCAAATCCTCTCAAGTATCATCGAGTTCATCATCTTAGATCATCAAAAAAACATAAGTGTTCTTTCCTTGATTTGTTGTTACACTTCATCTCCTAGTTACACTCTTTGATTCCATCCATGAAAACATTCGTTTCAACTAGATCTTCAAATCTTCAAGTTTCACCAAGAACACCAAGAACACACACTAGTGTTCTTGGCCAAAATCAACCATTTCAAGCCTCTATATTGTAAGTACTCTTCTCTACAATTCATATCTAGTAGGAGGCCTTGAATTACAACCTTGAATCATGCTTTTTTCCTTTAATATCATGCGTTTACGGCCCAAGATCTTCATAGGCCGTAAACTCCATGTTTTGGCATATTTGGGCCTTAAACTCTTCCAAACAAGCAAGCCTTTGACTTAGAACCACTCCTTGATGTGTATAGGACCTTAAACAACACCCATTTCATGATGTCCATGAGTTTACGACCGTAATCTCCTTGCTTGGCCGTAAACTCATCAAAAGCCTCCATTGGTTTGGTCTTTCTCATCCTTGTGCAGAGCAAAAGTCCCTTAAGCTTCCCTAACCTTCAAATAAACACATATGCATGTTTGACCATGAGTTTACGTCCGTAAACTCCCTTTGGCTGTAAACCCATCGTAGTAAACTCTTGTTAGTGCCATTCCACACCACTTAGTCCAATCACATGTGATTCCAACACTTGGTCAAAGTGTTTCCTAGTCCTGGAAGGTGTTTACTTTTCACAAAGTTGCTTATAAACACTATATTCATGCCATTATATGTCATTTAAGACTTATTGTGTCTCGGGACTTCATTCGTGGAACTTCTCATCCTTACGCGCGTATTCATTGAATCACCCACATCAGGTGAGTTCATACCCCCTAATCAATCTTTTAAACTGTTTTAAATGTTTTAAGGGGGGAATACAAGTTGAACACAATGATAATTTTGTAAATGCTTGTTATATACACCTTTCAAAAGATTTCTTATATCCTTTATAAGTGATTAAAGCATATCAAAAAATCTTTTTAAGTTATGTTGCTTTATAGTTTAACAAAACTCCGTTTTTAAAGTACGAGCATAACTTAGTAGTTAAATGAGTCTTTTCAATAACAACTTCAAGTAAAACATTAGTAAACTATTATAGGTATAGTTTAGGAAGATACTATTCATTACTTAGTACAATGAAGCATACAAAAAGTCAGTTCATACATGAGTCAATACATATTGTTAACAATACATACACTACACTATACAACTGAACATACTATGATGAGGGTCAGAGAGAACATACTACACACTAGAAAGAGAGAACATACACTAGTACATATTATTCATACACACTAAATACTATACAACAGATCATACTATGATGAGAATCAGGGAGGATATACACTACACTAGTACATACAATACATACATACTATAACATAAATGTGAACCACTGTTTCGGGGCATGGCATCACCTGCCATGGATCGATTTGTATCCAGAATCTCTTGGAGGGAGAGCGTGAATTTGTGTATAGATCTATACTGGATTGACAATACACCTTACTGCTAGATAGAGTGGGATCTGCAGATCTTCAGGTGACAAATGTCATTACTGTTCGACGTATTATAGCATCGTGATTTTCCTAGTCAATTAGTATAGTTACAATTATATCACATTATACCTTAATAAACAATTTAAGGAAATCAGTACAGCAGTAGTACTATTTATTATACTACAATACTTACATTTTTGTCATTTCTTTCATAAAGTGACATTACCACTTGAAAGTCAAATGCAAACTATTTTCGAGTTAAGATAGTTATAAACTAGGGAAAACTTATATTTTACAAACATACATAACATTAGATGCCTTGGTAGAAGGCTACGTTTAGTAAAAAGGGGACCATAATGCTAACCTTATGATTCCTTAATGTATATATCAAAGGATATATATATATATATATATATATATATATATATATATATATATATATATATATATATATATATATATGTATCAATAGGATCCGATAGATAATAGGATGTGTGTTCTCCGCTTCACTTCCTGTTCCTTGTTTGGTTGTGGGCTTGGAACGGATTCACCTAGTCTATCATCTATTTGATTCTAGATATATATATTTTTCGTGTACATTAAGTCATCATAAGGGTACCAGGTATGGGTCAAGTCATAGGACACAAATTCAATGCACAACTTTCTAGTTCAAATCATACTTTTAAAATCAAAACGTTTGGTATTCAAAAGTCAAAACTATAAACTTCCCGGTAAAGGGTTTAATCCATTTTATTAAACCAGTATAAACTTAAAGGACCTTAGGTGATTAAATCTATAATACCTTAGTTTATACATCATGGTTATATACCATTAATACCCAATAGGTAGTTGGATGTGAGCTTTCCACCTTACTTCCTGTTCCTTGTTTGGTTGTGGGCTTAGGGAAGATTCACCCAATTAACTATCTATGCGAGATTAGATTATATATAGCCAGTATAAACTAAGTGATTATAAAAGTAATCACTGTTGTCACTATTTTATAAAAAGAAATAAGGGTTTTCTTAAATAATCTTTCATTAAATATAAATGAACTATTACAATTAACTCGCTGAGTAACAAGTGAATACACCAGGGTTATATGCAACAATGACCAAACAAACAATGGGATGCGTGTTTTCCGCCTTAGGGCAGATGCTCACAATCAATTGTTTGTTTACTACGAGTCTTATATAACTTGTATCCATTTAGTACTCATAGAAAGGATTGTAGAGCCATTTTTACTTATCTTTCATTAAAGTAGGAAATATAAGATTTTCTATAGGAACATGCAAACTTTTCTAAACAGAACTTACAACCTACTACATTTTTCAACTACATTTTACAACAACTTTCCACAACGTACTTACATCACTAAAATCTTATGAACTCACTAGCTTAATGGCTGATCAACTCTTTCAAATAACTTGTATTCTCAGGAGAGACTAGTAGACAGGTACTCGTGCTCAGAAGTTGGAGCATAGTAGTTTCAAGTCTTGTTTTGTTATTTGCTCATGTATTCTATGTTTTGTAAACACACACATTGTAAACACTTTCTTTCTAATGAAATGGTTGTTCATTACTTGCTTACTATGATACATGTCTTGTGATACTAAACATGACGTCCTCCACCCCCGAACGTTTCCGTCGTTCCGGTTTTGGGGTGTGACAGTATCGGGACTAGATCGACGCGAAACCTCTTGCCAAGCACATTCAGGACACAATCCTGATACACCCTCATGGCAATCACAATGCGGTCATCTGCAATCTCTACCTCGAGCGGGGAATCCAAAGTTCCCATTGCGTCCTAGAACTTCTTGCTAAGCGCAAGAGACATGAGCGATTAGGTAGCACTCGAGTCAAACAAAACATGAGTCGACATACCATTGACCAAAAAGGTCCCTATACAAGCACAACGTACACATAAGAAATACAGATAAACATAGAGCTTAGAAGAATAAATACGTACCAGCCACAACGTCTGGTGCTGCCTGAGCCTCCTTGGCAGTCAGCTGAAATACGCGGCTCTTCACCGCTGGAGCATCCGCCTTAGCAGGGCGGCCATCAGTAATCCTCATCGTGGCGGGAGTGGGCGCTGCCACTGCTCCTCCCCCTCCCTGCAACCTCAGACAGTCAGCCTTTTTATGGTTAGTCTAGTTGTAGTGGAAACAAATCAATCCCTTTTTGGGGCATG
Organism: Lactuca sativa; assembly: GCF_002870075.4. Taxonomy (NCBI): domain Eukaryota; kingdom Viridiplantae; phylum Streptophyta; class Magnoliopsida; order Asterales; family Asteraceae; genus Lactuca; species Lactuca sativa. Next base: position 281,988,568 of record NC_056627.2, on the reverse strand, counting down.
TGTGTTCAACAGCTGATTATTGCCAACAACTTGTTTCCATTAGTCACATTGAGTCAATCATAAGTTGGAAGTGCTTTGTCAGGACAACTATTTGATGAGCGATTGGCATGGTGACATTTTTTCATAGGTGGTCTGTCGGGGGAACAGACCGACATAGATTCCAGGTTTTAGAGAGGTAGAAGTGGTTCTACAATGGCAAAGGGTCCATTCTTCCTCGGACTGAAGGGTTCTGATTGATTTCGGTCGACTTGGGGAAAGTTGTTTTATGTTTTGATTTTCGAATGCACTTCTCGGGGTGTTTGATCTGATATGATTCTTGATAAGGAGCACCGAGATAGTGCTTAAGACGACAGAGCATATCCAACAGTTCATATAGAGGTTGCTGATGGCTCAGATTCGTCAGAAGGATTACACAGAGCGAAGGCATTTCGAGCTAGAGTTCCAAGTCAACGACTTTGTTCTCCTAAAGTTATCCCCATGGTAAGGGGTGATCCGATTCAGGAAGCGGGGCAAGCTGGGCTCTAGATACATTGGTCCTTACAGGGCAAGTGCTCCAGTGGACAATAGAGCTTATCGGTTGGAACTACTTGAGGTGTTGAGCCAGATTCGTGACACCTTCCATGTGTCCCAGCTGAGGAAGGGTGTAGTCGACGAGACGACAGTGGTTCCTTTAGAGGATATTCAGGTTGATAATCGCCTGAACTATTTTGAGAGGCCAGGGGCGATATTGGATAAGAAAGTAAAGATCTTGTGAAATAAGGAGGTTCCCTTGATTAAATTTCAGTGGCAATATCGGAGGGGACCTGAGTGGACTTGGGAGTCGGAGTCTAAGATGCACGAGCAGTACCCATAGATGTTTCCAGGGAATGACTTTGAGGGCGAAGTGTGATCCTAGTGGGGGAGAACTGTAACATCCCGATTCGCAGGTATGGAATTTCGGGGTTATATGCTTATTGTAGGACCTACTCGACGAGTTGGGAGGCCCAAACTCATCATGTAGAAACCAAAGACGTCGTACAATTTTACAAATCTACTCGACGAGTTGCAGGGATCAAATCGACGAGTTAGAGCTGAGTGTGAAAAACCTAATTTTTAGGGTGTACACCCTATTTAAATGACCTTACATCATTTACCCTGCCTCCCTTATCACCTTATCACCCAGAGACAAACCCTAATCAAGTTGCCTTTCCATCTTGAGAGTGTGTAAGGCTAAGAGTGTGTGTTTTGGTGCATTCCTTGAAGAGTGAAAAGCTTGGAACAAGAAGGAGTCTATAGATCTGGCATCCATTCAGATGTAGAGGCCATTTGAAGGCAAAAAGCCATTACCTTGATCACTTGTTTGTTAGATCTCTCCATTAGAGAGTTTATGGCCATTTCTAGCTTCTTCTTGAGTCATTATTGGTTTTGAGCATGCTTTGAAGCTAAGACTTCAGATTTGGACACTATTAGGCCCTTTAGGTCTAAGGACTCAAGCTTTATCAAGCTTTAGTCAATCTTCATGCCTTAAACCCCTTGTTGAGCCTTGTTTTGGAAAAGTTAGCCCCTAAATGCCATGCACTAACGTAAAGCTTGCAGCTTTACGTGGTATCTCAACCATATAACGACCGAAAAATACAACCAATTTTAAATTTTTCAAAAACAACTCGATTCCATTAAATCTTTACAAAAAGGTTTTCAATACAAAACATTTAGCGTATTCCCAGAATCACATAACTACAAAATCATGAGGAGCGGTACGATCACGCCTTCGCCTTGCCACGGTCTCCTGAAGAACCTGAAAAACATAAAATCACAACTGTAAGCCCGAAAGCTTAGTGAGATATCCCCAAAATACCAACCACTATACCATACACGCATAACATGCTACAACATATCTGATCACAGAACAACCATGCACTTCGGGTCTACTATGTGACTGGTCCGCCGCACCGGCCTACAGTCCACCTGGTCCACCCTCTGAGTCTAGCCATAAACCTCGAGTCTACAGTGTGATTGGTCCACCCGCACCGAGCCTTCAATCCACCTGGTCCACTCTCCGAATCTAACCACATACATCGAGTCTGCAATGTGATTGGTCTGCCTGCACCGGGCCTTCAATCCACCTGGTCCACTCTCTGAGTCTACAGTATGACTGGTACGCCCGCACCGGGCCTTCAGTCGGCCTGGTCCACTCTCCGAGCCTCGCCACGTCTGGTCCGCCCTCTTGGGGCCTACAGCTTATCCGGACCGCTCGCTGGGCCTTCGGAACAACCGGTCCGCCCTGGGTATCTTGGCCTACAGCACAAAGCAGGACCCGCCTCAACCCAACTCCAGTCCAACAACCATGTGCACATATACATACAATCATATAGCAATTCACATATAACAAGCAGATCAAACGGATCACATAACATATCATCATCCTAACCAGGATTCCGACCTAACAGGTCACTAGCATAGCATCTCCCTATCTCTCATAATACCGAACTCAATCAGGACTCTAACATATACCATCCTAGCTCTCAGGATGCAAACATATCACAGCAACAACATAACAACAACTACCCAGATCTCAATCCGATAAGGGCCGACCTTGGTGCCTTAGACCCTGTTGATATAGTGAGAATAACTCACCTCGAAACTGCTGGCTGAAAGGATAAGATCCCGCTGCTCCAAGCTCCGACACGAACTCCTCCACTGAACACCAACACACTCAACTCAATAAATACCCTTAATTACCAAAATACCCCTGAAAGACAACTGGTCAACCTTTGGACAAGGTCAAAGTCAACCCCTGACTGACTCTACTCGCCGAGTCAACCCGATGACTCGCCGAGTCACCATACTCAGAACTTCCCTCAATCCGCGACCTAACTCGCCGAGTCACCCCGAGACTCGTCGAGTCCAACAACTCTGAGTCCATTCACCCATAACTCACTGAGTCATCCCTTGACTCGCCGATTCTCGACTCCTCCAGGAAATATTGGGACTCTTCGACAAGACTCGCCGAGTCTAAGGCTATCTTCAACCTACTCACCGAGTTGTTCATACAACTCGCCGAGTTCCAAGCCATCTTCATCCAACTCGCCGAGTTGTTCTTCCAACTCGTCGAGTCCCAGCTCATCTTCAAGCAACTCGTCGAGTCCACCCATGTGACTCGCCGAGTACCATCGGTCTGAATCCATACAGAAGCACTCCAGGCCATGCAATTAATCCAAAACATAGATCTAGCCTCCTACAACCCATCCATCACGTAAAGTGGCAAACTTTACGTGAATCCAAAGAGATCTAGGCCTTTAACACTGTAGGGCTAGGGTTTGGGACATGATAACTTCACTACATACTTGAACACAGGGACTTCCAGGCATTCCAACCCTTCTCCATTCCAGATCTGAGGTAGCAACCTCAGATCTAAGCTCTAAACTCCAAAACACCAAAAGATATGCTCCCCACAAACCCCATAATGATGAATCCATAAGACTAACAGCCCAAGGATGAGATATTACCTCAAAAGAAAGCCCCAACTGCAATGGAACTCGAATCCAAGCAAAGCCCCTTGCTCCAAGCTTCTTCTTCTTCAAGATCTCTTGAATAACCACCTCTCCAAGCTCCAATTCACTCAACAATGGGGTTTCTCCACGAAATTAGGGTTTCTCCACGAAATTAGGGTTTTTGGGACTCAAGGGGTGATAAGGAGGCTAGGGAGGAAACATAATGTTCCTTATATAGGGCTCAACTTTCGAATTTAGGGTTTTCTCCATTCAGCGCCTACTCGCTGAGTCCAATACACTAACTCGCCGAGTCGGCCACTTAACACGCGACCAAGTCGCGACTCTACTCGCCAAGTCCACCCATGGACTCGCCGAGTCTATCTTTCCCATTCTACTCTTTTAGCCCTTCAACTTTACTCTTGCTATTCCGGGATGTTACAATTCTCCCCTACTTACATTAGGCTTCGTCCTCGAAGCCTGCAACAACTCAACTCCTAGAAATACTCCTGCCATGCACCACCTAGCATTAATCCAACCAGGTTTCTCAAAACACAACCATAGAACCAGAAACTCGTTTTCTCCTTCCTTACGGTGTCCTGACCACCGTCTCGAGCCGGGCACCGGCTGTACCCTCTGATAATCACACTCAATCAACCGATAATTACCCATGATGCATCACAGCTCCAAATCTCAACAATCACTCGACCATATGGGCTAGAAAACCATGAACCATCGGATCCCCGATCCGAATCCCACTCTATCCATTCCATGATGACGGAAAGACCCACTCTTCAATCTTAGAGCAACTCCCATGAGTTCTCCTCTTGCAATCACATATACATGCTGAACTAGCTCTAGCACCCTCAGGTTGGGAAAACCCGATACCCTGATGATATCCTCAAACATCCCCCAGGATGAACCACTAATACATACCCAATACCCTGATTAGAATCACATTGAGAGCCCAAGACTCTCTCCTTGCATCCCTTCCGAGCCTCTTGGCTCTACACCTGTGTAATTCCCTCCGCGACCTCAGCAGACATCCCAAACCGGATGTGCTTCTATTCCACTGCCGCAAACACTCTGCTCAATAACCATACTCAAATTACTCTAATCATAACTCTGCTTTGCCGCTTTCACTTCCGTGAACTTGCACTCCCTCTCGGAGTTGCACACCTCTCTCTTTTCCTTTACCAAGGAATCCACTTGGCCACACTGCCACCCCGACAAGTGTCACGGTGCTTGCCCAACGCTACACCACACTTTTATAGCGTATCCGCTATCCATCCAACACACATACTCTGACTCTCATCGCATGGACTCTCAAGCCCATGCACTATCTCAACTAATCAAGATCACTACCCGGGGCCAGACCTTCTACAGCAATCACACTGCAACATACACCATCCATATCCTCAAACCGATCCAACAATACCTGCAGAGTCTTCAGCATGACTGGACCGCCTCACCAGGCCTTCAGCCAATCTGGACCACTCTCAGAACCTTCAACCAATCTGGACCGCTCTCAGTGCCTTCAATTAGGCTGGACCGTTCTCCGAGCCTTCGGCCTGACTGGTACGCCTACCGGCCTTCAGTCTATCCGGACCGCTCAACTAGCATTCATCATTCTGAGCTATCTCTCCCGAAAATCCTCCCATGCATACTGTTCTAGCCCTTTAAGGGTTCCAAACTCTGTCTCAATCGCACATGCTCGATCTCGGCCTACTCCCAGGCCCTCCACAATCGAATGCCCTAGGTCTGTATTCTGCCCCGCATGCCCGACACTTGCTCCTACTAGCCTACACTCTGGACTGACGGAACACTGCTGAATCCCAACAGCTAAGCACCCTCAAATACTCATCGATCTCCCGGAGGATTTTCCAATTCTCCCCCACTTGTAGCACTGATTAGCAACCACTGGTTGCCATCACCGACCTCCCAGAACAACTCTGCACAAAACCAACACTTACACACTGACTGATTTACACAGGCATAAACAACCTTGACAAGATCCCACATCAACACTGATAACCCGCTCGAAAGAAATTCAACCTGCATCTAACCACTCCTCAGAAAGCAGATGCTACCCGACCTTCAACCCAATGCCAGGTTTCCACTATTAACCCTCATGGATGATAACCAACGAAATTCCCAAAACAATAACCCATAACCAACCCAAAACTCTCAAAACGACGAATACCGCATCGAAAACCACACAAAGATACCAGCACATAAACAAAACACCACAATAATCACAAGATAACAAGATATTAAGAAAGAAACATACCCGCAGCTGCATCTGGCACTGCTCTGACCTCCTCTGCCGCAAGCTGATAAGCACGACCCTGAGCCCTTGGGGGCTCCGCTCCACCCTAACCTCCAACTGTAATCCTCAAAGTGGCTGGTGCTGGAGACATCTGAGCCTGCTCCGAAGCGAACTCTGGTTAAAACATTTCCCTCTCAGTGAACATCCTGGTGATCTCAGTCACCGACTCCGAACCCTGCTTCAGCTCAAGGAACTCCTGAGCCAATCTCTCCCTCTCAACTTGCGGAACATAACGAGTATTGAACATCTCCCTGAACTGATCCCATGAAACCGCAACCCTCTGCGCATCCGAATATGACCCCGTGGTCAATCTCCACCAATCCTTTGCCCCGAGCCTCAACAGGTTCAGAGCACACCTCACCCTCTGATCATCAGGGCATGAACACGTGAAGAAACACCCCTCCACGTCCGATAACCACCTCATAGCAACAATCGGGTCCTGAACTCCATCAAAGGTGGGAGGCTTCGTATTGTCGAAGTCCCGATACTGAAAGCCCCAACCAACTCCTCCCCCTGCCGCTGCTACAGCTGCTGTAGCCGCCACGACAGCCGTCTCTGCGAGAGACGCATAGCGCTCATCAAAATACTCAACCATGGCGGTCTTGATCGACCCAAACAGCTCGGCAACTCAGCCTGGAACAACTCAGCAATCTCATCACGCAGGATCTCACGAATCCTCGCATCCAACTCACACGTGCTCATCTGACCGATAACCTCGGGCGGTACTGACCCGCCTGGAACTCCCTCTCCTGCTCCCGATCCTGATCCGGATCCACTCTCATCATGCCTCGGAATCTCCATACTGAAAAACACCACACAAAATCTCAGACTCTTCCCATTATCCTGGGATCCAACTCTCTCAACCCAACCCTAAAGATCATGGTTTCCCTGATACGCGTATGGGTCCTGTGCTTTCAGTAGTACGGGCCGATACTACCTTCCACACCTACCCATATTTGTATGAAGTACTACCACGACACCCTAGTGAAAACATGCATAACAACTCTCAACCCTCATCACTAGAGGAACACTAAAAATCTCCCACAAGGAAACCCTAGGCTACAGGCATCACAAATCAGGCAACATTATCATGAAATCCTGAAGATCCCTAGCCTAACACTAACATGCTGTTCTATCAAAGCTCAAAAACAAATAACATGCATGGTATTTTGGGGTTACTTACTGGCTCCGGCTGATCGTACCTCCGCGTCCTCCCTTACTCATTTTGAAAACCCCTTTTAAATACTCTTTTGAAAACTCTCCTCGATTTGAGACTGGAGTCACACGAATGTTCCTCCAATTCACTCAAACCAAGGCTCTGATACCAACTTGTAACGACCGAAAAATACAACCAATTTTAAATTTTTCAAAAACAACTCGGTTCCATTAAATCTTTACAAAAAGGTTTTCAATACAAAACATTTAGCATATTCCCATAATCACATTACTACAAAATCATGAGGAGCGGTACGATCACGCCTTCGCCTTGCCACGGTCTCCTGAAGAACCTGAAAAACATAAAATCACAACTGTAAGCCCGAAAGCTTAGTGAGATATCCCCAAAATACCAACCACTATACCATACACGCATAACATGCCACAACATATCTGATCACAGAACAACCATGCACTTCGGGTCTACTGTGTGACTGGTCCGCCGCACCGGCCTACAGTCCACCTGTTCCACCCTCTGAGTCTAGCCATAAACCTCGAGTCTACAGTGTGATTGGTCCACCCGCACTGGGCCTTCAATCCATCTGGTCCACTCTCCGAATCTAACCACATACATCGAGTCTGCAGTGTGATTGGTCCGCCCGCACCGGGCCTTCAATCCACCTGGTCCACTCTCTGAGTCTACAGTATGACTGGTCCGCCCGCACCGGGCCTTCAGTCGGCCTGGTCCACTCTCCGAGCCTCGGCACGTCTGGTCCGCCCTCTTAGGGCCTACAGCCTATCCGGACCGCTCGCTGGGCCTTTGGAACAACTGGTCCGCCCTGGGTATCTTGGCCTACAGCACAAAGCAGGACCCGCCTCAACCCAACTCCAGTCCAACAACCATGTGCACATATACATACAATCATATAGCAATTCACAGATAACAAGCAGATCAAACGGATCACATAACATATCATCATCCTAACCAGGTTTCCGACCTAACAGGTCACTAATGTTACACCCCCAAACCAAGGATGGCGGAAACGTCCGGGGGTGGAGGACTTCGTGTATAGTATCACAACAACGAGTATAATAGTGCTCAAAGTAAATGCAACCAATCATATATATCTATTCGAAAGAGTTACATCATTGTATGAATTACATGTTCTAAATCAATTACAATATGTAGACAATAAGTATGAAATGTTTGACACCTTAACGTCCCATCCTCAAAAGCACTTGGTTACCTGTTTATTGATTTCCTGAGAATACAAGTAGTTTTGAAAAAGTGTCAACACAAAGGTTGGTGAGTTCATAAGAGATTTTGTTGGAGAAGTAAACCGTTTTCCTTGTAAAAGCGATAGAATATGTATCCAGAAAATTCGATATTTTCTTTATAAAAGTTATGTAATGTAGTCTTATAACCGAAGACCAAAATGTATAAATAACCTCTCTTACTAATAGAAAATGATATGTGTTTAAATTGACATAAACGCGCTTGAATTAAATGAAATTCCCGTAAATTCTTATGTTTGTTAATACTTTATGTATATGTAGTCCTAAATCCCAGGACCAAGAAAATAACAAGTATTGTCCATACTTAAAGATATAAATGTGGTTTCAAATGATGTGTAGTCATAAATACCAAAACCGAAAGTGTACAGTAATATCTGTACTTATTGAGATAAAAAGTAATTTTAAAATTGACATAAAACCCATTTAAGTTTTATAAAAATCCCGTAAACTTTATGTATTGTTATATCCCTATGTGAGTCGCTATAATCATACTATGACTAAATGAACCTGCCACGATGTTTCTCAGGCGTCGTAAAACTGAAATGACATTTGTCACCCGTAGACCTGCAGGTCCCATTGTAGCTAGCAGCAAGGTGTGGGGTGTCAAAACCAATATAGATCTATACACAACTATCACGTTCTCCCTCCAGGAGACTCTGATTATAACTAACAGGAATTATATCCCGCACTCGGACGTACGGAAAGAGATTGTCTCACAATTTAGGTTAACAAGTTTACGAGTAGTGTGCGTGAGTGTAAAACCTTTCTGTATGAATGTACCCTTTTTGTACGAGTGTGTTATGTGATGTATCATAAAGTATACCTATTATAGTTTTATCCAAAATGTTTGTAATATATAAGAACTCTTTTATGAAAAAGCGCTAGTGTTATGAAATCCATTAAACTATGCTTATTATAGCTTATATACGTGTTCTAAATGAATGAATAATCTTATCATGAATGACTTATTTTCTGTTTATGATGATAAAATTTACAAAGAAACACATTCAATACTTAGAATTTATCATTATACACGTTGCTCAACATAATACAAAGTGTTATGAAAATTATATGATGTTAACTAAATTAGACCTTCCTGCACTGTTTTAGAAAAGCCATAAAAAAATCATACGAAGTCGAAAACTAAATCCGTAACTTCTGAGACTTCCCAAAATGTGTCTAGTTTACTCATAATTTTTATAATGATTTTTAATGATCTCTAACTTGGGTGAAAAGGTCCATAATCACAGACTGGTCCGGATTGGTGTTTGAAATGATAGACAGTTTTGTAAAATTCACCATAAATTGTAGAAAAATCGTATGGAGATGTGCAAGTATTCATTTTAAAGCTAAGAACTTGAACTACTTACACCTAAAACAGTTTTGAAAATAAAAATGTTTAAGTCGTCCAAAACAGTTTGTGAATGGAGTTGAACGTTTCTGATGAAGGCTGTTAGAAAAGTTTAGTTATGTTCTTGGTGTTTTAACTTGTATTCCCCCCCCCCCCCCCTAAAAACTTGAGAAAACATGAAAATGTAGGGGTATGAACTCACCTTGAGTGATTTCAGTAGGTAAGTGTTGAAGAAGAGAAGTGTTCAACCCAAGAACACTTGAAGATTCGAAGATCTAACAAGAATGTGATGATGTTTGTGTACGCAATCTATGATTTTGAGTAGGAGGGTGTGCAATAATCATAAGAAAAATGATGATACTTACTAATTGTAGGAGAAAAGTCTTGGAATATGCCTTGAAATTCTCGAATTGGAGAGAAAGATGAGAGAGTTTGGAGTGTGGTCCTTGGTGATAAATGAGAGAATGAATGAAGTGTGAGGAGAGAGGGTGGATGTTCCAGCCCTAAGAACGTGGGAATGGTTGAAAATAGTGAGAAAGGACTTATGAAGTGACTAGGGATGGGCTGGTGGTGAATAGTGACATGGAGTGGGTGTGGGAGTGGTTGTTTGTGTCATAAAATAAGGTAAAGTCAACACTCCACCTTTGTACTTCACCCACTCTTTTGGATAAAGTTTTATCCTTAAAAATGTGATAATTTAATAATTATGGGTCCTTATATGTTAAAATAAAGTTTTGGGTGAAAATCCCGTGTTAAAACAATTAAAAACGGGCCTAAAACGCGAAATTAGTCGAAAACCGGGAAGAAAGGCATTCCCAGCGAGACCTCTCGGTCCTAGGCCGAGGTTCGGTCCTTGCTGGTGCCGAGCCGGAAGCGAAGTGCGAACCAGAAGAAGAGGCGAGGGCGAGGGCTCGGTCAATGGCTCAGTAGCGAGGGTTCGGTAGGTCATCAGAAGCGAAGGCTCGGTAGGTCATCAGAAGAGGAAGTGGTCAGACCCGAAATGTGCCGAACGTTTGGGTTCGGGTGAGGCATGCGAGGTTCGGGCCCGAGAGGACCTTTCAGGTTCGGTTCAGCAGCCTTCGTTCAGAAGGGTTCGGTTCCTAAGAGGGCTTTCGGGTCCTAAGAGGGGTTTCGGCTCCTTAAGTCCGTTTTTCGCGTAGACTTCCGTTTTTGGGTTGTTTTCGCCAAATTCAAGGGTCGGGATGCCCCGAGTGATTATAGAAAGTTGAGAGAGATTTGAGAGAGATTCCACACACTTAGAGAGATTTGGGAGAGATTTGACATACTTGGAGAGATTTCACATACAAAGAGATATTTGGGAGAGATTTCACATTCATAGAGAGATTTGGGAGAGATTTGACATTCTTGGAGAGATTTCTCATACAAAGAGAGATTTGGGAGAGATTTCACATACTTAGAGAGATTTGGGAGAGATTTGACATTCTTGGAGAGGTTTCTCATACAAAGAGAGATTTGGGAGAGATTTCACATACTTAGAGAGATTTGGGAGAGATTTGACATTCTTGGAGAGGTTTCACATAAAAAGAGACATTTGGGAGAGATTTCACATTCTTAGAGAGATTTGGGAGAGATTTGACATTCTTGGAGAGGTTTCTCATACAAAGAGAGATTTGGGAGAGATTTCACATACTTAGAGAGATTTGGGAGAGATTTGACATTCTTGGAGAGGTTTCACATACATAGAGACATTTGGGAGAGATTTCACATTCTTAGAGAGATTTGGGAGAGATTTGACATTCTTGGAGAGATTTCTCATACAACGAGAGATCTGGGAGAGATTTCACATACTTAGAGGGATTTGGGAGAGATTTTTGATAAGAAGAGATGGAGTGAAAACGATTGAGAGCAGTTTTATGTGTGACGAATGTGAGTGTCCGGCTTCGCAGTGCAAGGTCCGTAAACCCCGTTAAGCCTTGTTTAAGGATCTTGCATACTCCCGATGAGTATGTAACATTGTTTTATCGGTTTGGCTCTCCACGTACCACCGTTTTAGGTTAAGGAGATCTAGATGTACGCACTTTTCGATTTATGATCTCTCATTAGAATAGATAGTTGTTTAGAAATTACATAACGTTAACTCTAGTACCTACGGGCAAATTGAGTTGACCGGTTTGACTTGTTGACTTTAGTTGACTTTGACTTGACCGAAAATTGACGGTTGTCACAACTAGCATAGCATCTCCCTATCTCTCAGAATACCGAACTCAATTAGGTCTCTAACATATACCATCCTAGCTCTCAGGATGCAAACATATCACAGCAACAACATAACAACAACTACTCGGATCTCAATCCGATAAGGGCCGGCCTTGGTGCCTTAGACCCTGTTGATATAGTGAGAATAACTCACCTCGAAACTGCTGGCTGAAAGGATAAGATCCCGCTGCTCCAAGCTCCGACACGAACTCCTCCACTGAACACCAACACACTCAACTCAATAAATACCCTTAATTACCAAAATACCCCTGAAAGACAACTGGTCAACCTTTGGACAAGGTCAAAGTCAACCCCTGACTGACTCTACTCGCCGAGTCAACCCGATAACTCGCCGAGTCCCCATACTCAGAACTTCCCTCAATCCGTGACCTAACTCGTCAAGTCACCCCGAGACTCGTCGAGTCCAACAACTCTGAGTCCACTCACCCACAACTCACCGAGTCATCCTTTGACTCGCCGATTCTCGACTACACCAGGAAATATTGGGACTCTTCGACAAGACTCGCCGAGTCCAAGAACAAACTCGCCGAGTCTAAGGCTATCTTTAACCTACTCGCCGAGTTGTTCATACAACTCGCCGAGTTCCAAGCCATCTTCATCCAACTCGCCGAGTTGTTCTTCCAACTCGTCGAGTCCCAGCTCATCTTCAAGCAACTCGTCGAGTCCACCCATGTGACTCGCCGAGTACCACCAGTCTGAATCCATACAGAAGCACTCCAAGCCATGAAATTAATCCAAAACATAGATCTAGCCTCCTACCACCCATCCATCACGTAAAGTGGCAAACTTTACGTGAATCCAAAGAGATCTAGGCCTTTAACACTATAGGGCTAGGGTTTGGGACATGATAACTTCACTACACACTTGAACACAGGGACTTCCAGGCATTCCAACCCTTCTCCATTCTAGATCTGAGGTAACAACCTCAGATCTAACCTCTAAACTCCAAAACACCAAAAGATATGCTCCCCACAAACCCCATAATGATGAATCCATAAGACTAACAGCCCAAGGACGAGATATTACCTTAAAAGAACGCCCCAACTGCAATGGAACTCAAATCCAAGCAAAGCCCCTTGCTCCAAGCTTCTTCTTCTTCAAGATCTCTTCAATAACCACCTCTCCAAACTCCAATTCACTCAACAATGGGGTTTCTCCACTAATTAGGGTTTCTGGGACTCAAGGGGTGATAAGGAGGCTGGGGAGGAAACATAATGTTCCTTATATAGGGCTCAACTTCCGGATTTAGGGTTTTCTCCATTCAGCGCCTACTCGCCGAGTCCAATACACTGACTCGCCGAGTCGGCCACTTAACACGCGACCAAGTCGCAACTCTACTCGCCGAGTCCACCCATGGACTCGCCGAGTCTATCTTTCCCATTCTACTCTTTTAGCCCTTCAACTTTACTCTTGCTATTCCGGGATGTTACAAACCCTATAATGCTAGATCTAGAGTTTGGGGCCTTAGTCTCACTTAAAAGCGTCTGAATGAGAGAAAGGACTGAAGGAACTCGACGAGTTGGTTAGCCAACTCGACGATTTGGTTATCCAAATCGATGAGTTGGTTAGGGTTTTCCTCTATATTCTGAACATTGTGCAAACTCGATGAGTTGACACGAATTTTCTCGATTTTCTGAGAACAGAAGGAACTCGATGAGTCACATAGATGCACTCAACGAGTTGAATCAAAATGGAATGTTGACTTGAGTGTTGAATTTTGTTGAATTTTTAGGGTTTGGTCAAATTGTGGACTTTGGAGACCATGGAGGGGTAAAATGGTCTTTCACCCTTTCTGAGATTTAGCAGAGGAGTTAGCTCAACATCTTTGGAGTTGTTAATGCAAATTGTTAATTAGAGACAATTGTGATATATGTAGGCAGATTCTTGGCCGACAATTTGAGTACGAGACATACTTGCTTTACTTACGAGGTGAGTCTTCTCACTATATTTACCTAAGTGGTATTTACTGTGCAACCGAAGGGTCTTATCTGTGTTACTGACTGGAGGGTCTTATGTGCTTATACTGAGATATGTGATATTATACATTTTGTCTTTGTGATTTATGATGTATATTATTTTGTGCTTTTACTGAGATAGGACCATAGGGTCCAAACCAAGTCGTGAGACCGAAGGTTCTTCACTGAGATACAAGACTGGAGGGTCCAACCCGAGCCGTGAGACCGGAAGGTCTTCACTGAGACACATGACCAGAGGGTCCTTATTGAGATATAGCCATGAGAGGCTAATTATTTTATGTGTGGTATTTTGGGGAACTCACTAAGCTTTGTGCTTACAGTGTTGTGTGAAATGTGTTTCAGGTACATCTCAGGATCGTGGGAAGGCGCCGACATGATTGCACACACCAGCTTGTTGATTTATTTTTGAGGATTCTGGGATATGTGACAAACATTTTTATGTTCGTGTTTTGAAACATTTATAAATTGAGTATGAGAGATGTTAAACTATGTTTTGTGTGATATTAAAAATAAAAAGTTTATTTGAAAATTTAGAGTGTTACATACACAGCTTGTATCGTTGTGTCGCTGTTTAATTAGGAGAAGACAACCATTTTTATGAAATTGCCACAAATGGTCTTTGCGGTTCCGTCTGAATACAACTCCAACCCTAATCCGAAATTCTCCATACAAATCGATTTTCTAGAAATTACAGTTTAATGCTTGGACTTATAATTCTTATTATTATTATTATTATTATTATTATTATTATTAGATATATATATATATATATATATATATATATATATATATTAAATTTCTCCTACCTTAGCTACAGTGAATTTTATGGGTTTTTGGCAAAAATCGTCCTTGGTTTATTCCAAATTGACAATTCGGTCTATTTACTTTCCATACTGTTATATTTTTGGATTTGACTATATTTTCCGTTCCTTGAAACTATTACCCTTCCAATTGTGTGCATGTCAGTCGTCTTCCATGTTAGTCCCTGGTCTCTTCCCAACTCAATGCGTGCCCACGTGTTCGTTTCCTTTGCTATGGATTTTCCCATTTTGGACAAGTTGTGCTCCTCCCATCGACTCACGGCCCCATCTTCCAATCAAACGTTGCCTATTTATCTACCAATACTCCACCTCATCCCTTCTTACTCTGATTTTCATCTGATCATTTTTCTATCTACTCCGTTTTCCCAATGATTTCCCTTCGGATTGCTCCAATATAGGGTGATCGGAAATTAGTCATGCCGGCTTCCAATAAAAAAACAAACGAAACCGGTGTGGAGCACTGATTTGGTAAGCTGAAGCCATACGTATACCCCTTCAGTATCTCAATTCCCCACCACCATTATTCCATTTCCACTGTCGGTTCCCACCTCTTTTTTCTCTTTCTATTTGTTTTGATCCCGGTTCAAACCTGTGATGTTGACATAGACGAAACCAGTGTGGAGCACTGATTTAGTAAGCTGAAGCCACACGTATACCCCTTCAGTATCTTAATCCCCCACCGCCATTATTCCATTTCCACTTGTTGTTCCCACCACTTTTTTTCTCTTTCTATTTGTTCCGATCCCGGTACAAACCTGTGATGTTGACACAGGTGAAGAAGAACCAGGTACCCGCCCCACTTCCGTCCTAATTGTTGGGTGCGACTACTCTACTCGATAAACTTGTTTCCCTTCCAATTATTGCTCTATTTTTCAATCCATCGATCGATTAAATTGTTGAATCGAAGTTCTTCCTCATTTGTTTGTGTGTTTAACTATATGTGTGTAATCTCCATCAGAAGTACAAGCATTACCTACCCACGTTTTCAATTCCAATTAGCTTCAGCTGTAATGATTAAGTTATCATCCCCGTTTTTTCCACCTTTCTCTGCCTTTCCATGAGGATATGTTTGTAAACATTGGTAGTTCTCATTTGAATCTCACAAATTTTAGGATTGGAGTTTGTTCATGGAGGGATACCAGGTATTGGAACAATTTGGAATGGTATGGTAACTTTGATTACATGTTCAAACATTTGCCCACCATGTGTTTGATAAAAGTTTCGTATTCAGGGGGTTAAGGCATGTAACATTTTGTGACATTCCCATTTTCACGGCAAGAAAAAAGACCGATTTGTTTATGCTTTGTTTTAAAATCAGAGTAATCGTTTAAAGAAAACTGCTGCAGAATTTGTTCCTAAAACAAAATGTGATAAGAATTTATCAAAGCATTTCTTTAAAGAAATGTATTTTTATTAAATAACAAAATCTTTGGATGTCATGTTCCGATACAAGCCAAAAGCATAAACAATATAAAATAGACCTTACAACAGTTATTTATAACTACTGATCTATAATCCAAGATCTCTCGTCAAGTCCACCAACTTATACTCTTGTGTCGTTACCTGTAATGCAAAGAAAACTGAGTGGGTCAGGCTTGGGATCCTAGTGAGCATATAGGGGTTTCAACCCACAGTAAGATATTATATTATATTTAATCATCAGAAAATCAACCCAAATTACCCATCCCCATTATCTCCTTCTGTTTCTTAAAGTTGTACCCTAAGAGTCGGTTATCTTTCATTCATTCATTCCTAAGGATTTACATAAGGGATTGGCACAAAGTCCATTTGCTACCACGGTTTATACAACAGGCACAAGGTCACATAGTCGCCAGGGTTTATACAATAGGCTCTACGTCTCATAGTCACCAGGGTTTACACAATAGGCACTACGTCTCATAGTCACCAGGGTTTATACAATAGGCACTACGTCTCATAGTCACCAAAGTTTACACAATAGGCACTACATCTCATAGTCACCAGGGTTTATACAATAGGCACTACGTCTCATAGTCACCAGGGTTTACACAATAGGCACTACGTCTCATAGTCACCAGGGTTTACACAATAGGCACTACATCTCATAGTCACCAAATATTTCATCTACCCATGTTTTACCCAACATATTTGTAGATATAAAATACATATACGGTTTAAATCATTAAAAACCTGTATAAAACATCCATTCCACACCCATCTCAAATAAACAAACAATACATAACACATAGCACGTATTTAATAGCAAATACTTCATATTTATGTGTTAGGAGAAAGTAACTACACACTCACTCATAACATAGATATAATACATTCAACCAATACTTGTACTAAAATCGTGCTTATGAAAGGGAATATACATTCACCTGTTAAGACGATTGTCGGACAGCACTACGGCTCTTCAAGTAGTATTCTTCGGTGAAAACAAAATGTTTTCTAAGAAACCGGACTTCTCGCGGGTAGAGTTTTAGCTCGAAAACTCTTTCTCTCGGGATCTTCAGGGCTTCGGGACTCTCTTCGGGTGTCGGGATGATACCGGGGCTTCGGGGGGTACTTTAAGAGGGCTAGATATGGTATCAGGAGTGAGAGAGTGAAGGAATTAGCAACTATGGCCGGCTGCCCTTCAATTTCTATTTATAGGTGTAACATTCCAAGCTCAGAAGCAAGAGTTCAGGGGTGTAAAGTGTAAATGGAAAATTAGACTCAACGAGTTGGAGCTTTAACTCGTGGAGTCGGAACGTATGTTAGGCACGTGATACGTGACCTGACTCGCTGAGTCAGCAGATGGACTCGAGGAGTCAGTGCTGGGAAGAGAAAACCCTAAATCTTAGGGTTTGCACCCTATTTAAAGGACCTTATGTCCTCCCCCTCAGGCTCTTTGTTACCCTTGAGAGTCAGTAAACCCTAAAATCGTGTGAGCTTCCATTGTTAAAGAGATTTGTGCTTTGGAGGAGGAATATAAAGAAGGAAGCTTGTAGATCAAGAGGCTAGCGTCAAAGAATCCTTGTAGATCCAGAATCTACTTCATTTTAGGCACGTTTCTGAGGTAACAAGATGTTACCTTGAGATTTTCCCTTTTAGATCTATTCATGGTTAAGATTTTGGGGCTTTTTAGCTTGATTGGGATCCATTTCGGGTGTAGGGACTAGATCTGAGGTTGCAACTTCAGATCTAGGCTGGTTTTGGTCCATGGAAGCATAAAGCATCAACCTTTGTGCATGTATAAGAGCATTCTTGTCTTGAAGCTTCTTTCTAGCTTGTGTTGAGCCTATATTGCCTTGCATACACATAAAGTTGGAAGCTTTACGTGTGAAACTAGCCCCAGGAGTCCATATCTATGAGTTGGAAGCAGTGAGATGGTCTGAAATCGTCTCAATAGGGATGACTTAAGTAGACTCGACGAGTCTGTTCTTGGACTCGATGAGTTGGGTCGCAAACCCTAACCCAACTAGTTATGACGCAAATCAGTGAGTTGAGTGGTGACTCAGTCAGTCGGACAGGCTAGGACTCGGATTGAAGGACTCGGAGAGTCATGGGGTGACTCGGCGAGTCCAATCGCGAATTGTGGGGTTCTGAGTTCATGAACTCGGCGAGTCACTAGGATGACTCGGCGAGTAGGGTCAACCAGGAAGGTTGACTTTGACCAGGACTGTGACTTTGACCAAGAGTTGACTAGTTTGACTTCAAAGGGTATTTTGGTAATTTGGGCTCTTATGGTTATGGTTTCAATGAAGTTTTAGGCGGTGGTGTTCGTGGCGGTGATCGGGAGTTTTGATCTCATCTCTTCAGTTCGACATTTGCAAGGTGAGTTATCCTCGCTATACTCAAGGGTCTAAGGCACTAAGGTCGGCCCTTTGATTTGTATTTGAGATAGTTACATTTCTGACATGATAGATCAGTATCCTGGTAGATTTGATGTGGTTATGCTTAGTGACCTATAGTTAGGTCTAACTGTCTGTGTGATGGTAGGAGATTACCTGTTATATGTGCACTTGGTTGATAGGTAATGGAGGGTATTCCATCTTGAGGATGATAGGGCCCTAGTATGTTGTCTCTATAGACTGTTATATGGTTATCCGATAGGTGCACATGTTTGTTAGTATGTGGACATTCCAACCCGATGGTTGTGGGCCAGGAGTATTCCATCTCGGTAGGATGATTGGATTCATAGTAGGTGGGAATTTCACCCCGATGGTTGTGGGCCAGGAGTATTCCATCCCGGTAGGATGATTGGACTCATAGTAGGTGGGCATTCTAACCCGATGCTTGTGGGCCAGGAGTATTCCATCCCGGTAGGATGATTGGACTCATAGTTGGTGGGCATTCCAACCCGATGGTTGAGGGCCTGGGGTATTCCATCCTGGTGGATGATTGGACCCATAGTAGTTATTGTATGTGTAAGAGTGTGGGCATTCCAACCCGATGGCTGTGGGCGAGAGTATTCCGTCCCGAAGATGATTGGACTCGTAGTATACTGGCATTCCAACCCGATGGTTGAGGGCCAGGGGTATTCCAACCTGATGGTTGACTGGACCCATAGTATGTTGTTCATTGTTGTATGTGTATGGTTGTATGTCTATGGGTGTTTTGGGGGTAACTCACTAGGCTTTCGGGCTTACAATTTTCAGTTATTGTTTCAGGTGCATCAGGAGATTGTGACAAGGGAAAGGCGTGATCGTACCGCTCCTCATTTTTATGATGTTGTTTTTGGGATACTCTGATAATATAATATTTGGAAACCTTTTTTAATAACAAATGGAACATGGATTGTTTTTGAAAAGTTTAAATTGGTTGGAAATTTATGGACGTTACAAGTTGGTATCAGAGCTTTGTTTTGAGTGAATTGGAGGAACATTTGTGTGAATCCAGTCTCAAATCAAGGGAAGTTTTCAAAATAATTTTAAAAAAAGGGTTTTCAAAATAAGTAAAAGAGGATGCAGGGTGTACGATCAGCCGGAGCCAGAAAGTAGACCCCAAAATACCATACAATTATTTGATTTTGTGATATGATATAACAACATGCTAGTACTAGGTTAGGGATCTTCAGGAATTGCATGATAGAATTGCCTGATTACATGATGCCTGCTAGTCTAGGGTTCTCTTTATATGGAATTGACATCATTACTGTAGTTATTAAGTGTATGCATCACGGTTATACATAACTAAGATCTTATAGCCTGAGAATGTTTGATTTGGCCTTATGTTTTGTTCTTGTCTGATCGGGAACTTAAGGTAGGATTGGATATTCGAAATTCTATAGGGTCCAGCGTTATGTATGACTAGCATACACTAGTGCTACAGGGTTGGTGGAAGTTTCATGGATGGGTAGGTTGTGTGGGACCGGTAAGTGAGTTATGAGATATTTAGTACTCCACTAGGAGTGAGGATTGAGCGCTCGCTTTGTCTATGTATGTTGTCAGGGTGTTGCGATGATACTTGAGACAAATATGGGTAGGTGTGGAAGGTAGTATGGCCTGTACTACTGAAAGCACAGGACCCATACGCGTATCAAGGAAGTCACAAACCCTATGGTTTTGTTGGGAGTAGGTTCCCTATCGTTATATGGGCTATCAAAGACCTTTCTGGTGTATTACCAAAATGGTGGTTATGAGATGTATTGAGATCGGATCTAGGTCAGGATCGAGAGCTGGAAGCCAGGATAGGCCAGTGTTGTCAGAGGATCATGTCGGTAAGATCATCCGGGGGGAGGTGATCGAGATTGTTCGGGGACAGTTGCCATCTTGGAGGTTTTAATGGGTTCATGCAAGAGTTAAGGCCTTTTGTTCATGGAAGTAGATTGTTGTACTTTGAGTATTGGGTTCTAATGTGTCATATAAGTCACTAATTAGTGACTTTATGGGTGTTGGATTTGGATTTAGAGCTCAAGTTATGAGTAGACCCGAGTTATGTTCATGGAGGTATGCCAATCTAGGGTATTCCATCATGAGGATGATTGGACCCTATGATTGATTGGACCTGACATGTTTGGTATTCCAACCTGAGGGTTGATTGGGCCAAACATGTGCGTGATACGAGGGTATTCCATCCTAGGGATGACTGGACCCGTCGTAGACATGCCTGGTATTCCAGCCGAGGCTGATTGGGCCAGGTATGAGTGTTAGTGAGATGATTGTTACATGTTTGATTATGTTCAGCTAGGGTTATGGCGGCTGGAAGTGGAAGGGTTAATTGATGGATTGGGCTGTCATTTCTAGGGACAAGGATTGTGCCTTTCAGTTTTCGAGCTCGAAGAAGTGAGCAGACTCGTGACCCAGGATCAAGTTGTATTCCAACTCAGGGACAATTGGTTGCAGGGATTGGGAATATTATTTAGCGCAGATGAGCGCAGACTATGTATTGGGAAGTAGTTGTTACCGGCTCAAAGCAGAGGTTGTTTTAGCTATTGTAGTTTAGCTGGGATTCAGGGAGTGATCATCTGTCTCGTAGGAGTGTGTGATCAATTGGGATTGGCTAGTAATGGAGTACTAGTGTAGAAGACTTAGTTTTCATCGGAGCAATCATCGGAAAGTGAGAAGGGTCAGGAATTCTCCAAATTATCATGTATTATGAAGACTTAGTCAAAGCTAAGTGGGGGAGAATCGTCCCGAGATGCAGAAGCAGCAACAATGTTGAAAAAGGATAAATCTCGCATCGTTGTTAGAAAGGGAGACAACCCAAGTGGCTGTTTGATTTGTGGATTGTGTGAATTGGAAGTTCGGATAGCTTGATAGCAGAAGTTGGGGAAAACATGTGGGAATCCCAATCAAGGATTGAGTTATGTTCAATTTTCGGTCAAGGATTTATGGATTGATAGATTGAGGGATTCTATTAGCTGCCAGGGTCGGCAGTGCATCTTGTACGAGTGTGCGGGCTATAGAGAGCATGTGGTAGACATGCGGGGAAGGGAACAGACCATGGTTTTCAGAGAAGGCGGACGATTTATATGTGGCTTAGGGTTAGGTCGGGGTTAGACTCCACGGAATGGATCGGGAGTTCGGAACCCAAATAGGGCGAGAACAATCTGCATGGGAGAGATCCACAAGAGGGATGGTTCAGGGTGATGCACAATAGTTTTTTTTAGCGGTCCAGATAGACTGAAGGCCAGTGGGGCGTACCAGTCAGGTCGAAGGCTCGGAGAATGGTCCAGACAGGCTGAAGGCCCAGAGAGGCAGTCCAGATGTGTTGAAGGTTGTAAGAGTGGTCCAGACATGCTGAAGGCCTGGTAAGGCAGTCCAGTCATATTGAAGACTCTGTATGTGTTGGTAAACCTGTATGCTGTGGTTGAGTATGCTGCTATGCTATAGCAATCAGTAGGTTTGGCCCCAAGTATTGATCATGGTAATGGAGTTTGCTAAAGGTTGTGTACGGGCTTTGTTAGTTGTATGATCATATTCGTAGTATGTATGTGTTATGAGGTAGCAACATGTTCTGCAAATGGATGACATGGGGTGAGGTTTCATCACTATGACACTGGATGGTGTTTGGTTAGGCCTTTTAGGACAATGGAGGAGGTGAGTACCTCCAGGATGAAGTGCTAGACATCGAGAGTGTCGATAGCGGTGTCGATAGGTTATCGGGAGCATTTTAGTCAGGGGCAGTGGGCATTGATATTATGATAGTTATGTCCCTTTTAAGAGTACATCCGATTTGGATGTCTGTTGAGATTGTGAAAATATTCTCGGTTGTGTCGAATCATAGGAGTTTGTAGGAGATGCAAGGATAGATCCTTGGATTCAAAGTATGGTTGTAGACATGGGTTATGTAGTGGTATTCCAATCTAGGGTATTCCATCATGAGGATGATTGGACCCTATGATTGATTGGACCTGATATGTTTGGTATTCCAACCCGAGGGTTGATTGGGCCAAACATGCGTGAGGATCGAGGGTATACCATCCTAGGGATGACTGGACCCGTCATAGACGTACATGGTATTCCAGCCCGAGGCTGATTGGTCCAGGTATGAGTGTTTATGTGATTAAGCTGGTTGTTCATGAGAGTTGTTCCGAAGTTGAAGGATGCGTCATCCTGTCAGCACGGAATGGGATTAGATTTAGGAGGAGAACTGGATGAGTTTCCAATATTGCAAGTTACCCGAGTTGTCGTCAATTTTGATAGGAGAAAGATAGTTTAGTACTATGGTAGAGCCCAGTGGATTATAGTCGTATTCATCTCTTGCAATTCACAAAATTATGTGCGTGTCGGGAAGGTGACAACCGATGGGTTTTGAGCATTCTAACACTTCCTAAGTGTACATGCAACCCTAATAAACCTTGGATCTATGTTTGTCTAAAATACATGCAAAATATAGTTTCCAAGGTTTATAATCCTATCTAGCATACATGAGAACTTTTATTCTAGAAGAATGGCTAGAATTACATACCTTGTAGTTGATTTTGATTCCTTGAAACCTTGTGAGCCTAGCACCCTAAGTGTGATGCCTCAAATGCTTCACACAACACCAAATGCCTTTGGAATGACTTTTGAGAGAATGCACACACTTGTAAATCGACCTAGCCATCTTTTTTTCTTAGTGTGTCCGATTTTGGTGGAGAAGGTGTTCCTTATATAGTGTTGACACATCTAGGGTTACACCATGTAAACCCTAATGTGTCATGACTCTTCATTTCCATGACCCATGGGTTTGTAACTCCCATGGAGCATCCAATGGGTTTAGCCCAACCTGATAATCCATGGAGCCTTTTAGCCCACTATACAAGTTATGGATGATTTACATAATCAACCCATATATTTAATTAGTCATCTTTTGATCACTTAATTAATTCCAAATTAATTCTTGATCAATACTAATTAAATAAAACTATTAGTATATTAGAACTTATAATATATTAATAAACCACAAGTGTTATTTCTCTCATTTAATCTTTCCAAATGCATGATGCCATGCAACCCAAATGGACCATGTCGGGTCGGGTCAAGTACATACCAGAAATAGTTATAGACTTAGACACCTTATCCAACAGTCTCACACTTGGATAAGTCTAATAACTATAACCGCAAGTATGACTTCAGGAACCGATCAACAATCGTAGCTCTTTCAAGCTCTCTCGGAACTGAGAAGATGATGATATTGATGGGTTTTAGCTATAAGAACATCCTATGTGCTCATACAAACCCTAATGCTTGGATCTAGGTTTCTCTATTGTACATGCAAGTTATCCAAGACTATAAACCCTAGATCTAGCATATGATAAACAATATAACATATAAATTAGGGTTTAGATCATACCTTGATTGCTATGTAGCAATAACAATCTCAAATCCTTCTTGTATTGACTTTAGAAAGCTTAGAGTCACAAATGTCACTCCTCTAATGGTTCACAAACACCAAGAGCAATAGGATGAAGAAGAGAAGAGAAGGAGGCTGCCCAAAACATGTGGAAACCCTAATTAACTAGTTCACCACGTTTTTGGGGCATAAGGGTTCTTTAAATAGTGAGGCTATTAGGGTTATCTAACAAGGAAATCCTAATTTGGATGCTTAAGCCCTAAGCAACCCATGGGCTCTTCCTTAAAGGCCTTGGGACGATTTCTAATGGGTTTCCCCATAGAATTCGTCCACTCCTTTAATATGGAGTCCATTAGCTCAATATTCAACTATCATACAATTGACAGTTCTAGTCCCTTAGTTTAATTAATGTCTTTTAGTCACAAACTTAATTCTTATTAATTCTTGACTAATATTAATTAAACAATATGATTTCTCCTTTAATATATTATTCTCATAATATATTAATAAATCATAATTAATCCTTTCTCTCCATAATTCATCATATCAAGTTGCTTTGGTGAAGGCAACCCAAAAGGACCATGCACCATCGGGTCAAGTACATACCAAAATAGTTATGGACTTAGACACTAATCCAATAGTCTCCCACTTGGATAAGTCTAATAACTATTCTGCGTACGACTTCAGATCCTGATCTGCAATTGTAGCTTTCCAAAGCCGTTGTCAACTCTAATCATATCAGATACACGTGTCCCTTAGATAAGTGTGACATCCCCAAAATCTTGGCCAGAAAAGACCGTTTTTCATTTATGATTTAAAAATATTTTCAGAGTAAATCCTTTTGATTTGAAAGTTGCGGAATTTGTTCCTAAAAACAAAACATGATAAAACAATGTTTACCAAAGCATTTCATAAAAGAAATGTATTTTTCATTATATAATCAAAACTCGGGGTGTCATGTTCCGATACAGACCAATAAGCATAAACCATAACATTACAAGTCATTCAACAAATATATACATATACAGACTTGTAAACAAAACAACTGATGGTTCATCCATCTCATGCCCTCGCGTCACTTCCTGTAATACAAATAAAACTAAGTGGGTCAGGCTTGGGAGCCTGGTGAGCATATAGGGTTTTCAACCCACAATAAATAATCATATTTAATTTTCACCAACCAACAATAACCCAATTACCCATTCCCGTTATTCTCACTTTATGTCCCTAAAACAACTAACATAAGGGACCTAGTCTAAGAATATTTCATCGGGGCGACAACACATGCTTCGGGGGTACCTCAGCAATATAAGTCAAATAAGGCAACCATGAGGGGGATGGAGTACAGCAAATGAACACCCGAGTTCATTAACACCTACAGGTGGCGAACCTGCTAATGTTTCCACAAGACTGTCTAGAATAGCCAGTGGTCGTCATCTAAACTCCGCTAGATGACTAAATCAAACAACAACGAGGCCTCTCATCTGTTTATTACACACCAACTATCTACCCATGTTCTACCCAACATATTAGTAGATAAAATATACATTTTTATACATAGTTTTGAAAACCTGTATAGCATGCTTTTAATCAACACATAATCCACATAACAGATGAGGCACACACACACATAGCACATATCTCATAGAGAATAAATCATATCTATGAGATAGAAGAGAGTGAATACACATTCACACATAACACAACCAAATATATACACATAGCACGTATTTTATTTAAAATACTTCATATTATTGTATTTGGAAGAAGGTAACTACACACTCACACTTATAAACAACAATATATTTAATACACTCGAACCAAACTTGTATTATTATCGTGTTTATGAAAGGTAGTATACACTCACTTGATCAGAAAATGATCGGACAACACTACGACTTGCAGAAGTAGTAATCCTTAGCAGATCTGAAAGATCTCTTCAAAAACCGAACTTCTCGCGGGCAGAGCTTCGGCTCGGGAACCGCACTTCTCGGGATCTTCGGGATCTCGGGACTTGCCTCGGGGCTTGAGTATGATACCAGGGCTTCGGGATATTTCTGGCACGCAAAACGATGCAAAACGGGAGAGAGAAGAGAGGAAATTGGCAAAAGACTCGGCTGCCTTCGGATCCTATTTATAGGAGGCTGGAGCCTCAGAGTACGCGGGGCGTACTACAGTACGCAGTGCGTACTGCTTCCGAAATCGTCACTGCATGCGTCATCCGAAATGTCGACACTCTTCGGAGTACGCGGGGCATACTCGCGTACGCGGGGCGTACGTCGGATCGGACCGGTGACTCGTCTTCGGATAATGCCGGATTAAAAGATTAAAAATAAGTACAAAATATTAAATAAACTTCGGAAATTCATATCTTCTTCATACAAACTCCGTTTTCGACGTTCTTGATATCCACGCGAAGGTGAGACTATGCTCTACAACTTTCTTTTAGACTCCGTCGGCTAATTTTGAGTTTATTTTTATTATTTATTTTTAATAGGCCGCGACAGAAAAACTTCGTTATAAATTCATAACTTCTTCGTTTGACGTCCGTTCTCGCCTAACTTTTTATCACTTTGATACCAACAATGAGATCTTCGATTCTCATTTAGATTGCTTCGGCTAAAAACCCCTCGATCTCAAATCAAGTAAAACAGGCTGCTCACCGCTAAGCCGAAACTTCGATAAATCATAACTTCCTCATACGAAGTCAGATTTGTGCGTTCTAAATATATTCGGAAACCTCGTTTCAACTACTACAACATTATTCAAAGATATTAAGTTTATTTTACACTTAAATTTTGACGCTTATTTTTATTCTTAATTAATCAAACCACATAATTAAGCAATTAAGCACAAAACACACAATACTCAAATAATACAATCTTATTATTTCAAAACGGGTTACAGAGGTTAACCTAGACTATTACATTGCTAAAAATGGAAAGCCCGGAAACACAGGCGTTACAATAAGGGATCATATATTCCTCCATTCGAGATATCGTATAGACTGAGACATGGATCTAAATCATTCTCACTGTCTATGTGCTGTTTCCCGAATTCAGATTTATGATGACTAACAACAGACTACAATTTGAACACATCAAATTAGTCCCGGCTTGGCCAAACACTTAGGTGTCGTCACTAAATCATCGAGGGGCCCACGGATATCGCTTTTATCCTATTTTGAATAAAAGGAACGGATAAACTTTGACTCAATGCTCGCTTGCACTCACTCACCGAATCACACACAACAATATGTTTTAATACACCTATTGGTGCGTTTACATATTATCAATGCGCAACCGACTCGCAAGATACAACTCACACATCTCGATTTCAAGAATATAAGATGTTATCGTCTCACTAATCACTCGTGATAACAATCCATGAAGTGATCCAAGTGAGCGTGGGTTTAATCCAATGCTCAAATCATATTCATAAGCACTCATGAACGTTGCAACAACCATTTGCTTATGTCTAATGCTCTTTAGACAATCCACACACCAATTCACGACAATCTTCATTCATATCTACTTCTAACATATGAACGACTGTGGCCCGTTTGAATAATTTGACTGTTCTCAACCAATTAAATTATTCAGGAAGTCAAAACATGCAAAGTGAAACACAAGAATAATATTAATCCCATATGGCCTCAAACCTTTGAGTATAAATAAAACACCTTTTATTTATCACCATATCGATTACTCATTATTTGTTGTTTCGGTTAATCAACTTCTTACTTGAATTATTACAACACTTGTCCCATGCTCTTAGCGTGCACACAATGTTTACCTACGGTTCTTACTTTGTGAAATAGATCAAATGAACACATTACCAATCATACTCATTTCACAACTCCCAAGTATTGTTAACTTGCAATACTTGCCTTAATAATTATACAAGCATAACATTTATGCTCCCATTATGACGATGATTATTATAAACATAACACTTATGCTCCCACTAGCTTTGACATGTATTTAGAAATAGCTTAACTTTCAGAAAAACAATGCATATTGAATTTCTTTAAGTTCATATTTCTAATACTTAATGCTTTGATAATCCTTTATCTAAGCTTATACACCTTTCCCTTAGATAGCTCATATGTTTGTCTAAACCATTTAGACTAATTGCCAAATCTCACAATTCGAATCATGGAAAGGGATACCGTAACCATAATCAAGATCGAGAATACAATTTCCACAATCACTATCTTCTTAAATCTTCCTTAGTGAAAGCATTTCCTCACAGTCATTTTCATGAAGGAGGGAATCTTATGACACTTAGATTTTAATGGTGTATGTGTTCCTATCCATGTGAATTTGTCAAAACTAAGGTTTGCGACAAATCCAAACTCATATGGACCGAACCTTCTCAATCTTGATTTCTTGCCTTATGGTAACACGGCTGCCCACCATGTCTTCCAAGTAGTTAAGCAGCTCACCCTTTCCTATCAATGTACTTTCAATTGATCAAGGTCCTTGCCTTTTATGCATTCAAATGAGAACTCATAGGGCTCACATGCATAATTAACTCAATTGTAATGACACAGAAACAAGGTAATGTCAACACGATAGGTTGTAAACCTCTACTCGTGTGCTAGTGATGATCGATAAGGTTTATTCTTGATTTGTTCTTGAAACCTTTCAAGACCATTAAGACTCCCACTGACTCCTTGACATATAAGATTCTCTTTTCAATAAACATTTCTTGACAACCAGATATTCAAGAGTTAGTGTAGCCTTTAGCAAGACAAAACATTTCATAAAATTGGTCCTAGTTGGTCTTTGTCTTATCCAAGACATCACAACTTTCCAATTTCAAATGTGCGAGAATAGGAAAGCCTTTTTCCAAATTCTACATTTGATGAATGTTATAACCTTCTTAAGACTTGTCACTAAATATTACAATCTTAACTCTAAGACTTGTTTTGGAATGAAGTATGATTGACTTCTTGATTTAACCATTTCTTCAATCCTTGATTCCTCTTCTTAGACATACAATTGTACTAATATTTACTTAGAGGATCAATTGAGATATGGTTCTTAATCATTAAGACATATCATAAAGCATGATAAAAGGTACTCTCCCTTCCTCTTAGAATAGAGAAACTTTTATCTTTCTGCCTACTTGATTCTTCTTATTCGTTCTGCTATCGACTCAAACCTTTTCAATCAATTCAGAATTACACTTAATCTTGTAAGTATAATCACATTTACTAAAATTTTAGTAAATCATGACGAATATCTTTATTATTCTTGTGGTGGAATTGTACTTGATCTCCTAGTCTTTCACTTGACACTTTGTCAATGAATTAGTCTAATTTCCAAATATGAAATTTCTCATTCATCATGCAACCAAGTTGCATGATTCCTAGTTTCTGTCCATTTGAAACTTGGGCTATGAGAAACTCTCCCTATTTGGTAAATTCTTGACATTTCCACTATTAACATAATTAAGAATCACATCCATTCGTTGTAGAAATATGCAAACATCAATTTTGCATAACGA
Organism: Lactuca sativa; assembly: GCF_002870075.4. Classification (NCBI taxonomy): domain Eukaryota; kingdom Viridiplantae; phylum Streptophyta; class Magnoliopsida; order Asterales; family Asteraceae; genus Lactuca; species Lactuca sativa. The sequence goes on along the minus strand of NC_056627.2, from coordinate 281,959,175 downwards.
TTTCATTGCAAGGAAATAAATAAATAAATAAATGAGTCAAATCAAAGTTTATTTTATTCATAAAAGCAGCAGAAAACATTTGTCCTTACAATGCAAAATCAACTGAAAAACTATGTAGAAAAATTCCTAACAACTCTATCATAACTTTCTAAGCTCAAAATCTAATCTTCAAATCCATGCGATCGAGATCCATTTCTGTGTGATTAGATTTATCTTGCTTTTCTATCAACCTTCCTCTCTTTTCACTGATCCTGCAAAACATTCAAATGCAATCTTATCACATCATGTATTAAGAATCAACGAATAGGAACTTAATGGAGTTAGATAGTGGATTTTACCTGAAGCACAGCCATACTCTTTGACTCTCCCATCTTTGGTCTCTTCAGGCTCTTAGGGCAGACTTGTATCCAACGCCCTTTCACTTAGCAGCAAATGCAGGTCGGTTCTCCTAGAACGTCCTCGGAAGCATGGCTAGTTGACTTTCCCAACAAATACGCTCCATTGCTTTGCCAAATCATTTCTGATTCAGCAGCACTGAGCATGTAAGTTAGGTCAATGAGGATTTCGTCATGATCCATCATATAATACTTTCTTTTGAACTCATTATATGATTCAGGAAGTGACTGCAGAACCCAGTTCACAACCAACTTATCAGGGAATGACGCACCCAACATTATCAACCTATCGATGTGTGATTTCATTCCTAGAACGTGGGCACACACGGGTTTACCATCTTCATGTTTCATTTCCAATAGGGCTTTAGTGACATTGAACCTTTCAATTCTTCGATCTTGTGGGTTAGGGAGAATAATTGGAGGAGGTGGAGGAAGTGAAGCATGATTTCTTGTTCCTTGATCGAATTGTGGAATATCATCTTCATGTGGAATACTTGTTCCACGGGATTTGGGAAGACCATAGTTGTCGTACATTGACATCTACAAAACGGGAGAAAATTAAATTCAAGTTAGTTAATAGATTGAGTCCTTAATAAATCACCCAAATGAGATATTAAGGCTAGGACCCAACACAATACGCTACAACCTAGAAAAGGGATGCCGTAATCTAGTTGCAGAATACTTGAAGGTAAGTGAATGACGATTCACTAATTTCCACCATGAAAAATGAAAAAGAAATTTAAGTTTTAAATCTATGAAAACTCCTAGATCCTTTGAGATTCATTAAACATTTCAACGGCATGTTTAAATCTCGATATGCCCCTCTAGTTTGTGACTGGGATGCCGAGGATCACAAAGCGGGTGTGAATAACCATGCAAACTTACATGGTGCCCCCACATGTTACAGTCACCTATTCGATGTGCCGGTAAACCACACACGCTCCACCGAACTATGACAAACATTGAGTCACCCTTTGCTACCTTTTCTTAGAGCCATTTAGTATGCCGGTAAACCACACACGCTCCACTAACGTCTTCGCAAGGGTACAAAGTGTAATTTCATGGAATTGCATCAATTCACTTTTTCCTAAAGTAACTAAGATTGGGAATTTGTAAAACATTTAGTTACTTTTTGTACTTCATTATACTTATAATTGAAAGTTATGTCCTATCCTACCCGTTCGGCTAACGACCCTCCACTAGTCAAGAGTGCGGTGGGTAAGAGTGGATACCCATTCAATCGCCATTTTATAGGCAATTTCCTTAAACACCCCTTATAGACCAGCTTCGTGAATGAGGCCTACTAACGGTAAGACTGACTTTTACTCATACATATATATAATGTTAGACTTTTAATGTTATATATAGTATAGGGTGTATTTTACACTTTTAAAATACTAGGTGGTCAAATTTAACAATTATACTTTTAATTCAATTATACTGTAAACCAAAACTTTATGGATTTATTAAACTCTTTTAATTATACACCTTAATTAATTAATAAAACCATAAGGGTGTGATTTGAACTTTTCAAAACAATGTTAGGGTTTTAGAATTTAACATTCTTAAATTAAACTTTTAATCAACTTTTAAATTCCAAAACTTGAGGGCAAGTTTTGAAACATTTCAAAACATTAGGGTTTAGAATTTAAATATTTCAAAATCAAACTTTTTAATCAAAATTTAAATTCCAAAACTTGAGGGCAAGTTTTGAAACATTTCAAAACATTAGGGTTTCAACTATTTAAATTTCAAAACAAAACTTTTGAGTTCAAATTTAAACTATGAAACCTAAAGGGGGAAAATTGAAACTTTTCATAACACAAGGATCAAATTACAAATAATATAAATTAAACAATTAATTTCATCATTATCTATATTTGACCTAATTTCAATTTCTTGCAAAATAAGTTACCCAATTAATACAAATAATCAAACTTTATCATATAAGGAAGTTATTATCTAATCAATTGGTAATTATCTTTTGTTTGATCAAGGATATACTCATAAATATGTATAAAATCGGATTTTAATGACCTAAAATAGATAAGGCAAGTATCCAAGAGAAAAACAGCAAGAAATCCAAAATCCCCTCTTTCTGACGCTCGAACTCGCCGAGTACCACACTGGACTCGCCGAGTACACTGTGGTACTCGCCGAGTTCATCAGGCAGAATGTCCAAAAACGATTTTTGCAGCCTGAACAAACACATAATGCATCAATACAATAGAAACCAATCAAGGCTCTGATACCACTGATGGGTTTTAGCTATAAGAACATCCTATGTGCTCATACAAACCCTAATGCTTGGATCTAGGTTTCTCTATTGTACATGCAAGTTATCCAAGACTATAAACCCTAAATCTAGCATATGATAAACAATATAACATATAAATTAGGGTTTATATCATACCTTGATTGTTATGTAGCAATAACAATCTCAAATCCTTCTTGTATTGACTTTAGAAAGCTTAGAGTCACAAATGTCACTCCTCTAATGGTTCACAAACACCAAGAGCAAGAGGATGAAGAAGAGAAGAGAAGGAGGCTGCCCAAAACATGTGGAAACCCTAATTAACTAGTTCACCACGTTTTTGGGGCATAAGGGTTCTTTAAATACTGAGGCTATTAGGGTTATCTAACAAGGAAACCCTAATTTGGATGCTTAAGCCCTAAGCAACCCATGGGCTCCTTCCTTAAAGTCTAATGGGTTTCCCCATAGAATTCGTCCACTCCTTTAATATGGAGTCCATTAGCTCAATATTCAACTATCATACAATTGACAGTTCTAGTCCCTTAGTTTAATTAATGTCTTTTAGTCACAAACTTAATTCTTATTAATTCTTGACTAATATTAATTAAACAATATGATTTCTCCTTTAATATATTATTCTCATAATATATTAATAAATCATAATTAATCCTTTCTCTCCATAATTCATCCTATCAAGTTGCTTTGGTGAAGGCAACCCAAAAGGACCATGCACCATCGGGTCAAGTACATACCAAAATAGTTATGGACTTAGACACTAATCCAACAGATACACCATTTAAGATAAGTGATCATATAATCCTCTGTTCTAGATATCATCCAGAAAAATACATGGAACAATGTCTTACTTATTGTCCAGTAGTTTGTTTCCCGATTTCCGATTTGTTTGACATAGAACTAAATTGAACACATCAATTCGGTTCTGACCGGACCCGATACATAAGTCAAAAAAAATCATCGAGGGGCCCATATATCAGCTTCTAATCCAAGAAGGAACAGATAAAATTTGACTCATATGGTTGCTCTACTACTTATTGAATTATACACAAAAGCTCGTTTTATAACAACGAGTTACCAATGCGTTTTCGTACAATCAATGCATAACCAACTCATAGGTAACAAATCATATCTCTAGGTTTGAAGACTTATATGATATTACCGTCTCATGATCACTCGAGATAAATTCCATGAAGTGATTCCAGTGAGCGTGGGTTGAGTACAATGCTTAGAACTTAAGAGCACTCATGAGTGTTGTAGCCATGTCCAACAACTTAGACCTCTACAACCAATCATGACAGTCTTGATTCATACCTACTTCCGATATATGACCGACTGTGGAGGTTCGAATAATATGATATACCAAACATAATTATTCTGGAAGTCAAAACATGTAAAAGAAATATAGTAAACGATTGACAAGAGATAGCAACACTTTACTCATAAATAAACACACCTTTTATTCATCATCTAATGTCAATTACACTTTACAAATTTCAAAAATTATCTAACTACTAAAACTAATATCATCCTTCAACCCTATGCTCCGAGCATGTTGGAGATGCTTAACCCGAGTCAGTCCCTTCGTGAGGGGATCTGTTGGATTCTCATCTGATGACCCTCTTTGCCACGAGGAGTCCTTCTTCTATTCGATGTCTGATGAAATGGTATTTTATGTCGATGTGTCTGGATCTCCCTTGATCCCTTGGTTCCTTGGCTAAGGCAACTGCACTTTCACTATCACATAAAATTTCCATTGGCTCCTTAATAGCTGGTACAACTCCAAGGTCTCCAATGAAGTTCTTCAGCCATATCGCCTGCTTTGCTGCCTCGCTTGCTGCTATATACTGTGATTCGCAAGTTGAATCATCCACTGTCTCTTGCTTGGAACTCTTCCAAGAAATTGCTCCCCCGTTTAAGGTAAAGACCCAACCTGACTAAGAGCAGAAATTATCCCTATCAGTCTGAAAGCTAGCATCACTATACCCTACATCTCTCAAGTCATCACTCCCACCGAGGGTAAGGACCCAGTCCTTAGTCCTCCGTAGGTACTTGAGGATATTCTTTACCGCAGTCCAATGTGCCTTGCCAGGGTTCCCCTGATATATGCTGACCATGCTCAAAGCAAATGCTACATCAGGTCGAGTACACGTCATAGCATACATGATCGATCATACAGCCGAATCATAAGGTATTCAACTCATTTATGTTATCTCAGCCTAAGTACTCGGGCTTTGTGTCTTACTCAATCTGGTGTTACTCTGGATGGGTAACTCTCCTTTCTTGGAGTCCTGCATGTTGAACCTCTTCAGCACCTTATCCAAGTATGTACTTTGACTAAGTCTAATTAGTCTTTTACTCTGGTCTCTCAAGATCCTTATCCCTAGAATATAGGCAGCTTCTCCTAGGTCCTTCATAGAGAAACACTTCCCAAGCTAGGACTTAACTTCCTGCAAAGTTGGGATGTCATTTTCTATGAGTAGTATGTCATCCACATACAATACCAAAAAGCTAACTATACTCCCACTAGCCTTGACATATACACAAGATTCATCTTTACTCCTAGAAAAGCCAAACTCTTTAACTTTCTCATCAAAGCAAAGATTCCATCTGCGAGGTGCTTGCTTTAATCCATAAATAGATATCTCAAGCTTACACACTCTATTAGGGTACTCTGTATTGACAAAACCCTCTGGCTAACTTATGTAAACATCCTCAGCCAACTTTCCATTAAGGAAAGCGATTTTGACTTCCATTTTCCATATTTCATAGTCACGAAATGTAGCTATGGCTAACATAACCCTAATAGACTTAATCTTGGCTACTGGATAAAATGTCTCATCATAATCAACTCCCGGAGTTTGTGAGAAACCCTTTGCAACCAGTCGTGCCTTATAAGTGTGTACATTACCAACCATGTCGGTCTTCTTCTTGAAGATCCACTTGCACCCAATTGTCTTACGACTTGGTACATTGTCAACCAAGTTCCAAACTTGATTGTCATACATGGATTGTATCTCGCTGTCCATTGCCTCTTTCCATTTGGTTGACTCGGGGCCTGCCATGGCTTCCGCGTAACTGTTAGGTTCATCCAGACCTATCAGTGTCTCATCACTAATAAGTGTATCACCTTCCGTAGTAATATGGAATACATAGTAATGCTCAGGTGCATTCCTAACCCTTGTGGAACGCCTCAGAGGTACAGACTTGTCAATTGGCTCAACAGGAGTTTCCTCCTCAAGTTGAGTGCTAGGGTTTGAAGTTCCTTCACCACTTGACTCTTGAATTTCTTCAAGGTCAACTTTCCTCCCACTGTTTCCTTGGCTTATGAACTCTCTATCTCTCTCAAGACAGCCCTCCTAGCTACAAAGACCACATTTTCACTAGGTCTGTAGAAGAGGTAACCAAAGGATTTATGTGGGTAGCCGATGAAAATACACCTCTCACTTCAAGGTTTGAGCTTATCATGAGTCTCGTGTCTCACGAAAGCCTCGCAACCCCAAATCTTAATGTGGTCTAGTTTGGGTACTTTAACAGTCCACATCTCATGAGGAGTTTTGGCAACTTTCTTTGTAGGGACTAGATTAAGGATATGGGCGGCAGTCTTTAAGGCATACCCCCAAAATGAGATTGGTAGAGAAGCTCGACTCATCATGGAACGAACCATATCCAACAAGGTTCTATTACGCCTCTCAGCTACACCATTCAACTGCGGTGTCCTAGGAGGTGTCAATTGTGAGACAATCCCACATTCCCTAAGATAGTTGAGGAACTCTGAACTAAGATACTCACCACCTCGATCGGATCGAAGCATCTTAATGTTCCTACCCAATTGATTCTCGACTTCTTGTTTAAACTCTTTAAACCTTTCAAAAGTCTCTGACTTATGCTTGATTAAGTAGACATATCCATATCTACTGTAATCATCAGTAAAAGTAAAATAATAACGATTAGCATCCCTTGTGGCATGTTTGAAGGGTCCACACACATCCGTGTGTACAAGATCCAACAAACCTTCACCCCTCTCACAAGAAACTGTGAAGGGTGACTTTGTTATTTTTCCAAGTAAGCATGTCTCGTAACTATCATCTGACTTTAGGTCAAATGACTCTAAGACTCCATCCTTTTGGAATTGGCCTATGTGTTTCTTGCTTATATGTCCAATATGACAATGCCATAGTGATGCTTTATCCAAGTTATTATCATTAACATAACCAATACACAATACATTATTTCCTAAATTATCAACCACAGATACAGTTTCATACACACCATCACAAGGTAATACTTTAAAATAAAGAACATTATTAATGAAAGCATTAATCGAACCAACTACATTATCAGATGAAAAGGTGAAACCTTGTTTATACAATGCATGAAAGGAAATAATATTTCTTGCCATTTCTAGTGAGTAACAACATTTATTCAAATCTAAATTAAACCCACTACTTAGCGATAAAGTATAAACTCCAATCTTGGTGACAGGTAAAGCTTTCCTATTCCCCATGATTAAGTTTATTCTTCCATGCTCCACATTCTCACTTCTTCTTAGTCCATGTAAATTAGAACAGATATGAATACCGCAACCGGTATCAAGGACCCAAGAGTTATAAGAGGGTGAGTTATTAGATAAGATAGTGAAAATACCTGCATGGTTGGGTTTAACTTTCCCATCCTTCACATCTTGCTGGTACTTTGGGCAGTTCCGCTTCCAATGTGACTTTACATGGCAATAGAAGCATTCAGCCTCTTTTGGGTCAGAAGAAGGAGTGGCGAAACCTTTCTTGGTTCCACTTGAAGAAGAGCCATCAAGGGTCCTAGCCTTGGTACCCTTCGAAGAGCTCTTCCTCTTCTTCCCTCTACCTTTCCCGATTGCCAAGACATGGGTGGAGTTTGGAGTACGAGTGTTAACAACCGACTTACCTTTAAGACATGTTTCTACGGTCTTGAGGAGTCCCTGAAGTTTGCTGAGTGTGACCTCTTCCTTATTCATGTGATATGTCATGCAGAATTGATCATAGCACGAGGGCAAGGAGTGCAAAATGATATCTATTGCAAGCTCCTCGGGGAAGTTCACATTAAGCTTCAGCAAACGATCCACATACCATTGCATTATCTGCATGTGGCTCGTGACGGAGTCTCCGTCCATCGTCATGGTTGTTATTATGGAACAGATGATTTCATACCTCTCTTGTCGTGCACTTTGATGGTATCTTTCCATCAGATCTTGGTGCATTTCAAAAGGGTAGAAGTCCTCATAGGACTTTTGGAGTTCTGTTGTCATGGTGGCCAACATGATGCATGCCACTTTGGTAGCATCCATTTCATGCGCCCAGAAGTCAGCGATCTCCTGGGGAGTTGCAGTGGTCTCATCAATATCCTTAAGCTCCTTATCGAGGACATATTATTTGTCCTCGTAGCGGCTAATCATCCTGATGTTTCTGATCCATTCATTGAAGTTGGATCCATCAAAAGTGACTTTCCCACACAAGTTAATAAGGGTAAAGGAGCCATTAGGATTAGAGCCAGAAGTAGCATTGTTTGAAGACATCTGAAAGAAGAGAACAATATTAGTTTAGATATTAAGAGATTCCTTAATAAAACACCCAAATTTAATATTAAGGCTAGGATCCAATCACAATATATTATAACTTAGAAGAGGTATGTTGTAATCCAAGCTATAACATATTTGAAAGGGAGGTGAATGACGATTCACCAATTTCCACCATGAGAAACGAAATATAAATATTAGGTTTTTAATTGGTTCTTAGAAATTCCTAGATTCTTTTGAGATTCAATGAACTTTTCAAAGGCATGTTTCAATCTCGAGTGTTCCCTCCAAGTTTTGTGACTGGGATACCGAGGATCACAAAATGAGGATCACAAAATGAGGTGTCAAGTCTAAGTTAGTGTGCCGGTTAACCACACACGCTCCACCAACGACTTAAACAAAGTGTAAAGTGTAATTTCATGGATTAGCACCTTATTCACATTTTCCTAAAGTAACTAAGATTGGGAATTTAATAAAACATTTAGTTACTTTATAATATTCATCATACTTTTAATGAGAATTTATAAGTCCTTGTGCTACCCGTTCGGCTAACGACCCTCCACTGATCAAGGAAGCGGTGGGTGAGAGTGGACACCCATTAAGTTGTCATTTTATAGACAACAACCTTATACCCCCCTTATAGACCGACTTCGTGAATGAGGCGTACTAGCGGTAAGACGACTTGATCTTATATATATATATATATATATATATATATATATATATATATATATATATATATATATATATTATTAACTTATAACATTATAAAGTATAAGGGTTGATTTTTAACTTTTAAAAATCTAAGGGTTGGAACTAAAGTTTTAATCATGACTTTATTTGTTCCAAAACTTGAGGGCAAGTTTTGTAACTTTACAAAACCTTTCATATTCATAACTTATGAGTTATTAAAATGAAGACTCTTCATTTTATAACTTATGTGTTCTTTTAATGGTTTTTAACACAAAGAGACTTTTGGTTATCCATAACTTGAGGACACGTTATGGACTTCATTAAATCACATAAAGATCATGAATTAAATATTTAAACAAGTAATTCCTATGATCTATCAAAAACTCATAAGAACATGAATATTCATATCAAAGTTTCAAAAACATATGAACACATATAATCATGAAAAATTGATATTAGCCATTGTAAATGGATTGGAACAATCATTACACCATCAAAAACAAGTTTTACAACACCAAAATAGTTTAGGGTAATGTTTCTAGTCCATTTACAGTAGCCAAGCTCCAAAAACTGCTAACTGGATGACAAACTCGTCGAGTTCATCTGGGAACTCGTCTAGTTCATGCTATAACACACAAAATCGGCGAGTTTTTGGCCAGAACTCGTCAAGTTTTCCTGTCTGGACAATTTTTAGCTTTTGAAAAACAAGTTTGCATCATGTATTTAACAAACAAGCCTAGGCTCTGATACCACTGATGGGTTTTGAGCATTCTAACACTTCCTAAGTGTACATGCAACCCTAATAAACCTTGGATCTATGGTTGTCTAAAATACATGCAAAATATGGTTTCCAAGGTTCATAATCCTATTTAGCATACATGGGAACTTTATTCTAAAAGAATGGCAAGAATTACATACCCTGTAGTTGATTTTGATTCCTTGAAACCTTGTGAGCCTAGCACCCCGAGTGTGATGCCTCAAATGCTTCACACAACACCAAATGCCGTTGGAATGACTTTTAAGAGAATGCACACACTTGTAAATCAGCCTAGCCCTCTTTTTTTCTTAGTGTGTTCGATTTTGGTGGAGAAGGTGTTCCTTACATAGTGTTGACACGTCTAGGGTTACACCATGTAAACCCTAATGTGTCATGACTCTTCATTTCCATGACCCATGGGTTTGTAATTCCCATGGAGCATCCTATGGGTTTAACCCAACTTGATAATCCATGGAGCCTTTTAGCCCACTATACAAGTTATGGATGATTTACATAATCAACCCATATATTTAATTAGTCATCTTTTGATCACTTAATTAATTCCAAATTAATTCTTGATCAATACTAATTAAATAATACTATTAATATATTAGAACTTATAATATATTAATAAACCACAAGTGTTATTTCTCTCATTTAGTCTATCCAAATGCATGATGCCATGCAACCCAAATGGACCATACCGGATCGGGTCAAGTACATACCAGAAATAGTTATGGACTTACACACCTTATCCAACAACAACATCATCGGGTGGTATTTAGATCGAGGTGTGCGGGTATTAAGGAAAAGCAGCCGGTAGACGGTTTGGAGTGATAGTCAGGAATCCTGCACAGGAAGGAGTTACCATAGAAAAGACGCGGTAGTAGTGCCTGAAGAGAATTGGGCTGGTTTGGGAGATCGGGGGTTGCAATGCAATGTAAGAGTGTTATCCAAAACCGTGTGCTACAGCAGGCTTCAAGGACGAAGCCTAATTTAAGTGGGGGAGAATTGTAACATTGTTCAGAAGGAAGAGTTCAGGGGTGTAAAGTGTAAATGGAAAAGTAGACTGTTGGATTAATGTCTAAGTCCATAACTATATTTGGTATGTACTTGACCCGACCCGGCATGGTCCATTTGGGTTGCACTTCACCGACACAATTTATATGGATAATCTTTTGAGAATAGTATGTTTATGATTAATATTAATATATTATAAGTTCTAATATATTAATATGGAATCATATTATTTAATTAGTATTGATCAAGAATTAATTTATAATTAATTAAGTGATCAAAAGGAACTAATTAAATATGGACTCTTATATATATGGAATGGGCCAAGTTCATTTAGGTTGGGCTAAGCTTTAATGGATAGTCCATGGAGTGTTTAACCCATGGATCATATGAAATGAAAGGTCATGGGTTTAACCCTAGTCTCCATTCTATATAAAGATGTCCTTGGTTGGTGAAATTGGACTAGTGTGGATACACTAAGAGGGCTAGCCGATTTCACTAAGAGAGAACCAAGTATTCATATTCTCTAAAGTCTTCCAAGGTGTCTTGGTGATTTGTGATTCCACTTGAGGCTTCCACACTATTGGGGCTAAGCTCTTAAAGCTTGAAGACATCAAGCTACATCAAAAGGTATGTCCTCTAACTAGTACTTTGTAGATTAAGAACATCATAATGTGCTAGTTAGGATTAAAGCCTTGGAAAGTTCTAATTTGCATGTATAATAGAGAAAACATAGATCCAAGGTTTATAGGGTTGCATGTACACCATAGGAATGTTAGAATGCTCAAGATCCAATAGTGGTATCCGAGCCTAGGCTTGTTTTCTTGTTATACTTGCAAAACTGCTTAAAAAAATCGAAATTATTGTTGTCTAATCATCAGACTCGGCGAGTCCATCAGGAGACTCGGCGAGTCCATGCCTAAAAAGTGATCAAATCGATCCAACTCGCCGAGTTGGTTCATGCACTCGACGAGTTGGACCCCCAGACAACATAAATTCGACTTTTTTGGCTGGAATTGGAATAGGAACATTACCCTAAGATGTTTTTGGACTTATAAACTTGTTTTTGATGTGGTAATGTTCATGCTAATCCAATTTCAAAGATAATTGTCAATAGATTCATGTTTTGTATTAGTTTAAGGCTTAGACTAATTACATGAAAAAGTTTGATTTGAATTATCTTGTTCTTATGAGTTGCTTAGATTAATAGAAAGTTATGTGAAATTGTTGTTTTCAATCCAAATTAATCTAAGAGTTGATTCTAAAATGTGTTTTTGTAACCTGTCCTCAAGTTATATGAAAAGTCACATTTAAGTTTCATAAAACTCATAAAAGTTGGCAATGGTTACAAAAGATGAAGAGTCTTGTCCTTAAGTTATGGAGGTTCAAGAGTCACTTCATTAATAAATAAATAAATAAAGTGTAACCTTAATTAATTTCATAAGTTATAAAATAAAGAAAAGTTAATTCTTTTATTAGTTTAAAGTCTTCCATAACTTGTCCTCAAGTTATGGAACTTGAAGAGTTTTTGGATTAAAACTACTTTAAACACATAAGTTATGGAATTAATTAGTTTGGAATAGTTTCAAAACTTGCCCTCAAGTTTTGGAATTTGAAAAGTTTTCACTTATGAATACTTTAATTCCAAGTTAGCCCTTAGAATTTTAAAGAGTTAAAATTCAACCCTTATACTTTATAATATTATAAGTTAATAATATATATATATATATATATATATATATATATATATATATATATATATATATATATATATATATATATATATGTGTGTATGTATAAGAGTAAAGTCAGTCTTACCGCTAGTACGCCTCATTCACGAAGTCGGTCTATAAGGTGGGTATAAGGTTGTTGCCTATAAAATGGCAACTTAATGGGTGTCCACTCTCACCCACCGCTTGCTTGACTGGTGGAGGGTCGTTAGCCGAACGGGTTTGACAGGACTATAATTCTCCCTTCATTAAAAGTATTAATGATAAATACTAAGTAACTAAACTCTTAATAATACCCAATCTTAGTTACTTAGGAAAATGTGAATAAGGTGCTAATCCATGAAATTACACTTTACACTTTGTCTAAGTCGTTAGTGGAGCGTGTGTGGTTAACCGGCACACTAACCTGGACTTAACAAGGTAGGTAAAGGGTGACTTAATATTTATCATAGTATCGATGGAGCGTGTGTGGTTTACCGGCACATCGATTGAGGGGTAAACACTTAAGGGTACCAAGTGATTTGCATGGTTACTTCACACCTTGTTTTGTGATCCTCGGCATCCCAGTCACAAAACCTGAAGGGCACACTCGAGATTGAAACATGCCATTGAAAAGTTCAATGAATCTCAAAGATCTAGGAGTTTCAAAACCAATTAAAACCTAATAATACATTTCGTTTATCTTGGTGGAAATTGGTGAATTGCCATTCACCTACCTTCAAATATTTTATAGCTTGGATTACGGCATACCTCTTCTAAGTTATAAAATAGTTTGTTGGGTCCTAGCCTTAATATTTCATATTGGGTGTCATATTAAGGACTTAAGATCAACAATCTTGAATGTCTCCCAAAAGATGTCTGGTTTAGACATTTATGATCTTCCCAAATCTCTTGAAACAAGCTTACCTAAATGAAGATGATGTCCCTTGGAAATCATACTTCATTCACCTCCTCCAATTATTCTCCCTAACCCACAAGTTCTTGAAAAGTTTAAGGTTACTCAAGCCCAATTGGCAAGGCAAGGTCTAGGTGTGTTCACATCTTGGAGATGTAGTCACATATTGACAAGCCGGGAGAGTTGGGTGTCAAAGTCTTGAGAAAGTTGGTGGTTCAATCACTTTCTAAGTCACATAGTGAGTTCTTTTGGAACACCTATGAAACAGACTATGACAAGACCCTTAATGATCTTATCTATTTGATAAGATCAACTTCCTAAAACTTGATGGACATTGACAATAGTGACATAGGAAATTCCGGAAAGCATTCTCTTCCCAATGGAAAGGGATCGGCCATAGTCAACTCGGTTGACCAAATGGTAAAGAGAAAAGCTAAGTCTGTGATAGTCCTGTGTACCATTATCAAAGGGTCCATATGTTTATATTGCCAAAGAAAGGGGGCATTGGTTGCGAAGCTGCCAAATTTACCTAAGGATGTTAAAGTCAATAAGTTTGACTCTACTTAAGGTAAAGTCCACTATCTAACTCTGCTAAGTTTCGATTCTGAGATTCCTGATACATGATGTGACTGGGTCACATGGTGATGTTTTAAGAATCAAAGAAAGGTGAAGAAACTTAAAGAAAGAATATGCGGAATCTGATGGCGTAGATGGATTTCTATCGCATAGTTTGAAGATCGGATTCTTGAGCTACTTCTTAGGAGTTATGAGATATTGCTTAGGAATATATAACAACAAGTTTTCATATAGATTGTAAGGATAAGTTTTTCCGCAAAGTTCTTTAAAATAAAAGGAAAATTTTGATTTTATTTATTTTAAAATATCCTAACAATGGCATCTGTGGAAATTTTTGTTGCTTATAAGATTCCATTAATAGCAAGAATGGAAATATGAAATTGATTCTTTCATTTGTGGTAATGTCTAAATTTACCAAATAAGGAAAGATTCTCATCACCCAAGTTTCAATTGGACCGGAACTTGAAATCATGCAAGCATGATGAATGAGAACTTTCAAGTACTGGAAAATTAAGACTAATTACTTGTTCACATGGATGTGTGAGTCAAGTGAAGGACTAAGGGATCGAGTACACATTCTTGTGCACTGATTAAGTCCACCACAAAAGATTGATAAAACTATTTGTCATAGTTTACAAAAGATTAGTAAATATGATTATACTTACAAGCTTAAGTGTAACTCTGAGACATTGGAAAAAGGTTCAAATGTATGACAGAGCGAATAAGAAGAATCAAATTAGGCAGAAGGATAAAAGTTTCTCAAATCTGAAAAGATGGGAGAGTACTTTAGTATTAGTTTTGTGATCATCTTAATGATTAAGAAACCATAGCACAATTAGTTCTCTAAGAAAATCTTAGTGCATTCTTATGACTAAGAAGAGGAACTTGAATTGTTGAAGTGGTTAAATCAAGAAGATGAGTCATACTTCGTTCCAATACAAGTCTTAGAGTCATACTCCAAGATTGTAACTTGAGTGACATGTCTTAAAGAAGGTTTAAAACACTTTTCAAATGTAAGAGTAAAAGTTTTCTACTCTTGTACATTTGAAATTGGTAAGTTGTGATGTTTTGGATAAAACAAAGACCAACTTAGGCCAATTGTGTGAAGTGTTTGCCTTGATTAGAATCCGCACTATCTCTTGGATGTTTGACAAGGGAGTCTTATATGTCAAGAGGACAGTAGGAGTCTTAATGGTCTTGAAAGTCTCAAGAACTAATCAAGAATAAAACCTGAAGTTCTTCACTAGCACATGACTTGAGGTTTATAACCTATCGTGTTGACATATTCTGTGCCCATTCCAGTTAAAGTTGGATTTGCATATGAGTTCTTAGAGTTCTCAATTAGTTGCACAACAACTTGGAAGCAATGGCAGGCCCTTAAGCTGCCAGGTGGCGAGAAATTAAGATTGAGTTCAGTCCATATGAGTGTGGATTTGTCATTATGCTTGTCTTGTGTCTATGGTTTTGACAATTCACATGGATAAGAACACATACACCATTAAATCTAAGTGTCATAAGGTTTCTCTCTGATTCATGAAAATGATGGTGAGGAAACACTTTCACTAAGTAGATTTTATCTAGATAGCAACTGTGATATTTGCATTCTCAAAGTCGTTAGTGGAGCGTGTGTGGTTTACCGGCACACTAACCTGGACTTGTGAGAAGTGGCAAAAAGGTCTAACCATTATGATTACGGCATCCCTCTTCATAATTGTTTAGACACACAAGTGTGCTATCTAAGGGAAGGTGTATGATTTTGATAAAGTTTTATCAAAACAATCTAGTATCAAAAATCTGAACTTTGGTAAGAAACTCAGCTGATTTCTGAGTACATGTCAAAGCTAGTGGGAGCATAAGTGTTATGCTAATAATCATCATGTTAGTGGGAGCATGATAATTATGAGAAGTATTACAAGTTAGCAATGTTAATTATAGAAAACAAAAGTTTCAATTGGGAAAGAGTTGTTTTGCTATAATTAAGGGAGAGAAAATTATACTTCATCTCAAATCTATAAGCTTAGATCGTGAGGTTTTAATCATTTAGTCAAGGATATATATGAATTTCATGTTGGAATGGCTCAACATAAGGAAATTTTGTATATGAGTCCATTATTTGCGTTCTAAAATTCGATTATGATTACGGCATCCCTTTTCATAATCTGAATTATGAGAACTTGGCAAATTGAAATGGAAATGTTATAGCAAAAGACTGGTTTAGTCTTTATGTGAGACATCATGAATCGATTCCCATATGCTTCGGATATAGGATCGATTACATGTGCTATATTCATCCTTTCTAAAATTTTCCAAATGTCTGGGGAATTAAGAAGGGAAAAGGTTTAGAACTGGATATGACTAAAAGGATTAGACAATTGTCGAGGACAATCTAAGGTTTACCAAAGATTGGGTGCTCAAGGACAGTTGGAAGTATAGTGATAATTCTGGAAGGACCATATTGACATAGTCTGTAAGGAGGCAACTCTTGTTCAGAAGTGATAGTCAAAATGGAATATGGAAATGTTTCAAAGTTAGATATTATTCAATCTGTGCAAGATTAGGAAACTTAATGCAAGAACGATGTTTCCAAGGAGCTGATCTCCTGTGGAATACTTTGTAATGGTTGTTGTCAAGTCCTTGTGATTTTGTGCATAATCATTACAAGAGGATCAATGCATATAAGTTTAGAATCTAACAGATTTCAGTAAATGACATGAATTTGGAATTCTTGTATTTGCAGTAAGGATTTGGGAGTGTGAAAAGAGAATCATTGAAGTTATGTTCAATGGATCTAGTTCACAAAGTAAAGATCATAGACAAACATAGTATGCATACTTGGTGTATGGCATGACTAGTGTTTAGAAAACATAGTGTACATGCTTGGAGCATGGGACAACTATTGTTTTAAATTCAAGAACAAAGTTGATAGCTGAAACAGTATACAATGAATAATGTGTAATCATATGGTGATAAATAAAAGGTGTTTTATTTATGTTCATAGGTTTTGATACCATATTGGATTCAATTATTATTGTGTTTCACTTTGCATGTTTTGACTTCCCGAATAAACTGGGTTATTCTTCTGGAATGACTAAGTTATTCAAACCATCCACAGTCGGTCATATGTTGGAAGTAGATATGAATTAAGACTGTCATGGGTTGGCTTGTAGATGTCTAAGGTGTTAGACAAAGGGCTACAACACTCATGAGTGCTCATAAGTTCTGAGTATTGGATTCAACCCGCGCTCATTGGAATCACTTCATGGATTTTATCACGAGTGATCATGAGACGATAATATCTTATATTATTCAAACCTAGAGATATGAGTTGTTACTATGAGTTGGTTGTACATTGATTGCACGAAAACGCATTTGGTAACTCGGTGCTATAAAACGTGCCTTTGTGTATGATTCAACAAGTAGTAGAACAAGTCATATGAGTCGAAGTTTATCCGTTCCTTTTACCTTCGGGATAAAAGCGATATCTGTGGGCCCCTCGATGATTTGATGATGACAAATGGAAGTGATCGGCCGGGCCATGACTGATTTGATTTGTTCAATTAGTCAGTCGTCATAAATCGGAAATCGGGAAACAACAAATGGACAGAGAGAATGATTATAATCCATGTCTCAGTCCATATGATATCTAGAATGGAGGAATATATGATCCCTTATCTAATGGACAAGTTCGTTGACAAGATCAGAGTTCGACAGCGGCTTTAAGAGCTACGATTGCCAGTTAGGTTTGAAGTCAGGGGTGTAAAGTGTAAATGGAAAAGTAGACTGTTGGATTAATGTCTAAGTCCATAACTATATTTGGTATGTACTTGACCCGACCCGGCATGGTCCATTTGGGTTGCACTTCACCGACACAATTTATATGGATAATCTTTTGAGAATAGTATGTTTATGATTAATATTAATATATTATAAGTTCTAATATATTAATATGGAATCATATTATTTAATTAGTATTGATCAAGAATTAATTTATAATTAATTAAGTGATCAAAAGGAACTAATTAAATATGGACTCTTATATATATGGAATGGGCCAAGTTCATTTAGGTTGGGCTAAGCTTTCATGGATAGTCCATGGAGTGTTTAACCCATGGATCATATGAAATGAAAGGTCATGGGTTTAACCCTAGTCTCCATTCTATATAAAGATGTCCTTGGTTGGTGAAATTGGACTAGTGTGGATACACTAAGAGGGCTAGCCGATTTCACTAAGAGAGAACCAAGTATTCATATTCTCTAAAGTCTTCCAAGGTGTCTTGGTGATTTGTGATTCCACTTGAGGCTTCCACACTATTGGGGCTAAGCTCTTAAAGCTTGAAGACATCAAGCTACATCAAAAGGTATGTCCTCTAACTAGTACTTTGTAGATTAAGAACATCATAATATGCTAGTTAGGATTAAAGCCTTGGAAAGTTCTAATTTGCATGTATAATAGAGAAAACATAGATCCAAGGTTTATAGGGTTGCATGTACACCATAGGAATGTTAGAATGCTCAAGATCCAACATAGACTCGGCGAGTTGGAGCTTTAACTCGTCGAGTCGGAACGTGTGTTGGGCAGGTTATATGTGACCTGACTCACCGAGTCGGAGGATGGACTCGACGAGTCAGTTCTGGCAAGAGAAAACCCTAAATCTTAGAGTTTGCACCCCATTTAAAGGACCTTATGTCCTCCCCTTAGCCTCCTTGTTACCCTTGAGAGTCAGTAAACCCTAAAATTGTGTGAGCTTCCATTGTTAAAGAGATTTGAGCTTTGGAGGAGGAATATAAAGAAGGAAGCTTGTAGATTAAGAGGCTAGCATCAAAGAATCCTTGTAGATCCAGAATCTACTTCATTTTGGGCACGTTTCTGAGGTAACAAGATGTTACCTTGAGATTTTCCCTTTTAGATCTATTCATGGTTAAGGTTTTGGGGCTTTTTAGCTTGATTGGGATCCATTTCGGGTGTAGGGACTAGATCCGAGGTTGCAACTTTAGATCTAGGCTAGTTTTGGTCCATGGAAGCATAAAGCATCAACCTTTGTGCATGTATAAAGTTGGAAGCTTTATGTGTGAAACTAGCCCTAGGAGTCCATATCTATGAGTTGGAAGCAATGAGATGGTCTGAAATCGTCTGAATAGGGATGACTTAAGTAGACTCGACGAGTCTGTTCTTGGACTCGATGAGTTGGGTCGCAAACCCTAACCCAACTGGTTATGACGCAGATCAGTGAGTTGAGTGGTGACTCAGTAAGTTGGACAGGCTAGGACTCGGATTAAAGGACTCGAAGATTCATGGGGTGACTCGGCGAGTCCAATCGCGAATTATGGGGTTCTGAGTTCATGAACTCGGCGAGTCACTAGGATGACTCGTCGAGTAGGGTCAACCAGGAAGGTTGACTTTGACCAGGACTGTGACTTTGACCAAGAGTTGACTAGTTTGACTTCAAAGGGTATTTTGGTAATTTGGGCTCTGATGGTTATGGTTTCAATGAAGTTTTAGGCGGTGGTGTTCGTGGCGATGATCGGGAGTTTTGATCTCATCTCTTCAGTTCAGCATTTGCAAGGTGAGTTATCCTTGCTATACTCAAGGGTCTAAGGCACCAAGGTCGACCCTTTGATTTGTATTTGAGATAGTTACGTTTGTGACATGATAGATCAGTATCCTGGTAGATTGGATTTTGTTATGCTTAGTGACCTATAGTTAGGTCTAACTGTCTGTATGTTGGTAAGAGATTACCTGTTATATGTGCACTTGGTTGATTGGTAGTGGAGGGTATTCTATCTCGAGGATGATAGACCCCTAGTATGTTGTCTCTATAGACTGTTATATGGTTATCCAATAGGTGCACATGTTTGTTAGTATGTGGGCATTCCAACCCGATGGTTGTATCCAAGGAGTATTCCATCCCGGTAGGATGATTGGACTCATAGTAGGTGGACATTCCAACCCGATGGTTGTAGGCCAGGAGTATTCCATCCCGGTAGGATGATTGGACTCATAGTAGGTGGGCATTCCAACCCGATGGTTGTGGGCCAGGAGTATTCCATCCCAGTAGGATGATTGGACTCATAGTTGGTGGGCATTCCAACCCGATGGGTGAGGGCCTGGGGTATTCCATCTTGATGGATGATTGAACCCATAGTAGTTATTGTATGCGTAGGACTGTGGGCATTCCAACTCGATGGTTGTGGGCCGCGAGTATTCCATCTCGAGGATGATTGGACTCGTAGTATATTGGCATTCCAACCTGATGGTTGAGGGCCAGGGGTATTCCAACCCAATGGTTGACTGGACCCATAATATGTTGTTCATTGTTGTATGTGTATGGTTGTATGTGTATGGGTATTTTGGGGGTAACTCGCTAAGCTTTCGGGCTTACAGTTTTCAGTTATTGTTTCAGGTGCATCAGGAGATCGTGGCCAGGAAAAGGCGTGATCGTACAACTCCTCATTTTTATGATGTTGTTTCTGGGATACTCTGATAATATAATATTTGGAAACCTTTTTGTAATAACAAATGGAACGTGGATTGTTTTTGAAAAGTTTAAATTGGTTGGAAATATATGGACGTTACAATAGGGCCATTTTTCTGGATTCACGTCGTGAATCTCAAATATTCACGTCGTGAGTTCAGTATTCATCAGGTGCGTCATCGCAACTTGCGTTTGTCAGGCTCCAGAAGTCATAAATACTGAGTTCACATCGTGAACACTGTGTTCACGTCGTGAACTCTGACACAGTGTTGGAGTTCGCGCCTCGAACTTCAGAAATTCATAACTTTCGCATACGAGCTTCGTTTTCGACGTTCTTTATATCCACCCGTCGGTGAGATTATGCTCTACAACTCTCGTTTAGACTCCGTGGGCTAATTTTGAATTTAATTTTTATTATTTTATTTTTAGTAGGCCGGGACAAGAAAACTCCTTTATAAACTCATACCTTTTTCATCCGACTTCAGTTTTCGTCTGTCTTTTTACCGTTGAACTACTATCGACGAGATCTTCAATTCTCGTTTAGATTGTTTCGGCTAGAAATCCCTCGATCTCATATTGGAACTTCGGGCTACATACTACTCAGCTGAAACTTAGAAAAATCATAACTTACTCATACGAAGTCAGATTTGGACTTTCTTTTTATGCACACTCTCGGTTTAACGTATTATACTACTTTCATTTATATAGCTAAGGCCAAATATCGATCTAACGAAAATTCACTATTTACGTCGCGTTGTGCCATGCCGGTTCTGTAGTGAAACTTCGACATGTCATAACTTCCTCGTTATAACTCAGATTTCGGCGTTCTTTATATGTACGGAATCCTTGTAACATATACTATAACTTAGTTAAGATTAATCCTTCTAAATAATATTCCATCAAAAGTCATTTTTGATTCTTATCTTCTCTAAATTGACTAACCCGGATCTACGGGCGTTACAATTATTTCCCCCTAAGGATGATTACGTCCCGAAATCATCAACGAAAATACGACTTGTATAATGATTCCATACGTTATCTTTCCATCCTAAGTAATAACCGTAATATATATAATATATATTTCTTCGAACGAGTATCTAACTCTTGGGCTTCTTGACTGCAGACGATGCTCAATCTTGCATCTGCTTTTCGTACTATGTTGGACTTTCAATCATAACCTTCAAGTTACAAAATAAGTCCTTTTTGTGGACTCATTCTTCTTCTTAGGATAAGTACTTCCCCTTATCTATTGTAACAGCTCGATGGGTCATGTTTTAATGACCTCTCATTGTATGATGCAACGCTTTGACTCAAGTCTCATAGAGTCAAATTCGAAAGTGGAATATACCTTCTTTCATATTCTAATGTTATATAGTCACATTTTAAAATGTAGCATCTCTAGCTACTAACGAGTGCGATGTTATTGGTCGTCTTGATTTCAATCTTCTGACCTCGGTCAGATGCTACATCCGTCACACCCCAAAACCAAGAACGGTGGAAACGTTCTGGGGCGGAGGACGTCATGTACAGTATCACAACAATGAAAAGTAGTAAACAAGTAACAACATCATCCATTGCATTAATAATATAATTATTATACAAGTGTTCTATCAAATTTTGATAAACACTAAAGCATAAATCAAAATGAAAGATGAGTCTTGAACAAGCTCCATCTTCCCTTCTCCTTGCATCGGTACCTGTCTATGATGACCTGAGGATACAAGTAATTTTGAAAGCGAGTATCAACTTTGAAGCTGGTGAGATCATAAGTATTTTAGTGTCTCAATTTGTATGTAAGAATTTGTAAGTTTGGAAAAATGTATATGAACTATAAATGTAAGAATTTGTAAGTTTGGAAAATGTATATGAACTGTAAATGTAAGAATTTGTAAGTTTGGAAAATGTATATGAATTGTAAATGTAAGAATTTGTAAGTTTGTAAACTGTAAGTATGGAAATGTTTGTGAAACAATTGTAAACGTTTGAAAAACTCTAGAAATCCCTATGATTTCTACTATTATATAAGGGTGTCTTCTACCAAGACCTAACTGTTCTCAATGTAGTCTTCTACCAAGACTTAACTGTTCTAAATGTTCGTGTCATGTAAAAGTGTGTAATTTTCCCAAGTGTAACTATTATTAACAAAATATAGTTTTTACATTTATAGTTTAAGTGAAAAGATCACTAAATATGTGTACAGGGAAAATTAATGTAGTACTAAAACGTAGCGCTATAAGAACTACTGCTGTACTATTTACCTTAAACCGGATTTATATTAAGGCATCGTGTGATTATTTGTACCATACTATTGACTGGTAACAACGACATAAGAATGGTCATAATAACGGAATGACGTTTGGCACCTGCAGACCTGCAGGTCCGGCTGTAGCTAGCAGCAAGGTGTAGGATAGTCAATCCAGTATAGATCTATACGCAAACTCACGCTCTCCCTTCAAGAGACTCTGGCAACAACTCGGGCCATGACATTTAAGGCATGCTCCGATACAGTGGATCACAATTTTATTAACGTATTAATGTAAGTGTAATGTACGGAAATGTTCTACGTGTGCTAGCTGTAATGTGTGTTCTTTCTCTATCTAGCAAGTATAGTAATATAATCATTCTAGTATCGTTGTATATGTTCTCTTTCTAGTATAATTGTATATGTTCATCTAGTAGTAAGTATTGACTCATGAATGAACTGACTCATAGTATGATATCGCGTTCTAGTAATAGTTCTAGTATCTTCCTAAACTACCCATATGGTAGTTTACTAGTAATCTAACCGGTACGTATGGACATGGATGTATACCCTTGCTACCTAAGGGCATGGGATGAACTGGAAGGAACTTTTATGACTATATATGTACACATGATATATAACTAATATTTAAACGACCTTCGGACGAGTACCCGATATCCCACCAGACCACATCTCAAGCGCGAAAAGGAAATAGGGTGGATAGCCTTCCTAAGTATTTTAAACATTTCTTATATAACTATACATATAGAGGCATGCAATTTATAATATAAAAGCATAAATAAGTTTTGAAAAACATTTGAACATAATTATTATCTTCAGAAAAGATCGACTTGATGTCAACGTATAAAACAGTTTGAAGGCATAGGTTTGATAAAACAGTTTAAGTATAAGGAAACATTTGTTTGAAACACAATTGTAAATAAGTTTGAAATGTGATATACAGAGTAAAATGTACAGTGTAATAAAGAGTTTAATACATATAAAATGTTTATAAAAATCATTTGAAGGAAACTGTTTGGTAAAACGGCTAACGTGTAGTAAATCATTTGAATGTTGCATATTAATCACATGTGATTGATATAATAACTAGCGTAATTCTACTTATTAATCACATGTGATTGATATAATAACTAGCATAATTCTACTTGTACCCCCCCCCCCATAAAACATTTAAAAATAGTTTAAAACATTATTTAAGGGGTATGAACTCACCTGCAGTAAGTGACTGGAATTGAACGGACTGTTATCGTAAGGAAGGATCGGGCAAGTGCTTGGTGTCAAGTGAAGACTTTAGACACACACACAATGATCCTAATTACATATGAATACATATGTATATAAATAATTAGTGATTAAAACATTAATTATACAAGTATAAACATTTTAACGCGAGGAAAACACTTTTGGTCAAGTGCTAGGAGGCTAATGGGTTGCAACAAAGGAGTGCAAGGCCTCTAATGGGAGTTTAAGGTCTAATGACCATATGTTTTGGAGTTGAAGGCCCAGGGGAGTAAACTCCTGGCCGTAAACACTCCTTAGGGTCACTAAATGAAGCTTAGAATTACTACAACTCTAGTGGTGAATTGTTTTAAGGCTAAATCAAGTGTTTGGGCTTTCTATTAACTCCTTTAAGGAGTTTACGGCCCTGGGACCATGTTCCCTTGGATTTTATGGCCGTAAACTCCCTTGGGAGGGTGTTTATGGTGTTTTCAAGTCTCTAACATTTCAAGGTTATGATCTATGTTGGGTTCTAGGCATAAGGAAGGAGTTAGGGTGTCATTTGACCCCTTTATAAGGGTTTACGGCCCAAGAACTTGTCTTGGCCATAAACTCCTTAATACTTGTGATTCCTTATGTTTTCTAGTCTTTAAACACTTTAGGTTACATGTCTAAAATCAAGTCTAAGCCTTAGGTGCCTTAAAAGCACCATTTTGAACATGCTTTTTGGAGTTTACGGCCTAAGATACTCTTGGGCCGTGAACTCCCAAACTTGGGTGATTCTTGGTTGATTTCATGTCCCTAATACACTCCTATACAAGTCTAAGGTAGTAGTATATCACGGGGGACAATCTAGGCTTGGTTTCGGGAGTTTACCGCCCAATAACACCTTGGGGAGTAAACTCCTAAATCGAATGATTTAGCTATGTAATCTATGTTATGAACACATTTACAGCTTTCTAACACTACTAGAAAGAGTTACTCACAATATGGGATAAAAACCCGAAGATCCGTGAGAGAGAATATTGACTTTTCCCTAAATGGAATTCAACTAATGAACCAATTTGGTTCAGATTACTATTTATAGTCCTGAGATATTTTTGGCAGAAAATATTTTTATTCCTGAAACGAATTCTAATGTCCTATAGTATTGGAATAACAGTTTTGCACAAAAACCTAGTGCATCCACTCTCCTAATATCTCCTTAAGTGTAAAATCCTGAAAACTGCCAAACTTATACTCGAAATCTGAGTTTTCACTGTAATTGTTCTACTTCTATTGGCTTCAAATGGTTTGTTCGTAATGGAAATTTCGGGTTGTCACATCATCCCCCTGTTGAAGGGAATTTCGTCCCGAAATTAGAATTTAGGCAAGGAAGTATGTACGAATGATCGAGTCGTGAGGAGGAAACTTCCTAATCGATTGGTTCTAGCGCACTTAAGTGAAATCGGGTTCTCGGTTGGAATCCCAACGAACCTTCACTATCGGGCGATGGCGCTGCTTCATCCGCTTGACCTCTCGGTCGAGGGTCACTACGGTTGTAATACGAAGGCGAGGATCTCAATGAGTGGACTTACAAGAGTCCTAACGGAAAGGTATGGTTTCACGATCGAGACACTAAGTGTATAACGTACGTTACTGAGTTCGCGGAGTAGGTCTAGTTTGTGCGAGGCATAGGACCGATTCTGATAAGAGTCTCGGAGGTCCTGTCTATCTTGGATTTAGCTTTCCACGCTTTACGAAGCGTATTAAGCCGTTCCCGGGTGAGACTTCCTAAAGAATTTGGTCACTCACTTAGAATCTCCAAGGTTTCTTTTTCTTGCTTAACTTCCCAGTCAAAGGCCACCCCTTGTTGGGTCAGAGTCGTACGGGTTTCTGTAATTTGCGAGGAGTTCTGAATGAACTATGTCAGTAGGTCGGTAAGACCTAGAATTTGGCGAATGGCTGTCGGCGTCTCCGGTGTCGACAAATGCTCAACAATTTTGACAAATTGAAAAAAGTACTCAAAACTTCCCACATTACTAACAGTGTGTCTTAGAAATTCGACTCTTCAATTTCAAAACTCGTGCCTAGAGAACTTCGCTAAAAGTTCCTCTATAGGAAATGTTTCCAAGGGTTTTCTTCTTACTACGAGGGTAGATAAGTAAGTCATTACATGGAGAAATGACGAACTGATCCAAGTAAGAAAGACGTACCCTACTCATTTATCTCATGAAAGCTATGGGCGTATTGGTCCTATCCGAAGGGTATCACTACGGACTCGAAGTGTCCGCATCGAATTCAGAAGATAGTCTTCCGGACATCCTTCCCTAACACTCGAACTGGTGATATTCGGATCTCAGATCCATTTCTGAAAGAAATTCTTTCCTTGTGTTTTCTCAACCATTTCATTTATGCGAGGCAGAGATAATGATTCCCAATGAAAAATCTTGACGGAGTCCTCGATAACCGAGGTACATACAATGCGATCTGTCGATCTTTGGAAGAATATGATCGGGGTTCTCTAGGGTGAGAAATCTAGTCTTCTAATTCTATTTCTGTGTAGTCCGCTAAGTTGTCCGGACTGTTCTTGAATCTTCGTAGGTGTTTAAACTATAGGGTGATTTGTTTACACGAGTCGTACTGGGTTCTAAGTTTGTTCACATGACGATGCGATTTCTTGTAGGCTTAGGCAGTTCTCCTTCCTGAAGTTCATATTAGAATTCATACCTGGTTTCACAATCACTTTTTCATGTATACGAGTCGTATATAATTAAGATTGAAAAGGTAGTCGAATAACTGATTCTTCTTTAAGCTCACATCCCCTGGGGGAAAAAGAAGTTAAAGTGGAATCATCAATTCTAAACCTGTAGAACCTTGATTATATATCACTCTTATGCATACATTCCTCAGTGATAGATCAATCGTATAAATCCTTGGATTGAACTTGACGTACTGCACGAGTGGTACTTCGGGGATTTCTTCGGACAAAAAATAACTAAGAGGTACTCCTGGCATGAGTACTTCGGTGTTCTGATATGACGGCTTCGCTGGAAAAGTGATCTAGAAGAAAGAGATGTACGTATGAAGCTGTTTTTGTGAGGATCAAATTGAATTGAGTCGTATGATAATGTCGGAATCATACTGAAACTTAAAGACATTAGATTTGAACATAAGACATTTACAGACAAAACACAACCGTGCAACCATGAACAGAGTTACGGTACTTTAGATTTACCACAAGACTATTGCTGCGAATAAGATATACTACAAAAGACAAGTATATGCAGCACGAGAATCCCTATACAGGCAGGATCTCGCAAGAGGTAAGACTCTAGTTGCACTAGTTCTGGATAGTTTATAAATATGTTACAACAACACGCCTAAGTTACATTAACGAGGGTTTCGGCGTAGGCTCTCCTGCAGCTGTGATCCTGAGAATCTTCCCGTTTGCGCCAGAGTTCTTTGATATAGGGCAATCCTTCTTGAAGTGCCCTATCTCCCCGCATTGGTGGCATGAATGGCTAGTACTAGCTTTGGTGACGGGATTGCGGTGTTTAGCCAATGTTATGTGGACACGAGTGCCTTCCTCGTTACTCCACTTTGAAAATTTCTTCCTAAAGCGTTCGGCGTTATAACTACTCTCGTGTGTAGGGTTAGTCCCAATGAAAGGGACCTGAGTGATGGGTCGTGCCGGTGCTCCACAGCCACGAGCATGGTGCCCTATTTTTAGGCAATTGCAACACTGCATCTCATGGCAAGCCCCATGATGATGGAAACTACACTTATCACACTTCGGGAGTTTTCCCTCGTATGGCCTGCTCGGTACTGGGATGGCAGGGGTTTCCACTTGTTGTTGTTGCATAGCCAGCCTTTGGGATTTCTTGCATTCTTTCTAGGCTTGACGCTTTCGTTTCTTGTTCTCTGTCTTTTGGCTTTGCGAGCAAGTGACTGTTACTGTTTGTTGGTTTCCCGGTTTGGTACTACCATCTAAACTCTCGACCCCTTTGTCGGTCTTGCTTGTGTTGCCTGAGTTGATGTGTGTAAGGAAAGTTGTCACAGCAGCTGCTACTGCAGCTTGTAAAGTAGCGGTGTCGATATGGAGGATAGGGGTTTCGTTGCTCGACTGATTGTTTCCGGATGACGGCATGATTCTGTAACACGAAAGATGAGGATTTTGTGAGCGGTTCTGGTTGACCGTAGGTGTAGTTCGACTGTTATGTACAGAATAGAAGTATGTTTACGAAAATTTGACCTACATCCCTATGATACAGTCCTAGTACAGAATGGAAGTATGTTCGCGAAGGTTTGACCTACATCCCTATGATGCAGTCCTAGTAATGAGTAGAAGTAAGTTCGTAGAATGGTCTCAAGACGTTTTTCGTTCAAGCTGAGGTATCGATGGTTGGCGAATAACATGATCCGACCACTAAAAGAGACTTGGAATTGTCTCCATATCTAACTTGCTATAGTCCAATGACTTGACTAAAGCAGGTTTCAGATAGACTCCAATGAGAGTATGATAAGAGTACTTGAATGAAGAATGACACAGAAGTTAGCCGGCTGTCAATATCTTTGATATTCACGACGTAAAGATTCGGGAAAATGACCTTGTAAAGGTCTTACATCATATCCCGAGAAGATAGTTCTTGACAGCATAAAGACCTAACCTAAAGTACTTACAGTACAAGGTAATTTCATATAAAATGCCACATCGGGCAAAGACAGAAAACGATTACTTTCTAACAAGGGAAGCAAAGTAAAGAGTCTACTACTGATGACGGTCACCCCTCTAGTGAACTCTCAGTTCAGCCAGTTGACGTTACATGTCAAGCAGGTGTCTTTCGTACACCTTTTGGCGTACTCGGAGCTCTATGACTTCGGCTCGAGTTTCAGCTAGTGTTTGCAGCAGGGTTTCATGGTTTCTCTCTGATCTCTCGTGAGCATCTTCTAGACGAATGGTGCGGAGGGTATGCATTCTCGCATCGGCGACAACTTCGGTAATCTGATGTAAGGCCGTCCTAGGGGTGAGCATTTGGACCGGCCCAGACCGGACCGGACCGGACCGGTTATGGAGAATTTTGTGGACCATGGACCAGACCGGATGAGTCGTGTCCGTGTCCGGGTCCAGGTCCGGGTTTTCCGGTTTTTGGACCCGTTTGGACCGATACAACTTTAATTGCATAGAGTATAATAAGTAATCTACATTGATGTATAATATTATAACTTGCAAAATTAATATGTTTCCGTTTCATGCCTAACTAATCTACATTGATGTATAATATTATAACTTGCAATTTGCAAAATTTAATTTTCCAAATAAAAGCAACTAACATATAAATCAAGTTCACCAACAAAAGTTAAACAATTTTAAGACAAACATATAAAAGTATTACCGTAACAACAAAAATCATAGTTTAAACTTTAAAATCAATCAAACTAACAAATTTCATAAACTCATAATCTAATCTTCCATTGGCCTCTTCCCCATATCATTGTCATCCATATGTAACATATTTAAAGCTTGTGCAATCTCTCCATAAACACAAATGAAAATGTTGTTAGTATTTAATAAAAAGTAATAATTGTATAAATAAAGAATAAAGATTGTAATTTTTTACCTAAAGCTATATCATCATTGTTCAAGACGTCACCAATGTTGTCAACTATCGGATTTGTAAACTTTATCACCCAATCTTGGGTGCATAACAAAGCTTCAACTATCAATGTCGATAAACTAGTTTGATACTCACTTACAACTCTACCACAAGTGCTAAACGCGGACTCGGAATTATAGTATAAAATAATACTAAAAAGCTGAAATATTTCAGCTTTGATAGCTCTACTTTGAAGGATTGTAACTCAATGAATATAATACCAAAATAAACAAAATTATAGTCTAAATTCATCTAAAAATTGTAAACTAAATGTTGGAAAAAACCGTAGGTCAATCCGACTTAAAACGAATGAGTTATGGGTGTTTAAAAAACGTCACAGATTATAAAATCTTGCTAAAAAGCTGAATTTTTTCAACTTTGATAGTTCTACTTTAAAGGATTGTAGCTCAGTGAATATAATATCAAAATAAACAAAATTATAGTCTAAACTCATCTACAAACTGTAAACTAAATGTTGGAAAAAATCGGAGGTCAATCCGACTTAAAACGAATGAGTTATGGGTGTTTAAAAAACGTCACAGCTTACAAAATGTTGCTGAAAAGCTGAATTTTTTCAGCTTTGATAGTTCTACTTTGAAAGATTGTAACACGGTGAATATAATACCAAAATAAACAAAATTATAGTCTAAATTCATCTACAAACTGTAAACTAAATGTTGGAAAAAACCGCAGGTCAATCCGACTTAAAACGAATGAGTTATGTGCGTTTAAAAAACGTCACAAAAATCTTAATCATGTCCGACCGGTTCTAAACCCGGTAAAAACCGGACCGGACCGGGAAAAAAACCGGACCGGACTGGCGAGAAATCTTAGAACCGAGAACCGGCCCGAGGGTCCAAAAAAACGGTCCGGTCCGGTTACCGGTCCGGTCCGGTCCACCGGTCCAAATGCTCACCCCTAGGCTGTCCTGCCTTGAATCTCATTTCGGGCCACTCTGCGGACCAAGATTGGCAAGATTCTGCATGTTGAGCCCCCATTGTTCAGGTCGTCAAAGCTTCGGTCGCTATTAAATGGCATGGGCTGATCTTGTCCTTGGCTCCTTGTTTCCAAGCATTCCACCCACTCAGGGGTCAGGCCATGAAAAGTCAGACGAGGGTTAGGAATTGGAAAGGCAGTTGCTCGGGGTAGGTTCTCAACCTCTGGTTCGGAGTTAGCATCTTACGAAAGGTCTTCATCATGGTGATCATTCAAGGGGATAGGATGATCATTCTCTAGTTCTTCTCCAAACCAACCAGCTATGACTTCGTTCGGAAGATACTGGTTGCCGTGGGGATGGAGTCCAGCCATGTTTTCTATGCGAGAATTTAGGGTAAGAGAATAATTATTAGACGAACTATCTAGATAATTATTTAGAAAACCTTCATTAGTTACATCGCTATTTGTGAAGTGCATACCAGCTATGTGTGATCTAAACAGGATAGACCTTCGAATAAATGATCTTAACTCCAAATTCACACATAATAGGGGTAAAGTAAAATTTTCATAGATTCTCAGTCTATAATATCCTAATTACATATAGCCTTAGTGTATACACTTAGCAACTATCAACTTAGTAATGAAGATCCCGTTTTAGTTCTCAAGTATAAAGTACTTATAGTAACACCAAATACTCCTATAGTATTTTAATTTTAATGTTATGTTCTATTGTTCTCATTGTGGTAGGGTTGGTAAGATTTTAGCATTGTTGCAACCACACAATTAAACTTAGGCACATGCTAGTCAACCCTCGGATAATATAGGTGATCAGGCTATATCTTCCCAGTTTTGACCATATGTCTCTAAGCCCACTTGTGTTGCCCAACAATCGTAATTCTTTTGTACTGTCCTAGTGACACTTATTTTAGTATGAATGTAGGCACGTATACTTTATTAAATATTTTATTATTTAAAGTATAAACTCTTGGTCAGAGTATTTTTAATCCCTTATGTATTTATAGTTAGTATATCTTTTATGGGTTGATATACTTAATTCACTATAAATAATGCTCTGATACCAATCTGTCACACCCCAAAACCAAGAACGGTGGAAACGTTCTGGGGCGGAGGACGTCATGTACAGTATCACAACAATGAAAAGTAGTAAACAAGCAACAACATCATCCATTGCATTAATAATATAATTATTATACAAGTGTTCTGTCAAATTTTGATAAACACTAAAGCATAAATCAAAATGAAAGATGAGTCTTGAACAAGCTCCATCTTCCCTTCTCCTTGCATCGGTACCTGTCTATGATGACCTGAGGATACAAGTAATTTTGAAAGCGAGTATCAGCTTTGAAGCTGGTGAGATCATAAGTATTTTAGTGTCTCGATTTGTATGTAAGAATTTGTAAGTTTGGAAAAATGTATATGAACTATAAATGTAAGAATTTGTAAGTTTGGAAAATGTATATGAACTGTAAATGTAAGAATTTGTAAGTTTGGAAAATGTATATGAACTGTAAATGTAAGAATTTGTAAGTTTGTAAACTGTAAGTATGGAAATGTTTGTGAAACAATTGTAAACGTTTGAAAAACTCTAGCAATCCCTATGATTTCTACTATTATATAAGGGTGTCTTCTACCAAGACCTAACTGTTCTCAATGTAGTCTTCTACCAAGACTTAACTGTTCTAAATGTTCGTGTCATGTAAAAGTGTGTAATTTTCCCAAGTGTAACTATTATTAACAAAATATAGTTTTTACATTTATAGTTTAAGTGAAAAGATCACTAAATATGTGTACAGGGAAAATTAATGTAGTACTAAAACGTAGCGCTATAAGAACTACTGCTGTACTATTTACCTTAAACCGGATTTATATCTAAGCCTTAGGTGCCTTAAAAGCACCATTTTGAACATGCTTTTTGGAGTTTACGGCCTAAGATACTCTTGGGCCGTGAACTCCCAAACTTGGGTGATTCTTGGTTGATTTCATGTCCCTAATACACTCCTATACAAGTCCAAGGCAGTAGTATATCACAGGGGACAATCTAGGCTTGGTTTCAGGAGTTTACCGCCCAAGAACACCTTGGGGAGTAAACTCCTAAATCGAATGATTTAGCTATGTAATCTATGTTATGAACACATTTAAAGCTTTCTAACACTACTAGAAAGAGTTACTCACAATATGGGATAAAAAACCGAAGATCCGTGAGAGAGAATATTGACTTTTCCCTAAATGGAATTCAACTAATGAACCAATTTGGTTCAGAATTCTATTTATAGTCCTGAGATATTTTTGGCAGAAAATATTTTTATTCCTGAAACGAATTCTAATGTCCTAGAGTGTTGGAATAACAGTGTTGCACAAAACCCTAGTGCATCCACTCTCCTAATATCTCCTTAAGTGTAAAATCCTGAAAACTGCCAAACTTATACTCGAAATCTGCATTTTCACTGTAATTGTTCTACTTCTATTGGCTTCAAATGGTTTGTTCAGAATGGAAATTTCGGGTTGTCACAACATCGAACTTGGTTCTTCGAACCATGTAACAAACTCATTGTAGTCGGACTCAATTCGATATGACAACTAGGGTCGGAATAACAACCATCTTACTAGTCATTACCGAAACAATGGTAATGACATACTTGAATAAAACATAATCAATTACTAGCTTCTTGGTAACCTTATCACTTTCCCTGATCCAAGCGTGAGTCCTGTGCTTCCAGTAGTATAGATCTCTACTACTATTCTCACCTACTCATACTCGTCCCAAGTATTGTCTCGCAGTCCCCAAGTCCTAAAATTACAAAACAATTTAACACATACGAATGTGTCCAATTAATCATAAAAATTTCCTTAGACTCTACTAGGAATTCTTCCACGTGCATCTTCACTCATCAATTCTATTTCAACTCGGTTGGCGATGGAAATTCCAGGCGATTGAACAACTTCAAGAATTACGCCAACCGTTCCATCACCCTGCCAATCTAAGGTGTACTTCAGACGTACCGTACTCCTCTAAATGTTTCGTTATTTTATCAGACATATTCTAAAGGCAAGATACCACTCTTACGATATCTTTCGATAGGTGTCATTCACTATCATAAGCCTTTCATTTCCTCCATTTACTCAATTCTCTACGAGTCTTCACCATAACATTTTGTACATCCAAGCAGACGTTCGGTGTACCGGGCGAGAATTTTAAGATAAGAAAGCTTTATTTACGATAGACGTATAAATCTCCTTATCACTCTGAAACGTTTACACACTAGTTCTAGTACCGTAGTCGTACGCTTAGAATCCTAAACACATAAGGTTTCCAGACCCGGTCGGCAACATACCATAGATCCGAACCAAAAAATATCATATATGGAAAACATATAACATTTAGTACATAAAAGCATTTTAGGAAACTTTCCTATAATATACTAGTGCTCATGTCTTAAAATATGGTAGACACTTATCTCACAATCATCGCTTAGAATTCTAAGTTTAAGTCTAGAAATCTTACAAATTCCTAGCTCACTTAAACTAATGCTCTGATACCAACTATGACATCCCCAATTTCATGACCAGAAAAGACCGATTTGTTTATGCTTTGTTTTAAAATCAGAGTAATCATTTAAAGAAAACTGCTGCGGAATTTGTCCCAAAACAAAATGTGATAAGAATTTATCAAAGCATTTCGTTAACGAAATGTATTTTCATTAAATAACAAAATCTCGGGATGTCATGTTCCGATACAGACCAAAAGCATAAACAATATAAAATAGACCTTTCACCAGTTATTTATAACTACTAATCTATAATCCAAAATCTCTCGTCAAGTCCACCAACTTATACTCTTGTGCCATTACCTGTAATGCAAAGAAAACTGAGTGGGTCAGGCTTGGGATCCTAGTGAGCATATAGGGTTTTCAACCCATAATAAGACATTATATTATATTTAATCATCAGACAATCAACCCAAATTACCCATCCCCATTACCTCCTTCTGTTTCTTAAAGTTGTACCCTAAGAGTCGGTTATCTTTCATTCATTCATTCCTAAGGATTGACCTAAGGGATTGGCACCAAGTCCATTTGCTACCACGGTTTATACAACAGGCACTACGTCACATAGTCGTCAGGGTTTATACAATAGGCTCTACGTCTCATAGTCACCAGGCTTTACACAATAGGCACTACGTCTCATAGTCACCAGGGTTTACACAATAGGCACTACGTCTCATAGTCACCAGGGTTTATACAATAGGCACTACGTCTCATAGTCACCAGGGTTTACACAATAGACACTACGTCTCATAGTCACCAGGGTTTACACAATAGGCACTACATCTCATAGTCACCAAATATTTCATCTATCCATGTTTTACCCAACATATTTGTAGATATAAAATACATATACGGTTTTAATCATTAAAAACCTATATAAAACATCCATTCCACACCCATCTCAAATAAACAAACAATACATAACACATAGCACGTATTTAATAGCAAATACTTCATATTTATGTGTTAGGAGAAAGTAACTACACACTCACTCATAACATAGATATAATACATTCAACCAATACTTGTACTAAAATCGTGTTTATGAAAGGGAATATACATTCACTTGTTAAGACGATTGTCGGACAGCACTACAGCTCTTCAAGTAGTATTCTTCGGTGAAACCAAAATGTTTTCTAAGAAACCGGACTTCTCGCGGGCAGAGTTTCAGCTCGAAAACTCTTTCTCTCGGGATCTTCAGGGCTTCGGGACTCGCTTCGGGTGTCGGGATGATACCGGGGCTTCGAGGGTACTTCAAGAGGGCTAGATAGGGTATCGGGAGTGAGAGAGTGAAGGAATTAGTAACTATGGTCGGCTGCCCTTCGATTTCTATTTATAAGGCCATTTTTCTGGATTCACGTTGTGAATCTCAAATATTCGCGTCGTGAGCTCAGTAGTCATAGAGTGCGTCATCGCACCTTGTGTCTGTCAGGCTCTAGAAGTCATAAATACTGAGTTCACGTCGTGAACACTATGTTCACGTCGTGAACTCTGACACATTGTTGGGGTTCGCACCCCGAACTTCAGAAATTCATAACCTTCGCATACGAGCTCCGTTTTCAACATTCTTTATATCCATGCGTAGGTGAGATTATGATCTACAACTCTCTTTTAGACTCCGTCAGCTAATTTTGACTTTAATTTTTATTATTTTATTTTTAGTAGGCTGGGACAGGAAAATTCCTTTATAAACTCATAACTTCTTCATCCGACTTCCGTTTTCGTCTGTCTTTTTACCGTTGAACTACTATCGACGAGATCTTTGATTCCCGTTTAGATCATTTCGGCTATAAATCCCTCGATCTCATATTCGAACTTTGTGTTGCATACTACTAAGCTGAAACTTAGAAAAATCATAACTTACTCATACGAAGTCATATTTGGACGTTCTTTTTATGTACACTCTCGGTTTAACATATTATACTACTTTCATTTAGATAGCTAAGGCCAAATATCGCTCTAACGTAAATTCACTATTTACGTCGTGCTATGTTGTGCCGGTTCTGTCGCGAAACTTCGACAGATCATAACTTCTTCGTTATAACTCGGATTTCGGCGTTCTTTATATGTACGGAATCCTTGTAACATACACTATAACTTAGTTAAGATTAATCATTCTAAATAATCTTCCATCAAAAGTAATTTTTGATGCTTATCGTCTCTAAATTGACTAGCCCGGATCTACGGGCGTTACAATTATCTCCCCCTTAGGATGATTACGTCCCGAAATCATCAACGAAAATAGGTATATAACGATTGGTACGAGTATCTGAACAAACATATCTAAAAATTTGAATGGATATATAATATCTTCAGACACTGATTGAAAGAACAAAGAAGAACTACTTCTCTAATTTGGATTTTCTTCTTTAAATTCTTTTAATTTTTACTAACATGGACTAGGAAGTACATATGTTGATTGAGGGTTTTGGCCTCAATACTATAACTAAGCCATATATTAAATCTCAATCTGATATTTTTTTTTGCTTTCTACTTTTATTGATAATCTTAGCTGCAATTTATGTCATCATATTTCTTTCATGTCCATATATAACCAATGTTCTTAATGGTATTTTCACTTATTAGTGGTGACTTTTCTCTTTTCATTTAGTCCTGACTGGTCAGAAATTCACATTGGTGCATCATTGAACACAAAGTCATGTCATTCACTCAACGATGGACTTGCTGACTGCAAACCTAAATGGATCTGATTCTTCACCGGCCTCATAAATAAGCTACTCAGTTACAAGTCCATTTGAATCCAGACAAATTTCGTTGCTAATACAACTAATAAGTACAAAGAGGTAAACTTTCCTCATTCTTCTATGAAAATTAAATCTTTAATCAGTGGATTTTGTGCAATTTGTATTTACGCATAATGTCAATTTTGTATATCCTCTAAGCAACATATTATCATTACAGTGCACCAAAAACATCAAGAGGTATTGCATAATACTTACATTCACAAAACTTTCATGATCGTTACATTTTGTTAAATAGTAAACAACACTAACTTGCGAACTTTGTTAGATGAATACATATGTTGAATGAGCTTGACATAGATGAAACCAAAGTTCCAAACATATGTGCAACACTCTACGAAGATTATTGAATAACAATGACCTGATTCTATTAGAGATTCAACTTATTAGATATAAAGGTAATATTGTAATTTGAATTGTTGGTTATTATATTTTTAATTATTTTTTAGTTATCATTTTTATGAATTTTGTTGTTGATTTTATTTATATAATGTATATAAAAGTCATAAAGTGATTATGTTACTATTACACACATCTTTATTCGATTTGTTTATATTGAAGTTGGCCTTTTTTTGCATGTTTCAATTTTGTGCAATTGGTATGCTATCTTATTGATCTTCAGGTGAGCAAGAACCACCGTGTTTTATTTTTTATCGCTATATGATGTCGGGTTTTAGGGATAATCATGGTTTTCATGTTTTTTTTACTATGTGTATCAATACCAATATTGGTATTTCTTTTTGTCTTAATAAGGAAGTTTGAGGAACTAATGCTTCCCCTATTAAGTCAAAACTTTTCACAACTTTCCTCTTATTTACTTTTTACTTTCAATTGCCCAATTGTGATTTAACTTGCAAATTCTTATCAATGGTCATGCATAGAGAGTCAAAGAAATATTTCTACATGCATCCAGCAACTACAGGACCCTCATGCAGAAACCTTCAGACGACTACCCCTGGCCCATGCAGAGCATGGGAAACCTTTCTAGTTATTGTTGGGTCGTGTTTTGTGTTAAGTATTGCGTCTATTGGGCTCGTTAGCTAGTCCATTTTGTATCTCCGGTATGGGCCTGTCCATCCGTGAGTTTAGTAGGGTTTAGTATATATAGGAGCTTGCATGCTTCCTAGAAAGTAACGATAGAATAGAGCGATCAGAAAGTAATTATTCAGCAGGTTTATTATTATCGTTCTTATAACCCTAAAATCCTCTACAGCGGAAGTTCTTAGTCGAGCTCTGCTGAGGATTGTTTGATCTAATCATTCGACACATATTGATCCATACTTGTGTTATTTACTGCTTTTGCATCCATCGCATTACCTGTTAAGAAGATCTAATCGATCATTAAGTTTGTTAATAACTTATCAATTGGTATCAGAGCAGGAGGCTGTGTAATTCATACACATCTTTTCTGTGAAAAAGGTTGCGATTAGGGTTATTCCGCATTAACTAATATTTATTGAGCCGTCATCCCATAATTGACGCAACTCAGCATTTATTTGTTTTGCCCTAATCTTATATATATTACAAGTCTGATCTTTCAAACAGGTTATACGATCAAGCATGGACGAGTCACAATCAAATCCCATAAACATCTCAAATAGCATTGGATCAACGACGAAGATTCCCATCCTTTACACCCAGGATTACGAAGTCTGGGCACATCACTTTGAATATTATGTCATTGGATCTGAAGACAATGGATATCTTATCTGGGAAGCAATCGTGTCTGGACCATTCGCTCATTCAGCATTGTCTAAAATCATTAAAACTCAGAAAGAGTATAATGATCTATTGAAGGACGTAAAAGATATTGCTCAAGACGAAAAAGACAAGTTTCAGTGCAATATTAAAGCAATTGAGACTAATCAGATTCGCTCTTCAATCGGATACTTTCAGGCTAGTGAGTTCATGCAGCACTACCAAAGAAATATGGGATAGGCTACGAGAGTTATATTCCACAGACGAAGATCTGGAGCATTCCATTCAGACCCTACTTTTATCTGAGTTTGGAGAATTTAAGCAGAATCCCGAGGAAACTGTTACTCAGACATTCGATCGCTTCAATCATCTTCTCAGTAAGATGATTAAACACGATATTGAAAGGAAGTTGATTGAACAAAAGGTTACGTTTTTGAATGGTCATAGATCTGAGTGGAGAGCGGTTGTGTCCACTGTTAAAGCTCATGAGCAATTCAAATCTTATTCATTGGCTAAGCTGGTAGGAATTTTGAAATCCCAAGAAAAGATTGTCTTGCAGGAGAAGAATGTGGTTTCAAGCTTGGATTCCTTGGCCCTTATTTCTAAAAGCAAAAGTGTGATGGAAGATGAAGACCTTAACTTAGAAGACTATGACCTTACCTCTGAAGACTATGCAATGATGGTGTCAAATCCAAAGAGGTTTATTAAGAAAAGGTTTCCTACCAATAAGAACCGGAATTGGCAGGGAAGCTATAGTTCTGAAAAAGTGAAGGAGGAACCGAAGGCAGAAGAAGCAAAGAAAGAGCCGAAAGCTGAAGGGGATTCTAGGGTGAACTGCTACTACTGTGGAGGAAAGAACCACTATGCCAAAGAATGTGTCCTAAAGAAAATGGCAGAAAATGATGAAGAAAAAGATGAAGAAGCTGTGTTGATGAAAAAGCTGGAAGATATCAAGAGAAAGAAAACTACTGCTAACCCTTCTATGAATGCTTTAATTGTGCAGGGTTCGGTAGCGGATGATGAGTTCGGTGGCATGGAAGTCTGGTCAACCGATTCTGAGGATGATGAAGTTAGAAAGCCATCTCATGGAAAGGCTTATGTTGCGAAAGGTGAAGGAAGCGGTGGAAAATGTCTGATGGTGTCTGATGTATCTCAAATAAGGGGATACAACACAGACGGTGGGAATGAAGACAAGAAGGAGCGAGAGGACTTGTGTTTCACAGCAAAACCTCTCAGCGTGCAGTTTAATGAGCTTGATGAATTAATCAAGAAGGTACAATCCATTTTTTTTTCATTCAAAGTCCCACAAAATTCATATGAAAAGGAATTAAAAAATGTAAATTCAAGAATCTCTCATCTAGACAGCAGTTTAACTCAAACACGGGTCACCAATTCTAACCTAACTGACCAATTAAGCAGGGTGTCTTCAAAGAGTGAGGAACGGAGGATGTGGATAGAGTTGAAGGAGTCGGAGTTGATCAAATCCAAAGACGAAAACATTTATTTACAAAGAGACAATTTAAAACTTTTGAAACAAAGAAATGTGTTTTGTTTGATTGCTAAGCGTCTTTATTCTAACATCACTTAACTTCATCTTAACTGTGAAATAGGACAGAAAATTCATCGCATGATTTTGCCCTTTCTTGAGTTTAAGGAAGATGAAATTGACGCTGAAGCATATGATTGCGAAAGTGTAGTTTCGTCTGAGGATGTAAATCCGACGTATATGTATGGTCTAGACAAAATCGAATCTTTCATAAAGTCCAAGGACCATAAGGACATGCTGAAAAATCTTTTGGATGAAAATGATAAACTGAAACTCAGGACCAAAACCATACAAAAGTTTGACTCATTGAATGCCAACTTGAGCTCAGAAAATAAAATTGATGTTGAAAATGCATCTGAGCTTAATGAGGATGATGATATGAGTGAAATTTTTGTAGAGGATGAAATTGATTGTTCTGAGTTTGTCAAGAGCGAACCCGAAAACCACAAAAATCTTATTTCAGAAAATTCTGTGGAGTTTGCTCGTTTGTCCCAACAAAAGTCCCCGATCCTTGAAGAAAAAGCTGTTGTATACCAAAAGGTAAGGACGACTCCAAATCAGGTGTATAAGGTCACAGGAGTAACCAAACATCAGACAGCCGAACTCACGGCCATTGTAAATGAAGATAATGTTGATGGTTGTGATGAGTTCTTCTGGTCCGCCCCCATCGACAATGCTGATGAAACCATTGGTCTGTCAGAACGGACGTCCTGGAAAACCAAAGGCAGATATGTGCCAAAGCCTTTGAACAAGCCTGATAACTTCGACATACCAAGTACTAGTGGTACAAAAGATGTTCCTGAAGAAAAAGGAGTTCCTGCAAAAGATGTCACTCCTTCAAGCGAAACATCATCAATACAAAGTGCACCGACTGACAAGAAGCA
Organism: Lactuca sativa; assembly: GCF_002870075.4. NCBI lineage: Eukaryota > Viridiplantae > Streptophyta > Magnoliopsida > Asterales > Asteraceae > Lactuca > Lactuca sativa. The sequence continues at coordinate 281,918,310 of NC_056627.2, read as the reverse complement.
AAAGCAAAAAAGCCAATATCCATCGACAGCCAAAGCAAGTGAAGAATCAAAAACAGCAAAGGAATCGGAGATACAAGAAGAATCTCCATGAACGAAAACAGTTTTGGCAATCTCAAAACGCCCATTTCTCTTATCATGACAGAAATTCAAAGTAAGAGAAAAGTGTTGTTAGGCAGCAAGAAAGTAATAATAACCAAAAGGAAAGGTTCGGTTCTGAGGATCATAACAACCGAAGGGAAAGGTTCGGTGCAGAGAACACCAGCTACCGAAAGCATAAGTTCGGTTCCAAGAGCAAAAGCGACCAAAGTTTGAGATTCGGTCCCACAAATGACCAAAAACAAAAGTGTCACTCAGGACCTCAAATCAATAAAACTTCTCAGTCTAACTTCTCTCGTTCTAATTCTTCTAATTCCTCTCGACCTCATTCTAAATCCAATTCTGTTCATACTCAAAATCCAAAATCTTCAACAGATTTGAAAGGAAAATCGAAGGTTTCCTCAGTCAAAACAGATCAAAATCATTCCAAAGTCCAAATGCGTAAACTTGAATCCAAATCGACAGTAACAAATCCTAATAAAATTAAGGTTTTCACCATTAAAAAGAAAGATGAAACAACTTTAATAAAAAGAACATATCTTGTTGACATCTCTCTTACTATTCCTGTTCCTGTGAAAGGCTCACGTGGACCCAAGAAACTTTGGGTTCCTAAATCTGCTTAATTTTTGCAGGTTATCAGTGACGAGTAGTTTGACGAAGAATGGTATATTGACAGTGGCTGCCCACGTCACATGATAGGAAGGAAGGAAGAGCTGAGGGAATTTCGGTCTCTTTCAAACGGTGGAAATGTCAAGTTTGGGAACAACTCATTCAGCACGATAAAAGGTTATGGAATGATAACAAATGGAGATTTCACAATCAGAAAGGTTGCATACGTTGAAGGATTGCAGCATAACCTCATTAGTGTATCTCAGCTTGTTGGAGGTACCGATCTCAAGGTCTCTTTCGACGATGAGGGTTCAGAGATAATTGAAAAGAAAACAAAAAGAGTAATTCTCAAATCGGAGCGCAAAGGCGAAATGTTTCCCCTGAATCTCAAACCCATCAAAGGAAATCCAGCTATCTGCCTGTTATCCAAAGCACAATCTGACGAAAGTTGGCTGTGGCACCGAAGGCTCTCTCATCTCAACTTCAAGGATATCAACAAACTTGTCACAGGTGGTCATGTTTGAGGTCTTCCATTGCTCAAATTCGATCGAGAACATTTATGTGCTGCGTGTGAAATGGGGAAGCAGAGTCGTCAAAGTCACCCATCGATTGTAAACACTAAAGTTGTTGAACCATTAGAGTTAATTCACATTGACTTGTGTGGTCCATCATCTATCGAAAGCATCGGCGGTAGCAAGTATATTCTTGTCATTGTTGATGACTTTTCATGTTTTACATGGGTGTTCTTACTGAAGCACAAATCTGAAGCAACTCTCAAGCTAAAGATGTTTATCAAGCAGGTTGAAGTGCAGCTGAGGAAAGTCGTTCGCAACATCAGGAGCGACAATGGGCTGGAGTTCAAAAATAAAGAATTCGAAGACTTCTTGGCAGAAAAAGGAACCAGTCACAACTTCTCAACTCCATACACCCCTCAACAAAACGGAATTGTCGAAAGACGAAACCGATCTTTGTGTGAGGCGGCCCGAACCATGCTAAGTTTTGCCTCTTTACCTTTATATTTTTGGGTTGATGCTATTGCTGCAGCATGTTTTACGCAGAACAGGTCCTATCTCAATAAACGCTTTAATCTCACTCCTTATGAGATCATCAACAACAGGAAGCCAAATGTCAAATTCTTCCACGTATTTGGCTCACGGTGTTTCATCTTCAATTCTAAAGAACATCGTAACAAGTTTGACGTCAAAGCTGATGAAGGAATATTTCTGGGATACTCTCTCACTTCGAAAGCATATATGGTTTTGAACAAACGTTCGAGGAAGATTGAAGAAACTTATTATGTGACTTTTGATGACAACTATGTCAAAAAGCTGAAGGCCAGTGAAGACACAGTTGGAGAATTTTTTTCTCAAACAGGCCAAGTCACAGCCTCGATTGCAAATCTGTTTGAGAAGTTTGTTGAGTTATTCGATGAACCAGAGAAGGCTACTCTCTCGGAAGCTAGTGCAGCAGACAACAAAGTAGATCATCTGAAGCAACTCATCAAAGATGCTGCCAAGCAAATGAATGAAGGAGAATCAAGTCCAAACGACCCGCCACAACACGGTGCTTCAGTTGAGGGGGAGGATCCACCTTCTTTAACACAGCCGGGCTCACATGTTGAGGGGGAGAACTGTTCTCCAGCTGCTCCCGAACGCCCAGCTGTACCCGAAAGCCAATATGTACCCGAAAGTCCTGTGGTACCCGAAAGCTCAACACCACCCGAAACTCCTGTAGCTCCGGAAAGTCAAGATACACCTGAAAGCTCATCTGTCGAGGGGGAGAATGTTGGTATGTCTTATGACAATGATAGTCAATCTGAACTAGAAGAGATGGTAAATGCTGAATTGGATCCATCCTATGATCCCAATTACCCTCCTCTTGTCAAATGGACCAGAGATCATCCTGTTTCACAGGTTGTCGGTAATGTCTCTGAAAAGGTCCTGACCCGATCTCAACTAAAGGCAAAGCAAACTTCCTTATTTTCAAAAGTAGAGTTCTGTATGTTTAACTCCTTCGTTTCAAAAGTTGAATCAAAGACAATTAACACTGCTCTTGATCACTCCGATTGGGTTCAAGCTATGCAAGACGAACTTAATGAATTCGAAAGAAATAAAGTTTGGCGCCTCATTCCAACTCCTCAAGATGCCTCGGTTGTTGGTCTCAAATGGGTCTTTAGAAATAAGATGGACAAGGAAGGCAATGTGATAAGAAACAAAGCTCGTCTAGTGGTGAAAGGATACTGCCAGGAGGAAGGAATCGATTATGAGGAAACTTTTGCTCCTGTGGCTAGGCTGGAATCTGTTCGAATATTTCTTGCCTATGCTGCACACAAGAACTTTGAGGTCTTCCAAATGGACGTAAAGTGCGCATTTCTAAATGGAGAACTTGAAGAAACGGTATACGTAGAGCAACCACCTGGATTTGTCAATGAAAAATAGCCCAATCATTGTTATATTCTGGACAAAGTGGTATATGGACTAAAACAAGCACCGAGGGCCTGGTATGAAACGCTAACCAAGTTTTTAAAGATGTCCAAATTCAAACAAGGTTCGGTTGACCCAACCTTCTTTCGTAAGAAGGAAGGTAACCACCTTATGATTGTTCAAATCTATGTCGATTATATCATCTTTGGCTCAACGAATCCTAGCTTAACGACTGAATTCAGAAAGCTGATGGAGACTAAATTTGAAATGAGCTCAATGGGTCCAATTAACTTTTTCCTTGGTTTAAATATTAGACAGGGACCCGAAGGCATCTTTATTAACCAGGAAGCTTACACGAAGACTCTCCTTGCTAAATTTGGCATGATGGAAGACTCAAAGGTTAAAGTTCCAATGGCGTTCGGCACCAAGCTCACTACATCCTTGGATAAACCAGCAATCGATATTACGCTATATCGTCAAATGATCGGTTCTTTAATGTACCTTACTGCTAGCAGGCCTGATATAATGTTTTTTGTTTGTTACTGTGCTAGATTTTAGGCAAATCCCCGTGAACCTCACATGCTTGCAGTGAAGAACATACTCCGGTATCTCAAGCGAACTACCTCTTTAGGCCTATGGTATCCATCCAACTCAGGCTTTTTCGTTCAAGCCTACTCAGATGCAGACCTTGGAGGTTGTGGACTCGACAGGAAAAGCACCACTGGAGGCTGCCAATTCCTTGATGGGAAGTTGGTTAGTTGGCAATCAAAGAAACAGACCTGTGTATCTCTGTCTACCGCTGAGGCAGAATACATCGCAGCTGCCTCCTGTACTTCTCAAGTGATTTGGATCCAAAGCCAGCTCCGGGACTATGGACTCAATATGAAAAAGATCCCACTATATTGCGACTCTGAAAGTGCAATTAGGATCTGTCATAACCCAGTGCAACACTCGAAGACTAAGCACATAGCACTGAGGTATCACTTCATTAAGGATCATGTGGAAGATGGGAACGTCGAAATACACTTTGTTCGAACCACTGATCAACTGGCTGACATCTTCACCAAAGCTCTTCCTGAAGCATCTTTTAACAAAATACTACAAGGGCTAGGTATTATGGAATCAGAGTCAGTACCAAAAATTACCTCTCAAGCTCAAAAGCAAGAAGCGAAATAGACTGAACGTTCGGGTTCGGGTCTTGTGCTAATGTACCGAAATGAACCGAACGCTCGGGTTCGGTTGTATTATCTGCTTTTCGCTCATCACTCAAAGGTAGTTTCCTTGGTTGTAGATCTTATGTAAAACTTTTCCAAATTCATTTCTCTTATTGTCAAAGTTATTCTCTTTTTCAAATCTATTTTCTTTGGCGACCGAAATCAACCGAACGTTTGGGTTCGGTTCCAAAAATTTTCTCACCCGAAATAGACCGAACGCTCGGGTTCGGTTCCAAATTTTTTCTCAACCGAAATAGACCGAACGCTCGGGGTTGTGTCTTATTTTTTTATTTTATCAAAAATTCCAAAAATATTTTTTTCTTTTCTTTCATAAATTCAAAAACTCCAAAAATATATTTTTTTATTATCTTATTTAGCTTGGTTTTTTTTTTTTATTTTTATTTTTCTTTTCTTGTGGGTATATAATTTCATTAGCTAAGTGTCCCTAGAAGCATGCTGTTGTATGTGTCCAAAGCCTCACCTGATTCTAAATAATTGTCCTTACTGACTTGGTATAAACAAACCTTGTCTTCCCAATTAGGCTTTCTTATTTATTCTAATCATGAGCTACCTAACTCTCTTCTCACATGAGATATGAGTTTTCTGCTTGGTCCTATTTTTTTATAGCAGAGGTACTTTGATTTCTTACACCATCTATATTGCATTTCTCCATCACATTCGCTTCACAACCGTAACCCTTGAGACTCTCAGAAATTACCAATGAGGTTTATGGTTGCACAATTTCTGTGTTTATGATCTTAGCTTCGTGCCACTACGTGCTAAGTGAAACCCAACATTTAAATACCCAAGATGCATTGACGGTGAACAATTAATTTGTTCTAGCTTTCACTGATGAATTGACGGACTTATCCATGGGGGTACAACATGAAATCTCTATTTCTATTTTGTGTGATTCCTATGAAATTGTTAAAAACCATAACATTTCTTCCTTGGGATCCAGTTTTAATTTTTGCTGAGATTTTATAAATTTCCTAGCCAAATTAAATTATCACCAACCTACTTGTTCAACAGACTACACCGGTCTCACAAGTACTTCGTTCGATTTCTGTATTATATCAAGATTAGGAATTTTGAATTGAAGCGATATCCACCCTCATAAGCCTAATTTAAAGAAGCCTTTCAACACTTCTTAATAAGTGTCTGATCGATATTCAACGGGAAACCACACAAACACTTTAAAGTCTCTCTTGACTTTGAAGGAAGAGATTCGTGCCTGGGATCATTTGTTTCGTGTCTTTATTGACATCACATATTTTCCCAAAAGTGTTGCTTTATTTCTTTTCTTTTACACCCTAAGCACGAAAATCTTTGATTTTCCAAAATTCTGGTTCTATTAATTACAAGGCATTTTACTTGGATTGGTGATTTATTAAAGGATGTGGTAAATATTGATCCATGTGGGAGGATTTTTTTTTAAAGATGCTATTTTATTCTAAAGGGATAAGATGACGACATGATGACTCAGGCGGGAGTCTAATCGATTTGATTTCAAACGGCGCAAAAGGGAAGCGTGCGAATCTGAACCGTTTCATCTCCAAACGGCGCCTGATGGGAAGGCATGTTATTAGGGGCCTGACATTATCTCTCATGCGTGATCATCGGCAACCCCAACTGTCACGCATCAGTCAATTCCGAAAAACCCTTTGTTTTTCAATTGAAGATTTGAGAAGATCTTTCTCTCTCCTTAACCCACAGTATAAAAGGCAACATCATCCACCGTTTACCTCTTTACTGCAATTAAAATTCCCAGAGAGCAAGATATCCACTGTTCATCATCTCCTCCGCTTTCTTCATAGCAATGGCAGATTCTTCCTCAGTTCACGCAACATCCCACATTTTGCCCATTCGCCCACAGCAAAGCTTGATTATCGATTTAACTCCTCAATCGTATGACGCATTCATGTTCCCCATCATCGAGTGTCTGAAGTTTTCTCCAATCGCTCCTGCACTTACCAGGGCTGAAACTGTTCCGATGGAATTCTTGTCACAGATCTTTGCCACCGCTCACTACGACAAGGTCGTCGACAGAATCTTCTTTGATGTCTATGAGCACAAGGCGTCGATTTCAAAGCAGCGGTTCTGCTCATTGTTAGGGTTTGACGCAGATTCTTCGAGGGTCAATCCGGAATCAATCCCCATGGGTCATTTGTTCAACATGTTCTACAACATGGGATACACGAAGGTGCTTACTACGGTGACGAAATTCAAGAAGTCGTGCCTACCTCCACAGTGGAATGGGATGTTCACTGTTTTGTTCAAGGGTTTATCTGAACGAAGCGCCGGGTCTGATGGAGCCAGCCATTTATTTCTCTCCATGATGTATGGTATCTACAATGGCATCAACATGGACTACGGGTCCGTTCTGTGGCAACAATTCATTCAGAGTCTCTCCTCCACTTCCAGACATTCAGAGATTTCGTATGCTCGGTTCTGGACCATTATCACGAAATGGGTGATGGACAAGTACCACGTCCCCATTGTCGCTGGTGCTCCAATGTCTTCGGTTGGTACCTTTCATACCACGAAGATCATTGTCTCGGACGCTTCAAAGTTTCCGTTCAACGGGTCTATTCCGGAAACCAAGTATGGGGATGTTCCCGCTGATAGCCGGATTATCAAGACGTACAAGGAGTTCAAGCGTTCTGGTCCAAGGGATCTTACTCCGGAGATGCTGAAATCCATTCATGACGCCGACAAGCCTGCTCCAAGAGGCAAGAAGGCTGATAAGGGAAAACAGGTGGTCAAGGGGGCAAAAGGCCCGTCTCCAAAGAAGAGGAAACCCACCAGGGCTGCTCAGTCTCCCCAGTAGAAGAGGAGAAAAACTTAGTCGAGGCGAAAGCTGGTTATCGCTTCCTCCTCAAGCGAATCTGAGGGTGAGAGTTCTGATTCTGATGACTCTCCACGTGGCAACACTCCACCCAGATCTCCGACCCCTGAAGTTCATGTCTCTACTTCTCCAATTTCCTCTCCACCTAAAACCATTCCTATTTCTATTCCCCCCATAACTTCCACTACTCAAATACCACCCACTTCCATCCCAATACCTCCACCAATATTCACCGACGCAACCACCACAACCACTGCAGATGTTCGAACCAACGTATCTGATACGGGGGTTCATACTGACACACCTAAATCCACCCCAGCACCCGAAACCACTCCAGAAACCGAACCCACACCTACACCCGAACAAACTACCCAACCCGAACCTACCATACTACCGAACCACCAGCTTCACCACCACCATCTTCTCCTATTCACGCATCAGAGAGAGAAGAACCACTCCTTGGTGGGGAGAATATGACTTTTGACTCGGTCTAGTATAGCCCGTTTCAAGTACAAAGCGATGACGATGACGACGCTCCTGTCACTAAAAGGCATCTCCAGGAGCTCCATGACAAGATTGACTCACTCATCGCCTCCTCTTCCACTTCTCAGTCATCCCTATCTGAAGCTGCAGTTCAGAAAATTGTTGATGCTTTCTCCAAAGCTCAACAAGCTTCCCTTGCTTCTGCAACCACCGCCATAGATGCCTCTACCAAAGCCTGTCAGGCTGCGACCGAAAAAGTCGATAAACTATTTACTGATGCCTCTTCCCTGCTGAATTCTTTACAGGAGAGTGCCAACGCCGCCAAGACTACGCTGGAACCTATTGTCCACCAGCTGGCAACATCAGTCGCAACTGAGTTGAAGTCCTTCGCTTCTCTTCGTCAAACAATTTCTGACAACAACTCAACTTTCCGAACAACCATCGAAGAGCGTCTCTCCAAGCTTCAAGAAGATTTGGCTGCCGAGAACTCTCTCATGGATGCTCTTGCAAGGAAGACTACCACTCTGAAGGTCAAGAGTACTCAACTCTCCAACTGTCAACAGGAGATTGACTCTCTTCGATTTGAAAGAGAGGTGGTTAAATCGTGTGTTTCGTATGTCCACTCTGCTATCTCCAACATCCTTGAAGCACATGACCCCATAATCAATTATTCAGTACGTCGTGCCCTTGCCGAGAAGCTCGCTCCCGCCCTTGCTCTACTCAGCAAAATCGAAGGGCTCCTTGATTTCGTGTCCATTCCGAAACAAGGGGGAGAGAAGGAAACAATGTCTCAACCACCTCCCACTTCCACAACAACTCACACTACCGAACCTCCTCCAGTAGGCCAAGCCTCCGATTCCGGTGTGAAAGACAAAGGCAAAAAGATTGCTGAGGAGGAAGAAGAAGAAGATAATAAGACAATCGCCGACTTGTTGAAGCGTAAAAGTCGGAACAATGGGGCTGACATCAGTGCTCGTGTGGCAAGAGAGGCTGAAGAAGCCGAACGTAAACAGAAGGAAGCCCACGACCTTCTTGAGAGCAGGAAAACTCTGTTTCCTTCCTGGACTCTTGAGAGGATGATGAAAGAAGCCATCGACACACCAAGTATCTTGTGGCTGGAACCTGTGATCTCTTTAGATCGGTCTAACACTGTCGACTCACAATTCGACATGCCACTGACCCGAAAGGCTTTTATCTTTCATGCCTTTTCCAACGTTGCAGAGTTCCCTCATCCTCATCCACAGGTTGATCGGGACTTAATCAATTTCTATCTGAAGGCTGCTCAACCCCAATATCAGACTTGGAGCGCTCAGAAAATTGTCAACGTTCGGGTCTTGAAGCCGTACAGTGAAGGTAACTTCATCAACGTTCGGTTCAAGGTACTTCGGGGATCTGCCAAAACAGAACATACTATTTCCCTTGCAGATCTTCCCAACCTTAATCCCCATGATTGGATTATCTTGCACAACATCGTCCTCACCAACGAAGCTGAATACGGTCTGATCATCGACCATTTCAAGAGGATGCTCGTGTGTTACATCATGGAAGTTGCATTGATGGATCAGGAGATTGCGAGCGTATTTAAGAAGAAACCTACAATATCTCCTGTTGGCTCTGCCAGTGATCTCAACCAAATACAGATGGGGAAGATTGACTCGAGGAGGAATTCGGTCATGTTTACCAGGAACGAAGGACAGAAATGTCTTTTTGCCTTGGCAGACAAACATCTCTATACCACTGCATGTTTGGAACATGTTTTAGGGATCATCCACAGATGCAAGCAGAACACAGCGGATGATATCAAGTACTTTGATGATATGATTCAATGGTACATTCGGTTCAGACAGACTATCCTTGCTCTTATCACACGTCTATTTGATACTGTAAAGAAGGCTCCCGCTGCTGGCCCAAGCAAGAAGAAGAAGTAGTCTCGCTCCAATTTGACGCAAAGGGGGAGATTGTTGGGTCGTGTTTTGTGTTAAGTATTGCGTCTATTGGGCTTGTTAGCTAGTCCATTTTGTATCTCCGGTATGGGCCTGTCCATCTGTGAGTTTAGTAGGGTTTAGTATACATAGGAACTTGCATGCTTCCTAGAAAGTAACGATAGAATAGAGCGATCAGAAAGTAATTATTCAGCAGGTTTATTATTATCGTTCTTGTAACCCTAAAATCCTCTACAGCGGAAGTTCTTAGTCGAGCTCTGCTGAGGATTGTTTGATCTAATCATTCGACACATATTGATCCATACTTGTGTTATTTACTGCTTTTGCATCCATTGCATTACCTGTTAAGAAGATCTAATCGATCATTAAGTTTGTTAATAACTTATCAGTTATTATTATTATTATTATTATCTTTGTATATTATACACACATACATACACACACACACACACACACACATATATATATATATATATATATATATATATATATATATATATATATATATATATATATATATATATATATATGACAAAAAACTTCATAAGTGGTCCATATGGTAGTGAAATGACGAAAATGCCATTTAGTTAATCGACAAAACTTAACGGAGTGAGCAATAAAAACCTTTTGTTAAAAGTTTTGAAATCATATTGACCATCTAGAAAGTTTTTTGAACTTAGAGACTATATCTCAGATTTTTGTAAAGCATAGGGACCATTAATGATGTTTTTTCTTAAAATTATTAATTCACATAAACTAATATTTTTAACATTTATTTACTTACATATTTATTTATTTTATTATTTCACTTCCTAATTCAATAATTAAAATTTTCATTTGTCATACCCTTTTAATAAAAATAAGACGAAAAACAGGACGTTACAATACCATTATGATCTCTTATGAACTCCATTGTATATATTTAGTCACTAATTTTTTTACAATACCATTATGATCTATTATAAACTTATTTGTATATATTTAGTCAATAATTTTTTTTACACGTTTAATCACAAAATCTTATTTTCTATACATATTCAATCATTAATCTTTTTGTATTTTGTACAAATTTACCACTACTCTTACATAATATAAATACATAATATTACGTACTAATATGTATAAATGTTTATGTAAAACATATATTTACATATAAATAAAATACTTTTACAAAGAAATATGTGTTTTTACATATAAATAGATATATTTTTTAACGCATATATACATGATTTATACATCAAAATCATATATATATATATATATATATATATATATATATATATATATATATATATATATATATATATATATATATATATATATATATATCCCTATCTAATAAATAAATAGTGTTAATATTCTTGTGTTATATGTCAAACTCTTAAATCAATATTACGCCACTTGTTGTTTTGCTTCTCCAATTTCAATTTTCCTTCTGTGTTTTTAATTAGTTAAGACTATCCCATAAAATCGGCAATATCTTCATCACAATCCTAAAAAATCAGGATGAAAATTTATTGAAATATACCTCCTATTTCTTTCTTTGAAAACCCTAAAAGTCATTCAACACTCTTTGGAATCGTTGTTAATTAGAGAAAGAGAAAGGAATTGATGTCGACGAACCAAGGTAAAATCGAGTATACTCCCGTATTTGAACTTTTGCTTGGGAATTTTAGTTGAGTGGGTACATTAAAAAACCTACTTTTTGCTTAATATATGATGCTTTTTTTTTTTAAATAGCAATTTGAAGTAGTTTACAAAATCAATATGTCTATGTTTTTCACTCCTCTTCTATATTGAATTCCGACATTTTATGTTGTGGGGTTAATTTCATTTTGGGTTTGATTTTTGATTTCAAGTTATGCTTTCATGAGAAGAGAGACGAGGAGGAAAAGAGGGTATGTTTAATCATCTTTCTTTCTCTGTGTATACTTTGATTTCACTTCATGTTTATTGTTAAATGTATGTAAAACTGATTAATTTAAGTTGGCGATAGGTTATTGCATGTTGCCATGTTCACACTTCACCGTTAGTGATTTAAGGTCAAATATTTTTCATGTTGTAAATTGGCATACTTCAACAAACACTACTTTAATCCATTGAAAAATATGATAGTTAGGTTTTGAGTTAAGGTTCAATTTTAGTGTCTACTATATGGTTTTACCAATCTTCATTTGTTGGCCACATGAACACCTTCTCTCGCCTCTTCTTTTTTTGAGATAAGCATCTCAACTTTAGGTATGTATCCATAAGTTCTTGGTGTCTTGAATCAATAAATTAGTTTGTACAACTCTTAGGTCTTTGGTCTCTTGAATCATTAACATAGTTTGCACACCACTTGTTTGATAAAATGCTTAAACCAATTTTAATATCAATATAATCATTAGCTTAGGTTTCTTTGTATTGTAAATATTTTCTTATATGTACTGTAGGGATGAGTTATAAAACCGAAAAACCGGACCGGAACCGGTATAACCGGAAAATGCTTAAACGGTCAGGGTATTGGGTTCCAAATTTAGTCTTATCTGGGTTCCGGGTATTTCAGGTACGGGTCCAACGGGTCCGGGTATTTAGGGTAAAAAAACCGGAACCGATTTTTGGAACCGGATATGTAAAAAAACCAGAACTGGGTTTAATGGACTGAAACCGATTTTTGTACGTTTTATAAAGTTTTTATATAGGAAATATAAATAAATATGTAAAAAAACTTATAAGTTGATGGGTATTTTATCATAATCTATATAAGTTTAAAAAATGAATATACTAGGAATATATTTTTGGTATAGAAATTTGTATAAAAAATAGTGCCAGTTAAAGATGAAATATTATTTATATATTTTTTATCTAAAGAAAATAGATGTAGGATTGAAGATGACTGATTATCATAATCTCAATTTGCATATGAGCTCTCATAATAATAATAATAATAATAATAATAATAATAATAATAAAGAGAAAACATTGAAGTAATGGAAAACTCATGAACCATGACATTCATCTAACAAGGGTGATTTCGTCATTTGTAGGAAATTTTGAAAAATTGGCTTATGCAATCGTTTAAATACATTATACTATAATAACTTTTGTAATAAGTATGAGTGAATTTAACTATATAATAGCGTATTTGATCAAAAAGAGTGAAATCGAAAGTTTTATTATTTTTAGTATCAACTTGTTTTGTTGGCTTAATGGGTTAAAGTTCTATAAGCTTTTAGCCTATATTTATAGTGGATCTTTTACAAAAGGTTATATATTCATTTTGTTGTTTAATTATTCTAACTATTTTTTTTAATTAGAACCTCTAATAATGTTACAATTAATTCATCCCTATGAACGTACACTATATATTACAATCACATAACTAAAAGCTCATATTTCACAATAATATTAAACCAATTTTGTTATATCATGTTACTTTTAAAAAAAAAATCAATGTCGTCAATAACCTAAATGTAATTTTTTGTTTATTAATTTTTTTATAACGGTTGAAAGATTATGCGATTGAGGTAATTACAAAAAAAAATAGTAATAATAAAAATAAAAAAAAAATCCGGGTTTTCCGGTTCTAAACCCATTTTACCCTGTTGCACCTTACCCACTTTCCTATTTTCGGGTTTTTCGGTTCTAGACACACTTTACCCCGTACCGTACCCGGAACCGAACCGGAGTCGGTTCCTACATACCGGTCCGGTTTTCAGTTCTAAAAAATCTCATTAAACAGTTTCGGGTTTTCCGGGTCCGGGTCCATCCGGTTCAGGTTTGGACCCACTTTCATCCATAATATATTGTATAATCAATACAAATAGGAAATCCATGTAAAAAGCACACATAATATTGTCTTTCTAAAGCTTATCTTTGTAATTGAACTATATGCTATGATGCAATGACATTAAAATGTGTAGAACAAGTGCAAGAGAAATTAAATAGTGAGTAAATAAATGCATGAGCTAATTTCCCAAAGTATTTGGAAATAAACTTTGTGTTTATAGTTGTGGTTAGCATCAAGGATGATGTCACAGATGAGAATATGATTCAAGTTCAAGGTAATAAAACTTATCTATTTTTTTTCTTTTCTTGACACTATTGGTTTCCATTTAAAATAAAGAAGATTATCATGTTATGTTCCGTGAAGAATGAAGATTACCATAAAAAAAATTCTTAAATGTCGAATTTAGAACATTTGATATGATTCATACATATCTTTTTGTGTTATGTTAAATTCTACTCTTTGTTGACACTAATGATTTTCACTTTTGGTCTTGACTAGCAAAAGTAAATAAATAAGATAACGGTTTTTTTTCCCTGATCTCAAACACGAAGTGAAAGATTGATTTGTGAAAAGTTCAATGATTAATGTTCATTCAGGTATGAGCCCATACCTTTGGAAACCTTATCTTACTCAATATTTTTGGAATGAAGTTAAAGGTTTGAAGTATGAGCCACTTATTATGCAAGTTTCTAGGTTCAATCACATCTTCTAAACCTCAAAGAAAAAAGAAAATAGAATGATCAAGACACAAACCCACAAAACAAATAAAATACGGTACATTGTGTTTGTTGTAATAGTTTAATTTGCAAAATTGTTGACCTATCTCTTTATGCTAACAATTATACTGCCAAAGATGAAACCTTACATACCTACAGAAGAAACATTAGCATTGTTAAAATTCTTTAAAGTATCATTTCTTTTTGATAATATATGATAAAATGACAAAACAATATATGGTTTATGCCAAATTAGTAATTTATTTTATTTAATAGAACATAATGATATAGTAAAATTAAAGGCATAATTATGATATTCCAACACATTTTTATAGAAACTATGTATTTCATGCTATTTATCGTTGATTTTTTGTTTTGTTGCAGGTTGTAACAAAAAAGATAATAAAGGTAAACTGCTATTATTGAAAAAAAAATATTCAAAGCTGATGTTTTAAAATAGTACATGGTCACATGGAAGTAAATGATTGAAGTATGCTCTCTAAATAATTGTAATACATTTCAAATCCATTTTATTTATAAGTAGGGGTGAGTATAAAAATCATAATTTTATTAAATGTGTACACATAAAGAACATATATCGGATACTCAAATTAATATATATTAATTTTAAACAATCAATATAAAAGTCCAAACAAAACTTATATCTTATTATTTTAATAAAATCTTATAAATCTTTGATTTTTCATTATCATTTTTAACTGTGAATATTGTTTTTCTTTATTGTCCGTGGTTTCCACGGATTGTAACCTAGTATATATATATATATATATATATATATATATATATATATATATATATATATATATATATATATATATATATATATATATATATATATGTTATTGTGAGAACCAATATTTACATGAAAACGTGAGAACTTTTTTTTTGGCCACAAACTTTCAAAACCAATACCACTATACCGTCCTAAAAGATTCGGCTAAGCCAAGTTCAAATTTATCAAAACACAAAAAACCAAAAAAAGATAAATGTTCACGAGTTAAAAATCAAATTAGATATAACACAAAGGATAAACACAAAAGTTTAAAAAATAGAGGGTAAAAATAATATTTTATAAAGTTCAAAGTGAAAGGATGGTCAAAGTGGCATTTTAAAAAATAAAAGTGTGGCAAAACCACAAACTCTTAAACATAAAATATAGACAAAATTGCATAAATGATCCTAATTGTTTAATAAGACCAAAAACAACGATATGAGCAAAAATGATCATTCATGCAAGTTTTGAGACCTCAGAGACTATATTCAGCAAAAAAATAGCAAATACTGAGTTTGTGATATTTGATAAACCATAAGAACCATTTATATCATTTTTTCTTAAAAAATCTATATTAATGAAATTAATTAATATGAATTCACACATGAAAATAAGAATTCACAAATAGAAGGTTATAAATTATATTAATAAATATTTTAATAAAATTAAGGGGAAACGACACAAATGTCCTATAAAGTTTTCAGGAGTGGTCAATTCAGTCCTTAAAATTTTTGTCAGGCTTTATGGGTCCCTAAACTAAGATACAACCTGCTTTTTTAGTCATTGTCAACTCGTAATAGCTAGTTCACCATGCGATAGTGACCATTTAGACAAAAAAACTCACGTTGAGCCCTTATAAAACAAAAAAAATAAGTTCGGGGATCAAATGCTCATTCCACAAGATCGAAGAAACAAACTACTGAGTTTGACTTAATTAGATGAAGAAACATGCATGTTGATGTCATGATCTTTCAAAATTCCTGCTCCAATAGCTCATTCTATTTCTGAAACAAAGTGTTTCTTCTCATTTTCAGGTTTCTTCTTCTCCAAAATCACTTAGATCTTGTGGCATAAACATTTGATCTCCGAACTTATTTTTTTGACTTTATAAGGGCATAATGTGAGGGTTTTTTTTTTTTTTTTTTTTTTTTTTTTTTTTTTTTTTTGTCTAAATGGTCACTGCCGCATGGTGAACCGACATTACAGATTGACAATGATTAAAAAAGCAGGTCGTATCATAGTTTAGAGACTCATAAAGCTCGACAAAAACTTTAGGGACTGAATCGATCAACCCTAAAAACTTTGTAGGTCATTTGTGTCATTTCCCTTAAAATTAATTAATGTGATGTGACATTTAATAGGTAAAATTTAAATAAAAAGAGAAAAAAATCACAAAAACGGCAAGCGGAAAAAATAATTCGAAATTTTTTAGAAAAATAACACATGTCAAATTCAATGAAAAGCTGACATTTGACAAAAATAATATTTATTTATTATGATAGATTTTATTTTATTTTCATTCATGTAGAAAGAAAATTAGTGACTAATACTACATTGGCTTGGCTGGATGTTCAAGTGGTGTGGTATCCCCCACCTACTTTCGACACGGTTCATGACATCTTATGCTTTGCGGTGCAGTGGGGTCAATGCCATAAGAAAAGAAAAAATCTTCTCTCTATTGTTTATGGCTCCATGTGGAGTATTTGGAGAGCTAGGAACAATTTGATCTTCAATAATGTGTCATCTCCAATTCTAAAACGGTGGAGCCGATCATCTCTATGGTCTTCAATTGGATGAAGTTTAGGGGTAGATTAGGTGATTGTAATTGCTCCAGTTGGTGTTGTTCTCCTTTCAGTATTTTGTAATTTCTTTCTTTGCATTATTGTTGTTCTCCTTTCAGTATTTTGTAATTTTCTTCTTTGTCGTCCCTTGCTTGTTGGGTAGTGGCTTCGTTTTTCAATAATATTCCGTAGTTTCCAAAAAAAAAGACTAATACTCCATTGGATTCCAAATAAACGGTTTAAATTACATTTTTTTTAAGAAAATAAAAAATTCAATAATAAATTCTAGCCTAACGGTATCGGGTGGGGACAAAGCTTATCTAGGGGGGGGGGGGCTGTGGCTTCCCTTGATTTTTTGTTAGAAGTAACCCCTATATATTAATTTTATACATATTAGGTCAAAAAATATAAAAGTTTCGCTGTGACTCCCTTGCTCACTGATTTTTATGCATATTATATTTCTGGCCCTCCAAATAAAATGTTGAAGCTCTGCCCCAGGTATCGAATGTTGTTCTCCCTCCTAGAGATTGAGGGTTCAAGTCTCATTGAAGACATAAGTTAAATTAAAAATAGTTAAAGTAGATTTGACGTTCTAAAAAAACATATATAAAGAAAAAACTTTTATAACTAAAAAGAAAAAGTAAAAATCGAGTATTGGCTTTGGAGTGTGCGAGTATGTGTTTTTACCGTCCTTCCTGTACCCTAAATAACGGCTTTTTTTACAGAATTTCTGCCAAATATTTACAGGAATCAGACAACTTTTCATTTCCATTTGTTTCTTTCTTGAATCTTGATCCCCTTTCAAGCTCCTTGAATTTCACACCAAGTGTTTAATTCCATCCCACAAACCCTAACTCCTGCTTCAATCCAAGCCCTAATAAGTGATTTCACAGAATCCTTAGGTTAAGGTAGTCTTTCGCTTTCAATTGTTGTTCTTCTAGCAAAAAATTTCAAATCAATCGCTTGACTGTCATTTCACTCATACCTAATCATTCTATTGATTGCGTCTTCGAGTCTTTTGCTTACTACATTGCGATTTCATTTCGTCATCCACTCACGCTTATTGTATACTATTTGGTTTTACTTGGTAGGTGTGTGAATTGTGGGAACGAAGTTATCGCTGATCGTGCGGCGATCTCTCTTTCTTTTTTCAATGCGTGTTTCAGATTTCAAGCATAAGTGAATTGACCCTCGGCCAATAAGCATTGTGAAGTCCAAGCTGGAATTGGGAATTCCAGATACCATGTCATTGTTATCCATATGATTGTTTGAAGAAGGAAAGGGGTTTACTCTTTTAGTGGAGATGGCAGACGCAGTAGCTATAATGGAGGCAGCAGGATCCCGATTTAGCGACTTGGAACTCATTGGAAGGGGATCTTTTGGGGATGTCTATAAGGGGTAAGTCTTGGAAATTCATTCTGCAAGTACTGAATTCTCCTTTCATCATATGTTTAATGTACATGTATTAACTAATTAACACTGGAGGATTGACTAGCATGGGTTATTAAAGCATTTCTGTTTATTATAGGACCACAGTAAGAAACAACAGTCGATTGAATTTAAAAAATTGGGAACATTGGAATGTTCCTGCCCAATTGTGACTTCTTGCATATTCATGATTTAGCTAAGGTTTTATAAGTCCATGAAAAAGTTTAGGAGTTGTGGACAATTGGACATATCAGGAGCAAGTTGAATATATTGTATTGAGAGTGTTGAAACTCAAATAGAGCATTCAGTGACATGAAAGCCATGTGGGCTGTGGTTTCATGGCATGAGTGGCATCCTTCATGGGATCATAAAATTAGTACAAATGTAATTTTACCAGGTATTATTGCATCAAATCTAGTATTTAGTTTGGTGAAACTGATATAGGTCATTACTTCTGTATTTAGGTTATCTTGAAAAAGTAACCGTATATTGCTTTTCATTAAGGAAATTTTTCACTAAAGGTGTCCATGAAATACACTCGACTAGGGCCACTCAGTATATCACAGCCCATATGAAATATATTAAATCGGATCATGCACCATATGAGTATGTGTCATGTTCGGAATTATGATCATACATGTAATTGTAGAAGTCTAAAAGCTTGCACAACATTGGTTTAACTTTAAATTTAAATATACATGTATGGTATCAGAACTTATAAATATAGTTTAATACAAATCAAATCAATACCATAAATCATCAAATTATCGAAGTTTAAACTTTAATAACCTAATTTAACAAGTCCTATCCAACATATATACGTGACACGAAGCATGCCCTAACTAGAGTATTCATGATGTACATAATTCATCAAGATACTGTAATTATGATGAAAGAGAGTACATATTAACCTGCATGATTTTTTTTTTTTTTTTTTTTTTTTATGTATTTTACTACGTAAAGTAATTCAGTAAATTTGATTGTTGCTACATTGGAGACACTTTAATATTAACCGTATTAATACTGCACTCACAAACTGCTAATAACAATGTGGCTGGAATTGATGTTTCCAAAGTCTTTTTTTTTTTTTTTTTTGAAATGGTTCAGCATTTCTATCAAAAAGATATTCATGATTACTACCTGTGAGAGGTACCTTGTCTTATTCAAGTAGTGATAACTAAATGATCACAACATCTTCCATGAATTCTAATCATTCAAATTAAAGCAAGTTCTGTTATAATCACTAGAGAGAAAAGATGAAACATAACTTCTAAACTTTTGAGAAAAGGAAATGTTGCAATTTTCTTTCCATTTTCTCACATGTTCCTATAAATTGCTTTTATATTATTCTTGCTAAGCTACCAGTTGTATTGTCTTCCTTGATTTTCAGGTTTGATAAGGAAAACAACAAAGAGGTAGCTATTAAAGTTATCGATTTGGAAGAATCGTGAGTTTTTGCTCTTAATCTTTTTTCCATTTTAATAATCACTCACTCGAAATGTCTGGTCTTTTTTTATCCATATTTTAAACCTTTCTTCTCTATTTTTTTTTTCCAGAGAGGATGAGATTGAAGACATCCAAAAGGTATCCATCCATCCATGTCCTTACAAAATCCATCACTCCATCAATTAAATTCATTATTAATTTATTTCACTTTCAGGAAATAGCAGTTCTGCAACAATGTCGATCTCCATATATTACAGAATACTATGGATCATATCTTCACCAAACTAAACTATGGATAATCATGGAGTACATGGCTGGAGGCTCTGTTGCTGATCTGGTAGGTTATTTTTACCAATTTCTCTCTCTCTCTCTCTCTCTCTCTCTCTCTCTATATATATATATATATATATATATATATATATATATATATATATATATATATATATATATAGTTCATGGGGTTGCATTTTCAGTGCTGATGTGGACTTTCTATCCACAGATTCAACCAAATCAACCGTTGGATGAAATGTCGATTGCTTGCATTTTACGTGACTTGCTGCATGCAATTGAATATCTCCATAATGAAGGGAAGATCCACAGAGACATTAAAGGTTTCCCTATTGTTTTATATAAATATATATATATATATATATATATATATATATATATTTTAAAAAAGTGGTGGTGTAAATGTAATGACAAAAGTTGTTTCACATTTATTTGACAGCTGCAAACATTTTGTTGACTGCCAATGGTGATGTTAAGGTTGCAGACTTTGGTGTGTCTGCACAGCTAACCCGCACCATTTCTAGAAGAAAGGTATTCTATTTCTAGGGTTCTTAATTATATTCATTTATTACAAATGTGAAACTTCATTTATTAATTTTCATACTTCAATAAAAGGTTATGAATTTGGGAAAAAAAATTCAGTCACTGATATGTTTGCTGGTGACAGACCTTTGTAGGAACACCATTTTGGATGGCACCAGAAGTAATTCAGAATTCAGATGGATATAATGAAAAGGTCCCACTATCACTCGTTTTTTTAAATTCTGATTTTATATATATATATATATATATATATATATATATATATATATATATATATACACTTATGGTTATTTAAATGGTGTTTGACTTTGGTGAATGCAGGCAGATATTTGGTCTTTAGGAATAACTGCAATTGAGATGGCTAAAGGGGAGCCTCCTCTTGCTGATCTTCATCCCATGAGAGTCCTTTTCATCATACCTAGAGAAAATCCACCCCAGGTGAGGTCTTATTATTATTATTATTATTTCTTTTTTGGAAATTATTTTATTCCATTATCCATGTAATTATTTATTGGTATTAATTCATTCTTCAATGCTTTATCTTTGATTCTTACAGCTAGATGAACATTTTTCTCGCCCAATGAAAGAATTTGTTTCATTGTGTTTAAAGAAGTCGCCTGCTGAGGTATGCATATGGTTTCTCTGTTTTTTTTTTGTTATGTTAATGATTATATTTAATTATTTATCAGAGACCAAGTGCAAAGGAACTTCTGAAACATCGGTTTATTAAAAATGCTAGGAAGAATCCAAGACTACTGGAGAGAATCAGGTGATCTTATTTATGGTTTCATTAAACCCGTTTTCTTTAGCTTCCATATTGACGATAATGGCCTTGTATGTTGTCAGAGAACGACCAAAGTTCCACATCAAGGAAGATGGGGATTCGCCTAGAAATGGTACACAGGGTGGTGGTTTAGGGGAAGGGTCTAACACCGTGAAGGTGACGACAAGGGATTCTAGAGTTGAAGACACTACTGTTCGAGTCAGGTGAATGTGAATTTACAATCTTACCCTTGTTGATGGTAAACTTTTATAATAGCTGATTGACCATTATGAATAAATAATACACAGTAGTAACCAGAGTAGTAAAACGACAAGAAATGCTGGATGGGATTTTAGCATAGGTGGTGGGTCCGGGACAGGGACAGGGACAGTTAGAAGCGCTGTGAGACCACCTCAAATTAGAGACAGAAAAACAGACTCTCTTTCAACTTCAAATCAAGCAACACAGAAGAGAGTTACTACAGAAGCTACTGGTACTACAAGAAGATCATCATCAGAAGTTTCTAGAAACAGAGACTCCGATCATATTCATGACAAAAAACAAGATTATTACAGGGGCGATGTGCGTTTTTTTCTTCCCTCCATTACACGTTCTCTTTCTTTTTCTCTTTCTGAAGCTGTTTCAACAGGAAGATATGCCAATGGATGGCACTGGAACTGTGGTTGTGAGATCTCCAAGAGCTCAAACCTCCTCACTTTTCAGTGATCAAAGTACAATGGTAATATATTTTAATAAATAAAACTGCATGTGATGTAACAAAATGTTCTTTAATCTTTTTGTTTTTATTGGCCATACAGTCGAGTAGCACATTTAGCTCTTTTGAAGATGCATCCATCAGTGGCACTTTTGTCTACCGGGGCCCACACGATGACTTCGATTCCCCCCGAACACCAAAATCTAGACTTGGAATCCAAGAAAAAACATCAACTGCTTCACATGAAGATAGTGCATTAAACCTAGCAGAGGTTGGTTCTTCGTTTTAACAAAATATATATATAAGAGTAATTTAACAATATTTGTTTCAGGCAAAGGCTGCACTACAAGGAGGAATGAAGAAAGGACACACCAAAGATAAGTCTGGTTTAAGCAAGGTTCAAAAGGGTATAGTCCAAGAAACTGGTAGCAGAGTTGAAAAGTCAACAAGTAGCATAGATTCAACAAGGTTTGGATTTTTTTCTTTTATTGGGGTAAAAAAATATTATATTTTCCTTTTTTAAATATTTAAATTTGGATTTCAGACATTCGAGCGATTATTATGATGCGATAAAAGCGTTCCCGAAACCTCGGCAAGCAAGTAGTGACGAAGAAGAGATGGCTAGAACCTCTGCCACATCAGCATCCGCCCCTTTGTCTATTCTGATAGTTCCTTCCTTGAAAGAGGTGAATAAATCATCCATCTCTAAGTCAAGGGCAATTTTGTAAAAGACTAGTTTATGTGACCATGAGACTGAAAGACTTTATTTTTATGATTGATTGTAGGCAATTGCGGATGATTTAGAAGCATCTGTGGTTCGATCTGTGATAAGTTCTTTGATGGATATGGAATACACAAAGCCTGGATCTTGTGAATTTCTTGTCACCAGGCTGCTTCACCGGTTAGCTAGGTAAATGACACGCTTATGCCCTTGTGAATTGGGTGTAGTTTGACTTATGAAAATGCTTGCTTTCCATTTCCAGTTCAAAAGAAGCGGCGTTGAAGGATCTACAAGAGGTGGCGACACGGGGATTCTCCAAGGGTAAAAAGGCAATTGAGCCGGAGAATGCAAATGCAGAAGCCGATAGCAAAAAGAAGCAAGCCAACAAAGAGGCTCAGTCAAATGCCAACATAAGCCCCCTTGCGAGGTTCTTGCTTTCAAGGTGGGTGGAATTTACTTATTTACCCCCCTTTCTCATGAACCTTCACCATTACATCCTTTGTCATTTGTGTTTGTGGTGCAGATGGCAAGGGCAAAGTTGGCGGGATCTCAACCCAACTTAGAGGAGTTATAACAACCAAATTCCATTCCGGTGGTTTCTATGTTAATTATTATTAATTTATTCAAGTGTACATAACATCAAGAGAAGATTATATAGTAACTTATATATTTATCTTTTTTTTTTTTTTTTTTTTTTTATATCTCCGTGTCAGTTTCTTTGACTGAGCCTTTTGTAGTGAAATATTGTTGTATACTTTGGTTGGGGTAGTTTGATCATGATTTTTGACATGGAGTTGATGTTTTCGTTGTTAGAGATTATTGCAAAAGCTTTTCATAATTGTTTGTTTCCATATTGATTAAATAAATAGATTATTAGATCAAGTTATCTATATTCATAACAAATGTCAACATGTCATTTGTTATTTCAGTAATGAACATCACAGACATGCTTCTTCTAAACATCTATTTTCATGATTTTGGGAATGATGAATCATGAAGCAAGTGCCGGAATCCGATGAAATAAAGAAAGACCAGAAAAGAATTATACAAGTTATATAATTTATACAAACACAAAGTAACCTCAACCTCAACAGACAACAAGGGTCTTTTCTTATACTCAAATGATTTTGCCTATGTGAACCAGTGGTTCGCCCTAACTATGCATCACAGCCTCAGATGACCTTTCTACCTTGTGTATATCTCTATTTTTGTTTCCCTTTTGTTGGTTGTTGCTTCACAGGAGTCAGCTTCCGGAATGAGGCATGCAACATCATCACTGCAAAAATTTCTTGATTTAGAAACAAAAAATACAGTAAAAATGGTGAACCCAGTCCAAAAGCTTCTTCAACTTACCTCCATAGCTAACTCCGAGTGCACATAGCAGTGCCATTTGAACATTGCACAAAAATATAATAACTGCAGTCGCTGCAATAAGATACTAATAAAATCAAATCAACATGAATGATGCAAACATAATTTACCAATTGGCAGATACGAAAACATACCACATTGAACGAGGCGAAGCAAGCACTCACGAATAACAGGATAATTCTCTAACCCCCAACGCTTGCCACAGTATGCAAACAAATCCCATAGAACCAAACTCGATACCAAACCAACAAGAGCAATTGGTATCTGATACCTAGTACAAACAATCAATACCTCTCAAATTACAATAAAGAAGATGCAAATGATTTTATATAATCGAGTAATTGAATTGGATTAGACTAATGAGGCAAGAAATTGGTACATGGCTACATACAGAGAGCAAGCGAAGAAGAGGATGAAGAGACTGGCGTAATTACGGCAATAACGCTTGATGTTCTCAGTAACTCTCATACGAGCTTGCGGCCGAGACGAAGGAAAAGAATAGGAGTCAGAGAAACCAATAAACCCTAAAGTCCAAGGCGGAGTATCGCCGGAGAAGTCTTCATTTGTGAGTTTTGAGAACGGATTTATTGTTAATAGAGAGAGTAGGATTCCGAAGCAGTTTAACACAGTCGACAGGAAATATCCCCCACTGACGGCGGCAGCGACGGAGGGCGGATCGGCTCTTGCAGAATTGGAATCGCCGGTGGTGCTGGGGGCGGCGGCAGTGGAAGAGACACGGTGGAGGTCGGAAGTTCGCTGGTCGAGAACCTCTAGGTAGCCGCTGTCCCGGAGCCAGGACTCGAAGGCAGGATCGGGAACGCTCAGAGCCAACGGATTTGCAGAGAACGCCATATCCGGTGTACCTTCTCGGCTTTACTTTAAACAAATATCTCTTGTTAATTTTTTTTAAGAAGGAAACTTTTGTTTTATGTCGCTTTAATTGGTAAAATATAAAAATGGATAGTTCAAGATTAAAAATGGGGATATATACAATAAAGTCCTAATATTTTCATCGATTTGATAAGAAAGTCCTAAACTTTATTTTTTTGACAGTAAAGTCCAAATTACCGGCAGTTTTTGACACTTTTACCCTTTTTTCCCGGTTATCCGGTAATTAGGATTTTTTTGTCAAAAAAATAAAGTTTATGACTTTTTTGTCAAATCGTCAATTAGGACTTTACTGTCAAAAAAATAAAGTTTAGGACTTTTTTGTCAAATCGTTGAAAATATTGGGACTTTAGTGTATATATAACTTTTTTTGGTTAGAAATTTAATGGTATGATACTCTTTAAGCATAAGAGTTATTGAAACCTTCACTAATCTGCTAGATCGTATTGAAATCCTTAATGTTTTGCTTCTTGTTAAATCGTTTTTTTAATCTCAAGAAACCGACATTGAAAAAAATTGAGATAATTAAGAAAGAAAGAAAGAAAGAACCAGGGTAGTGTTGACTTTTTGCAACTCCAAAAATGGAAAAATAAGAAACCAAAAAAAAACCGAAATTGTCATTCTTTCCTTTCTCCACATTCACACCCTTTTGACTAGATATGTGTTGTTTGTGTTTGTATAAAGCCAGGACAATTTCGTTTTTTTAGGTTTCTAATTTCTCCATTTTTGAGACTGCAAAAAGCCAACACAACCCTGGTTCTTTCTTTCTTGATTATCTCAATTTTTTTCAATATCTGTTTGTTGAGATTAAAAAAACGATTTATCAAGAAGCAAACGTAAAGGATTTTAATAGGATCTAGCTGATTAGAGAAGGTTTCAATAACTCTTATGCTTAAAGAGTATCATACCATTAAATTTCTAACCAAAAAAATTATATATACACTAAAGTCCCAATATTTTCAACGATTTGACAAAAAAGTCTTAAACTTTATTTTTTTGACAGTAAAGTCCTAATTGACGATTTGACAAGAAAGTCCTAAACTTTATTTTGTTGACAAAAAAGTCCTAATTACCGGCTAACCGAGAAAAAAGGGTAAAAGTGTCAAAAACTGCCGGTAATTTGGACTTTACTGTCAAAAAAATAAAGTTTAGGACTTTCTTGTCAAATCGATGAAAATATTGGGACTTTACTGTATATATACCTTAAAAATGGATAGTTCACAATTAAAATCAATCCAACTATTCATTAACTAAATAGTTTTTCTCTTTTTTTACATATCCAACCCAACTAAATCCAATTTCTTACACCCATTAGCAAACCAATTCAAATCACTCTTTTATTATATAAATAATAAATTTTAAGATTATTTTTTATTCTATTAATATTTATTAGAAAAATTAAAAAATATTTAATTTAGTTCTATTAATAAATTATTTATTTTAAATATAAAACATTAAAACTAAAAAGACATGGGTGTCAAAGAAATGCAAAACGAGCTTGTAGAACTCCAAATGCTTGTTCAACATCTTTTCTAGCGGCCTCTTGATGTTCAGCAAACAACTTGTGTTTTCAAAGTTGAGGGGAAGTTATTGACTTGACAAAAGCAGCCCATGAGGGATATATGCCATCAGTGAGATAATATACCATATTATTTTCCCGACCATTCACGACATAACTCACATGTAGTGCCCGGCCTGCTAAGCCATCATCAAAAATAGGAGACCGATGGAGGACGTTAATGTCATTCCACGTACCTGGTGTTCAAAAGAATGCATGTCATATCCATAAGTCATACGACACAACGGCTTCCAAAATGATTGTTGGTTTACCGCTTCTACATGCATATTGTCCAACCCAAGCAGTGGGACAATTTTTCCATGTCCAGTGCATACAATCAATGCTTCCTATCATACCCGGAAATCCACGTTCCTCCCCCACATGAAGTAGTCTTGCCAAACCAACTTCATTTGGCCTTCTAAGATACTTTTCACCGAAACATGCAATGACACCTTCTACGAACTTTATTACAACATCCCTTGTTACAATTTCACTAATTCTCATATATTCATCTTGTACATCTGCTGATGTCCCATATGCCAAGACCCGCATAGCTGGCGTACATTTCTGCAATGGTGAAAGACCTTGTCTACCTGTGGCATCACGCCTTTGTTGAAAATATAGGTCATTGGCTGTAACAACTGTCACTATATGGAGAAATAGTGGTCTTTGCATACGAAATCTACGCCGAAAGGTTGCTTGATCATACGTTGGGTTGTCGACAAAGTAGTCTTCCATTAAACGTGCCTCACCTTGCTCACGTTCTCGATCGCAATACCTCCTACTTGCTCTAGGAGGATGATCTTGTACGAGTAATTTAGTGATGATTTCATCGAGTTGTCGATTATTTTGAACAACCTGTGTTTCCCATTCCGAATATTCATTCGAACTCGATGAGTTTTCATTATGTGACATTTTTCAAAGAGATAAGAAATGAATAGTTAATGTTGGATATCAAAGTATGCTAGTGATATACCTATTTATACTAAAAAGATAATGATAAAAAATAAATATAATGTTCTATTAGTTTATCTAAATAAAATCTAAGCATCCAATACAAAAGTGACACATGGAAATAAAGATAATATTCGATTTGGTAGATGACAAAGTGTGCTAGTGGCCTGACAACTCTATGTGCAAAACAGATTTATAAACAACACTACTTAATAAAATATATTACAAATACGTGAAATACAAAAGTACAATATCCTACAAATACATAACATACAAAACTACATAATAAAATATTTTACTAGTTAATTAAAAGACAAACTGGAAATATAAAACACATAATGACCGATAATTAGTTTCCATAAAACTTCGACATTAGAAAGTGTTTCATGTTTTCTTCTTCAAGCGATAGATGATCCTTTTGCAGCAGTGTGTTCAAATGCACAAGTTGCATCTTGACGAGTTCCCTTTCATCTGTTTTTTGCTCCCTTTCCTTGTCTAAGTCGATTCTTTGTTGTTGCATTTCTTTATCCAAGTCGATTCTTTTTTTCATGACTTCAAGTTCACTTTCTCTAGCAAGCCTCATTGCACGAAGTTCTATAACAATTTCGTTAGAAGCCTTACCTTTCCCCTTTTTTTGCTGCATCTCTGTCTGTTGGATGTTTAACTGTTGAACCATCACTAGTTGGCGTTTCTGGGTTGGAATGGACACAATACTCCCCTTCTTCAGTAGTCCTTGATCTTTTCGAGCTACCACCACTTTCTTCATTACCCACTTCACATTCAGGACGAGAACGTGTTGTGTCACGATCTAACTCTAAAGCCAATTTCTCGTGTTCACACATAACTTCATTAAAAACAATAATGTCGTTGAACTTGCTCTCACTTGCCTCATAAAGTTTATGAGCTTCGTTTTCAATATCTTTTTGACTCATTCCACTTCTTCTTCGACGCCATGCTTCCCGACACACACCAACCCACTTTTGTGCATTTTCACTAAGTCGTTTAAAACGACCTCTCATTTGATCTTCGTTCCTGCTATTTAACTTTTCTGAATTTTCAACCCAAGCGACATCATACAGTTGCTTTATTTGTTCCCACAATGATGTCTTTTTTGGTTTTTTCCACGCTCCTTATCTTCACTAGCAAAACACTATGCTGACATTAAAGTGACATCTTCTGCAACATCCAATTTATTTCATCGTGGTTGTTTTTCAGTATTTTGTGATGTTTGAAGATTATTTGTGACAGGATTTTGGTTAGGATTTGAAAAAAAAAACAGAGAATTTTCAAAATACTAAGCATTAGAACGATTTTTAGAGTCTCCAAAATTTATATAAAAATTTGGAAACTCACCATCCATATTTAGAAAATACAAAAAGAGGGATTAAAATACAAAATGAGGATTGGATACGAAGATATATGATATCATACTCTTTTTATATGTAAAAAAAATTACGATTTTCAGTATTTTTATTTTATTTTTCTGAAATGGATAATTTTAAATTTTATTAAATATATAATTTTATCCTAAAAAAATCTAGGGGTTAATTTAAAGGAGGGCACGTGGATTAAAAAAAAAAAAAGAAAAGTAATACCAACTTGGGAGTTAGACTATCTCCATTCACAACCAAACTCAACCCAACTATCTATTAAAATATTAATTTTCTTCTCTTCCACCTATACAACCAACTATCTTTAATTTTTTACACTCATTGACAACTTTATCCAACCAAACCCAATCTAACATTTTATATTAAAAGTATATACAAAATTATCAAAAAAATATATCAATATTGATATCATTTTGTAGATAATTGTTTTCTACATATTTTAGTATATTTTATTTATTTATTTTACAAATATATCATTTAATTATTGATAAAGTAAATATATTAAAAAACTAAATTAAAAGAAAAACTGAGAAATAGACAAGTGGCAGAGAAAGAAAGGCCAAGTACATGTTTGGTGGACCAAACGGGTGGATGGGTTTTTGTGGTTTTTCAATTTCTTTTTAATTATGATGGACAAACCAACCAGCCTTTGGTCACCAATGGGAGTAGTCTGATGTGGTCACATTTTTGGTGGGTTTTCTCCCAAATTTTCATTGATTTAATATTACTCTTGCAACCGACTAGAGTTTTAGTCATGAATGAGCATAGTCTTAACCTAACGAGGGCAATGGGAAATTATGTAATTTTGTATATATAGAGGTAGGTTTAAATATGGATAGACAATTATTGTGTAGACATAGTATGGATTAATATTGACCAATTATTTTGAAAATTAGGATAAAGTTTAATTTGTAATCTTAACTATTAATTAATTTTGGTAAGTAAATAATTAATTCATTAATCTCTTTTATTTAGACAAGTCTGTTTAATTATTTAAAATCCTACACATCGATCAAGCCCCAAAAGACGTCGACATTCTTCTTCCTGTTCCGTCTCCGTTGCCTTCGAAACCCCTTGCCACCACCGTGTCCGCTACCAACACCACCAAGGAGGAGCAAGAAATCAGTCGTCCATATATTGACGGCAAGAACAAGGGATTTGTTTGACAAATGTTTTTACATATAAGAAGGTACATAGTTTAATAAAATCGGTCTTCAAGTAATAAGTCTCAAAAGTCAACATTGTATGTAAGCTTCCTAAATCATTCTTAACCTTCAAGTTAAAAAAAGATCAAACATTGTATGTTCTTTTCATTCCACTGCTGATTCTTCCACCAAATACCAGCAACACCCACATCTAATACCACCCTCCACCAACGCCGCTTACATCCAGCACCCCTTCGGTAAGTTTGAACTCATAAAATCGATTTTGTATTCTCCAAATGCAATCTATTATTTGCACACATAACTAATGAAAAAAAAATCTATTTTTTGGGTTTTGTATTGCTTGGTTTGATAAGAAAAAAAACAATTATGTGTTGTTATTGCTGCAATTTAAATAGAAAAAAAAACATTTGTGCGTGTGTTTTGGTTGTTGCTTGATCTGACAATTTGATATGTAATCTACATTGTCATCATGTCCTCCACCTGTTTGATAATTTGCCTCAAAGAGAGATCTAGAGTGGTTGTTTTGATTATGTCCTCAACCTGTCTGATAATTTGCCTCAAAGAGAGATGTGAATTATGATTTTGGTTATACTACTAATTCTTTATTTCTAGTTTTTTAGTTGATTGAACGTTTTTTCTTATACTAATTTGTGCTAGGTTCATATGTACATAAAAATGAAGATCCCCAAACCCATCTAGACTATCTCAACCATTCAAATTAATGGTTTGTTTCTATTTTTTAAATTCCTTTTACTTTCTTACATGTTACATTCCATTTTTTTTTGGTTTGTTTAACATTCTAAATTTTCATTTTGTATGGATATATAATATCGGTGAGGGGTCATTCTGCCAGAATTGAATCCAATTCTGTCGGAATGGAATCAGAAAATTTAATTATGTTGGAATGGAATCATGATATTTCGTCACTAATTTGTGCATTTTCTACAATTATTGGTTATGAATTTCGGTGCAATTCACAGGTCTTCAGATTTGTATAAAATACTTTACTTTTTTTTTCATTTGTTAATGTATTATTGGCTTCTAAACTACAATTGAATTTGGTTTCATAGATGCTTGAAGAACGGACTGCAAAATTGAAAGTGATTCTCAACAACAATATTTTTTTAGAATGTATTAGTGTCATTTGTTAAATTTTGATGTTTTTTTGTCTTTTTTCTTTCCAATTTTTAACCATTCTTAGTTTTATTCTTTAACAATAAATGTAATTCTTAGCAGTTAGTACCCATATTCTTTAAGAATTAGTGTAATTTTTGTTTTTATTCTTCAATTGATGGTTCAGGAATTTGTTACTTTTCAAGAAGTTCATTCCGTCAAAATATGTATTC
Organism: Lactuca sativa; assembly: GCF_002870075.4. NCBI lineage: Eukaryota > Viridiplantae > Streptophyta > Magnoliopsida > Asterales > Asteraceae > Lactuca > Lactuca sativa. The sequence continues at coordinate 281,887,057 of NC_056627.2, read as the reverse complement.
TGTCAGAATATTTATTCTTCTATGGTTCAAGAATGTTTCAAGATACCCGTAAACATATTTTGTTAGAATGACCCGAAATAAAAATAATTATTATCTATTAAAATCATATTTTTAAAATTAAGAGAATTAATAACCCCTAAAAATCCAAAATTTCCTTTTTTAAATGTAGTTTAATTGACTAAAATACCCTTATACTAAAATTTATGTGATTATATATTACATGATATCTCATAGTAATATCATAGACCCTCAACTAATGACCATTCATTCTATTCATCTATTGGTCAAGAATTATCCTTACGACCACACAATAGATGTCATTCACATTATAACCTAGCCATATATATATATATATATATATATATATATATATATATATATATATATATATATAGAGAGAGAGAGAGAGAGAGAGAGAGAGAGATGTTCAAATGTTTCTAACAACTATTGTGTGCATATATGAACCAATGGGAATTTAAGAAAAAATAAATCATTAATAATAAATATAAGGGTATAATAGTAATCTATATTATAATTAATTATGGTAAATTTATAAAATCAAATAATATCATCTTTAAATCTTTAAATTAGATTATCAGTTTTACAACCCTATAACACCACCACCCTTTCCTCGTCATTCTCTAAAAACCATCGTTCACAACCATCATCATCTTGGTTGCCGACCACCACCGTGATCATCTCTATCACTGACTCTTCGTGCTATGCGATCAATCCTAAACCACCCACGGTCAGAGATGACAAGAGCACCGGAGGGAAAGACTTCATAAACAGAAAAAAGAATCGAGAATTGACCTTGTAGGGCTCGTTTGATAGACGTGATTTTATTTGGGTGTTTTCTTGATAATCATGAAGTGGTGTCTGGACCTATTGATCGATCTGTGAAGCGTTTTAATTTTATGATTCCTTTGGCCAAGATTCATAAATAATGATGTTTCCCCTAATTCTTTTTTATATTATTACCAATCTCAATCAGGTTCATCTTCTTTGTTTTTATTTGGTATTAAAAAACTTAAACTTTGATGTTCTCTAAAGAATTTATGTTTTTTTAATTATTATTTTGCTTCCGATCACATTAAGCCTTTCACAAGATTTTGGCTTGTTTGATGATAATGCCTAACAAGTGTTTGTTGAAATGTATGAAAGAGGATCTAAAGAATTTAACCTTGTGGTATGCATTCTGTCAGAATTACTAGCAACACATGTTTTTTTTTATTGTTTAAAAAGGTAATTAATTTGTTTGTGTATTATTTTGGTTCAATTTGTGACATTTAGTGACTCGTCTTTAGTAGGTTTGTAACACTTATCAAATGTGGAATAAGGAGAGTTTTTCTTATTTTTTTTGTACATTTGAACTTGGTAAGTTGTGATGTCTTGAAGAAGACAAAGACCAACTATAACCAATTGAGTGAAGTGTTAGTCTTGATAGGTTTTCGCACAACTCTTTAATATTTGTTTTGTCAAGGAAAGTTCCTTGACAAGAGAATCATATATGTCAAGAAGTCAGTGAGAGTCTCAATTATCTTGAAAAGTTCAAGAGCTAATCAAGAATAAACCAATAGTTAATCACTAGCACACAACTTGAGGTTAGCGACCTATCGTGTTGACATAATTTTGTTTCTGTGCCATTCCAGATTAAGTCAACTATGAAATACGAGTTCTATGAGTTCTCAATTGGATTGCATAAAGGCAAGGCACCTTGATCAATGGAAAGTACATTGATAAGGTAAGGGTGAGCTGCTTAACAACCTGGAAGCAATGGTGGGCATTCATGCTGCCATAAGGCAAGAAATCATGATTGAACAAGTTCAATCCATATGAGTTGGATTTGTCAAACATTGTCTTATGATTGTTGTTATGACAAATTCACATGAATAAGAACACATACACTTTAAAATCTAAGTGTCATAAGGTTTCTCTCCATCATGAAAATGATTGTGAGGAAATGCTTTCACTAAGAGAGATTTTAAGAAGATTGCAATTGTGAAAATTGTATTCTCAAATTCGATTATGATTACGACATCCCTTTTCATGGTTCGGATTGTGAGATTTGGCAATTGGTCTGAACATTTGGGACTCAGTAACATAAGTTCTGAATTTATTTAGACACACGTGTGAGCTTTCTAAGGCAAAGATGTATGAGGTTAAGAAGCTTATATAAAGGCTTATCAAAGCATCAAGTATTTAGAAATATGAACTTAAGGAATTCAATGAGCATTGTTTTCTGGAAGTTCAGATGTGTTTATGAATATATATATGTCAAAGCTAGTGGGAGCATAAGTGTTATGCTTGTATAGTAATAATAATAACCGTCGTGTTAGTGGGAGCTTGATTATTATTTCAAGTATTGCAAGTTAGCAGTATTAATTATAGAAAACAAAGATTCACTTTGCCAAGTTGTAGGGGTTGAAAAGTTGTTTTGCTATAATTAAGGGAGAGAATATTATACTTCATTTCAAATCCAAAGGCTTAGATTGTGGAATTTTAATCAAATTTAGTCAAATATATATGAATGTTGTGTTGGAATGGTTCAACATGAGGAAATTCTATATATGGAAAGGATAATTGCATTCTCAAAAATTTGGTTATGATTACGGCATCCCTTTTCATAATCAAAATTGTGAGAACATGGCAATTAGAAATATTATAGCAGAAGACTGGTAAAGTATCACGTCTTCATGTGAGACATTATCAATCGTGTTCTATACGCTTTGGGTATAGGAACGATTGCATATGCCATAATATTCGACTGTTCTAATTTTCCAAGTGCCTGGGGAATTAAGAGGGAAAAGGACTAGAACCAAGTTTGAATAAAATAATTAAACAACCGTCAAAGGACGATCTGAGGTTGGCTAAGGATTTGTTGCTTGTGAGTAGTTGGAAGTATAGTATTGGATGGACCATGTTGACATTATTTTGAATAAATAAGATTCTATTTAGAATGAATTGTCATATGGAAAATATTGAAATGTTTCCACGTTGGGAGTTGGATATTGAGAGTCTCTGTCCAGATTAGAAACTTTTATGCAAGAAGGATGTTCAAAGGAATGTACTTTGAATGTGAGACTTCGCGTCTATGGAATTGTCTTGTAACAATTTCCGATATAATACCTTGGAATTTCATTAGCCGAGTCTTTGTGACTTTTGTGCTATGACATTACGAAAGGATCATTGCATAAAATGTTAGAATCTAACATATTCTATTAGTGGCAAGAATGCTGTGTTCTTACACTAATGATAAGGATTGGGAATCGCGAAATGAGCTTCATTGGAAAGGTTTTCAATTGATCTATTTCACAAAGTAAGGATCATAGGTAACATAGTGTGCATGCTCGGAGCATGGGACAACTATTATTGTAATTCAAGTAATAAGTTGATTATCCGAAACATTAAACAATGAATAATGAGTAATCAATATGGTATTTATATAAAAGTGTTTTATTTACGCTAAAAAGTTTCGGGGCGATATAGTATTAAGTATTATCGTTGTGTTTCATTTTGCATGTTTTGATTTCCAAAATAACTGGGTTATTCGAACCTCCACAGTCGGTCATACGTTGGAAGTAAGTATGAAGGAAGATTGTCATGAATCTGTCTGTAGATTGTCTAAAGTGTTTAGACATAGCACAAGTTTGTTGCAGAGTTCATGAGTGCTTTGATAAGATTAAAGTATTGGATTAAACCCACGCTCACTTGAATCACTTCATAGATTTATCGCGGGTGATTACTAAGACGATAACATTGTATATTCTTGAAACGAAGACATGTGAGTTGTTATTTGTTGGTCGCTTGCACATTGATGATAAGTAAACGCAACAGTAACTTGGTGTTATAAAACGTATTGTTATGTGTGATTCAATTAGTAGGTGCAAGCAAGAATTTGAGTCAAAGTTTATCCATTCCTTTTACCCAAAGTGGGATAAAAGCGATATCTATGGGCCCCTCGATGATTTAGTGATGACAAACTAAGTGTTTGGCCAAGCCGGGACTAAGTTGACGTGTTCAATTGTAGTCTGTTGTCTGTCGTCATAAATCAGATGTCGGGGAACAATACATAGACGGAGAGAATGATTTAAATTCATGTCTTGTGTCTATACGATATCTTGAGAATGGAGGAATATATAATCCCTTATCTAAAGGACACGCTATCTGATAAGATCAGAGTTGACAACGGCTTTTGAAAGCTATGATTGCTGATCAGGTTCTGAAGTTATGCAAAATAGTTATTAGACTTATCCAAGTGGGAGACTGTTGGATTAGTGTCTAAGTCCATAACTATTTTGGTATGTACTTGACCCGATTATGAGCATGGTCCTTTTTGGGTTGCCTTCACCATAGCAACTTGTAGGAAGAATTAAGGAGAGAAAGGATTAATTATGATTTATTAATATATTATAAGAATAATATATTAAAGGAGAAATCATATTGTCTAATTAATATTAGTCGAGAATTAATTAAGAATTAATTTTGTGGCTAAAAGAGATTAATTAAACTTAGGGGACTGATGTTGTAATTATAAGATAGTTGCAAGAATGGGTTAATGGACTCCATAGACTAGAGTAGACGGAATTTATGGGGAAGCCCATAAGATTTCGTCCATGGCTTTAAGGAAAGGAGTCCATGGGTTGCTTAGAGCCTAAGCAGTCAGATTAGGGTTTACTAAGTTCAAAACCCTAATATCCTACCTATTTAAAGGACCCCTATGGCCCCAAAAACGTGGCTAAGACTTCCTTTAGGGTTTCTAGACGTTTTTGGCTGCCTCCTCTCTTATCCTCTTCATCCTTGTTGCTCATGGTGTTTGTGACTCCATTAAAGGTGCAACACTTGAGGCACTAAGCTTTCTGAAGCCAATCAAAGGAAGGAATAGATTGTTATTGCTACATAACAATCAAAGGTATTTTCTAAACCCTAATTTCAGTTATAATTTATTAGATCTAGGGTTTATAGCTTTGGATATTCAATTGCATGTTCATTAGACAAACTAGATCCAAAAGCTATTAGGGTTTGCATGTACACCATAGGAATGATGTAGTGCTCAATACCCATCACATACCACATACCATACATAATCGATACTGCATAACTTATCTGGGTACTAACTACCCCTTTGGTCCTGACGACTGGTACTTTTCCTAGCATATCCGGGTGTTGGCCTCCCCTTCGGTCCTGTCGACCGGTACCTTGCCTAGCATATCCGGGTGCTGGCCTACCCTTTCGGTCCTTTCGACCAGTATCGGGGACTATTTCACCCCCTACTCTACCACATATCATCCTAGTACATAAACATATAAATCATATACTGTCTAGCTTGTCCCGGTGCTGGCATACCCCTTCGACCCTGTCGACCGGTATTAGGGTCTATCCTACCCCTCCTATCACATGTCACATAACATCATAGCATACTAGCACATAACCATAACATATAGCAACGTACCATATAATTATCACAAAAACAATCATCTCTACTATAACTCTTACTAGTGGGTCGGCCTTGGTGCCTTAGACCCACTTCTACTGGAAGGTAACTCACCTCAATGTCATGAAGTGTCTGAACTGTCCTTGATGCCAGGATCAACTCCTATCAACTCCTACACATAACAACCTTCCTTAATTACCATTTCATACTCTTAACCCTTTCAAGGGTCAACTCAGGTCAAACTCAAAGTCAAGGTCAACACCCTGATTAACGTCAACTATTGGTCAAGGTCAACATTTGGTTGACCTAACTCGCCGAGTTGGTCCCCCTAACTTGTTGAGTTCCATAATCCTCAAATTATTGGAACTTCGATCCTATTCATCGAGTCTTTTAAGAACTCGCGAGTTCTCCTTAATACAGAATCGAGACCTTTTTCTCATGACTCGCCGGGCTCATCCTTGAACTCGTCGAGTCCTACTTCCTACAAGTTGAAGTGTTTAGTCCTTGACTCGCCGAGTTCTTCCTTGAACTTGTCGAGTTCTTCTTCATGCAAGTTGGGATTTTACCTTGAACTCACCGAGTTGTATGAGCGACTTGTCGAGTCCCTCAATGACCAAATCCATACAACCAATTTTAGTTGGGCTTAACATATCTAAAACATAGATCTGACCTCCTAGGGTCCATATTACTCATAAAGTTACAAACTTTACGTGCATGCTAGGTGTTATGAGCCAAAAACACCATTTCCATGTCTAAAATGAAGTCTAGGCCAAAGGGAAGGGTTAAAGCATAACAATTCGTGGACTTTATGGCTATAGGGGCTGAGAGGGATCTAGATATGAGGTTACAACTTCATATCACACTTCATACTAAAAAAGGTTCATAGATTTGCTTAAAGATGGCCCTCCACTCAAACACGGAGAGATCTATCAATAGGAAAGTCAAGGAAGCAACTTTATACCTTTAAGAGACTGGAAATGTAGCTTGAACCTTGGATCTATTGCTTCGTTGAACCTCTTAGCTCCTTCTTCTTCTTCCTCTAGCTTCAAAATCACACAAACACTCTCACAAATGACTCACACACTCAACAAAGATCAAGGGACACAAGTTAGGGCGTTCTGGACTAAGGGAGACGATGAGGGCTGCATGGGAGGTGAGTTAGTGCGCTTAAATAGGGTGCAAACCCTAAAATTTAAGGTTTCACCCGGACATGTCTACTCGTCGAGTCGGGGCTTCCGACTTGGCGAGTAGGCTCTTCCACCCGCGCCCAAACTCCACCCCTACTCGACAAGATGAGCCTCCAACTCGTCGAGTCTCAGTATAAAATGCATATATTTTTTATTTAAGATACGTACCAGGAACCGAGCGCTACACATATAATCATCCAAACTTCAATAAGTTAGGGGAAAATTGTAAATGATATAAATACACTAGTATTAATATCACTTTTGTTTTACCGTTCATTTGTAATAGGATTTTAGACTGAAAACAACATGAAGAAATTCCACATATTGGTATCAATTGCATGAGAAAAAAAAATCCATGAATCAATAATAGGAGTACTTTAATGTTATACCTATGAAATTTGATCTAGCTACTGGGCTGCACCATCAATGAACAGTGTACATCCTGCAGGAAACTTAAGTTTTGACAACCCTTATATTCAACAAGATGTGCATGTTTGACATTACTGCATCCCAGCTGTATGCAAATGCAAAAAGTCGAAGATGATTCATAACCAACAATAATTCGTGCCCCCATGGGTGTGTGATTCATATCTCTACTTCATTATGCCAAACAATTTGATCAAATTTCACTTTATAATGTCAGAAATACCATAATGAGATGAGCATAATGCATTTCCAAAAGCAAAAGGATGTGTATATCATGAAATTAAAACTTGTACTTCAGTTTAGAATTGTCAATTTTGACCACAAAAACCAGGTTATTCATACGAAATGAAAAATACTGTAACCCCCAAAAATCAAGACATAAAATTTTTTGTTTTTAGATTAATAAATTGTTAGAACACGTCCTTCCCATAAAAACCAGGGTAAATTAATTTCTAACATAGCATTAACAAATCAGAGTACTTCATAGAAAATGGAAACATGCAGTGGGTGCTATGCAATCACCCTGAGCTCTTCCAATTGAAAACCAAAGTATCTAAAACATAAACTGAAAACCGTAAGCATAAAGCTTAGTGAGTCCCCTAAAATACCATATAACATACAACCACAAAATATCATGCAACATACATAGAGTTGCCATGGGCTACTACCATGGTCTTGACTTGGAACGCTATGGGCTCCCCCATATGGTCTGATAACCAAGTGACATGGACTCCCCCATGGTCTTTATCTAGAATGCCATGGGCTCCCCCACATGGTATGATATCCAAGTGCCATGGGCTCCCCCGAGGTCTTCCATGCATGTATCACAAAGACAACTAGCATACCACATATAACAGAAACAACTAGAATACCACATAACACATAATGGGCCGACATTGGTGCCTTCGACCCATGGATATAGTGAGAAGACTCACCTCGCACTGCAGAAACATATAGAAACCCTTGGCTGCTGGCTGACAGATCCTCAACTACCAATAACAAAATAATACCCAATTAACAATTGGGTCCTAAACCATAATCAAAAATTCAAATCTGGGGTAAAAAGACCATTTTACCAATAACAGAAAACCCTTGGCTGCTGGTTGACAGATCCTCAACTACCAATAACAAAATACTACCATGGAAATGGTTCTAACTCATGGATGGATGGATTTACACTCTAAACGTGCCAACTTTATGGACCTTAAGCCTCAGAAACACTAAGAGGGGCAACTCAAAGCTCCTGGAATGAAATCAAGACCACTAGATCTCATATTTGGGACCAAAATGAACCAAAAATCAAAATGGTAGATCTAAGACATTAAAGATCAAGTTCAAAGCTTTATACCTCTAACAAGATGGAAATGAGTCACATAATCCAAATCCATAACCTCTTCCTTGATCCACATCCTTGCGCCAAGCTCCATCTTCATAGAAATGGACTAAATACACCAAAAATGGACACCATAAGCTCAAGATGCCACCATGAAGACTAAGGAAAAATTCTAGGGTTTTATAGGGTGGAGGCTGACTTAGGAAATGAAGAAAGAGGCTAACATTATGCTTATATCGGATACAACCCTAAGATTAGGGTTTTCAATCTGCCCCTCGTATGCCCTACGTACCACCTTGTACGCCCAACATACGAGGACTCACACCCCGACCCAACTTTGCTTCTACACTGCGTGTTCTCAATGCTACGACTTGCGTAATCGGCTTCGTATAAGTACACCCTGCGTACCTTCCTGGTATGTCCCACGTACTAGGTATTCCCCAAACCCTAATTCTCCCGAAAGTCTCAACTCTCTTGATACCACTTCGATTCTGACGATCGTTATGTCCAAGTAAAGGGATGGAGACGCTCAATACTGATACCAATTCATACTCACCCTAAGATATCCTGAATGAACATTTGCTTTCCATAAAAAACCAAGCTGACAAATTACCAAAAATGCCCTCTTGATTCCAAAACACTAACCGAATACCCGAATTACCCGAAATACCTTAACCATTCCAACTAAGTCCAGAACCCAATCTCTCGAGGGTCCGAAACTTATTAATACCCAACCCTTTGATCATCAATTCAAATGGGTATAATGAGAACATGATATTACAACTCTCCCCCACTTAAATTAGATTTCGTCCTCGAAATCCGTCCTTACCTTTCCCAACACATCCAATAATCTCGTCAATAACCCTTATAACTCGGGAATACTACAGCCTTCCCAAGGCCTAAACCAACTCTATCAGAACTTACCAAACCTGAAAGGAATGGACCTTAAACCCCTTGCAGAAAACCACCTCCATCTTTCCCGAAACTCAAAACTTAAAATTGATCTAACTTCCCGACAAATTGCCCTCACTAAACCACGATCATACCATGACCTCATGAATACCATACTAAACAAAATTCTCCCAACCCTAATTATCTTGATGCTTACATAGGAACAAAACCAATGATCAAATACATCTGTAGAATATTTACTCTTGACAGCAGGCTCAAATAATCCTTCAAGTAAATGATTCATCCCTGCAACAGTTAGACTCATATGAGAGCTGCGCAACAGGGTCCAATCAACCTCTATGAGATTATTTAATCCAACTGTGAGCGATTTAATATATATATCCCGAAATAAAAGCGACTCCTCACATGAAGCTCGAAACACTGAAACCATTCCGACTCGTCTTATTTCCACCTATCTGCTTCCCAACGACAACTGAGATCTTCCCCGTCCCAAATTGTCTCCCATCTAACTGAATCACTGAACTCCTACCCGATTGCTGAGCCAAAAGATATACAAACACATAGTAGTCCCACATGACTTCCGAGAGCAACCTTATATGGCGATGACACCCCTAATCACATAGAGACTAAACATACTTCTAAAAGAATGCCGCGAGACCAAGTATAGTCTCATAACATACTCGGTTTCCAACAATCTACCTTCTCCCGATTCCAAACACACTAAGGTCCTCTTGAAGACAGAACCAACCCAAGACACAACACAATGACTCAATTGCTATCAAAACTAAACTCATTCATTGCCCTCGAACCCTACGATTGATGCCCGACTCGAGATCTTACCCAAAATCAATTCAATTCTTCACTCATAACCCAAGATTCACGAATCTAAACTTGCATTCCATACCATACTTTTTCAATTCCCGATGAACCCTCACCTGAACGATAAATAATTACCCCCAAACCATTTCTGAGACTACTAGTCTCGCACCTGGTCTAACCACCAGATTCCCAAGAATCCAAACAGCTAGGCTACCTAGCCTAAAACCCCTATGCGTCACACACCAATCCTCCACATGACACTGCAACTCAAGATCTGATACGTGGACCCAACGGTCTCTACCAGAACCCACCTTATCTACCATAATCACACGCACCTCCGCCATGAGTCCTAATCCTCTAGAGCTATACGGCCCGACCAAATCCGGACCCCAACGCTCCTCAACCCAAGACAGAGAATATTCCTTGACAAGCCTGACCAATTTGCCCAAGGCATGAAGTGATTCCTCTTCCATGCTTATTACCATCCTTATTAATAGTCTACCTCAAGTTGATGAATGCTACGATCCCATCGCAATCTTACAACATTTCCAACCAACCATGGTCTTGCCTTGGAATGCCATGGGCTCCCCCACATGGTCTGACATCCAAGTGCCATGCATCCTAAGCTAAAACCTACAACCAACCAGAAGTTTGGTTACACATTCAAATCCCACAGCCTAAAATGAACAAAAACGATGATGTCGACATGCGCTCAGGACTTCCCTGAACCCCCCACTAACACAACCTCAATCTGAACAACCACTTAACTTCTCCTCCACTTGGTCTCGACTAGGGTTTCCCACCTTTTAATCCTTATGGATCTCTGACCCGTCTCTCTCAAATAACATGAACCGCCCCTACCCTGCGCTGAACAATACTAGCGTTCCATTTCTAGCTAAACTCATTGATCACCCAACTCTCAAAATCATGAAGGATGCTCTTGAAATCTTAACCAATCAGATAGTCCAATTCTCCTTTGATGATACCATACCAGTTCCCCAATCTATTACGCTGGCGACTAAAACTATAACCATTGCCTTGAACCAACGGATCTTATTCCCCTTCCAATTTCAAAGAATTATTGGATTCTAACTGACTGCAACCCATGCGATTATAAAGCTCCTCTAACACTTTCGATGAAAAAATAACTCACACAAATGACACCACCATCTCCCTGCTACCGCTCCTTTCCTAGCAACGACAATGCTTGAACCCAAAAGTTCTTCAATAAGCAACTCTGCTCCTACCGAAACAAATACTAGAACCACAAAACCTTGGCATTTACTAAATAAATAACTCGCTGAATCCTGACCATATACCTTCCACATAATCCCTGAACCAATCTCGACCAAACCCATAATATCAACTAAACACATTGGAACCCATTACACAAGATACAAACCCTTCGATAGCTCACTAATGATTCATGACATGCAAAAGATATAACTCAATTCTCTAAAATGTACTACAATGATAACAGAGCAATAAACCGAAGATGCGCTTACCTAAATCAATATCAAATCCCAAGCATCATGAAAACTGAGAATAACCGAGAAGAACGCAAAAGATAACATGCCCGCAAAATCACCTGACAGAACATGGACCTCCCTCAGAACGAAAACTCCATCGTGTAGTTTCCCACATGTGCTGCACTAAACCCGACCCTGCTGGCCTCTCGAACCCTGATCAGAAGTCTAGGGTTTCTTCCAGAGACCCTCCACTAAATGAACTTGACCTGAATGTGTTAGCCATAACCGCTGACCACCTCCTGTTGACAACAGGTCCCTCCCCTCATGGAATGCAGGAGCTCCACAAGCACGAAACTCAGGGAAAGAAATAATGCGAACTCCAACAATAGCCACAACCTCAGCACGGAACGCTCCCAACGCTCATCCAAGATCTTCCAAAACCCCTCCTCGATCGAACCAAAAATTCACATGAGTTTTCTACAAAACACTGCGGGTAGTCTTCGACGAGATGAATCCCCGCATCAGCTCGCTAATCGGCTCAGTACCCTTACCTGAGCTGGAACCAGAACCTAACCCTCCTTCCTGAAAGCTCATCACCAAACTGGAATACAATCATGCAAAAGATCATAACATACTTAAGAATCCTCTTCCCCAAGCTTTTTAGATTCTCCAAGATTTTCCTCGATTCGGGTATGGATCCTATGCTTTTAGTAGTACGGGCCCAATGCTACCTTCCACACCTATCGACACTTACCTTAAGTATAATCTCAAATCCTCTAAGTCACCTACTCCACTGACGCACTAAGTATTCGCTAAACAACGACACAAAACCCACCGAAGCACCTCCTAGGCTCCCCTAGGTTCCCGACCTCACCCTGCCATCAGCTGCTGAAGAACTCCTCATATTGCGAGTCATCCACCTCATGAATACCAACATATTCAATTAGTAGCTGACACCCGTCATCCAAGAGTTCCACAAAGCACAAAGCAAGCAACATTCGTGCAGTAACTCTCCAATCTATAAAACTATCATAGAACATTCAAACCATATACCACAAATGATGCTATCCCTTTCCATCCTCACCGCCGGCTGCCTTATGCATGCAAATTATACACAGAATAGGATCAAATAGATTGTCGAATAATAGACTCTACCCTAGGAACACAACTAAACAAGGAAGAGGAAATAAGGCCAAATCAACTATTCTAGGGCTATAAGATCCAAACCGTATACAATTTGTAAAGTATACACTTAGCAGTTACTGATACCAATAAATATTTCCACTACAACATAGCATTCAATACTCTTAAGACTACTAGGCATCACATATATCAAGCCCATCTATCATTGACTAATCAGCTCTAGCATGCAAGTCCATCAACTCATACAATAAACATACAAATGCATCTCTCCTAGCATTCTATCATGCAAAAAATGAGCAAATCCTTAGCCCTAGATAGCATGCGATTTACCAATTCATAAATCAAATCAGAACAGATAACATGTATGGGTATTTTGGGAAAACTTACTTGAGATCGAAAAATTTCATGCACCATACTTCTCTTATCTTAGAAAACATTTTCCTTAAAAATACTTTTCTTTTTTAAAACTTTACTTCCTCAGTTTGAGTTTAAGCACGCCCGAGAGTATGTCCAAATCCCTCAAACCAAGGCTTTGATACCAACTTGTAACATCCCAAAAATCAAGACATAAACTTTTTTGTTTTTAGATTAATAAAGCGTTAGAACACGTCATTCCCATAAAAACAAGGTAAATTATTTTCTAACATAGCATTGACAAATCAGAGTACTTCACAGAAAATGGAAACATGCGGTGGGTGCTCTGCAATCATCCTGAGCCTTTCCAATTGAAAACCAGAGTACCTGAAACATAAACTGAAAACCGTAAGCACAAACATAAACTGAGTACCCCACATGGTCTGATAACCAAGTGTCATGGGCTCCCCCATGATCTTTATCTAGAATGCCATGGGCTCCCCTACATGGTCTGATATCCAAGTGCCACGGGCTCCCCTCCGAGGTCTTCCATGCAAGTATCACAGAGACAACTAGCATACCACATATCAAAAAAACAACTAGCATACCACATAACACATAATGGGTCGGTATTGGTGCCTTCGACCCATGGATGTAATGAGAAAACTCACCTCGCACTGTTGAAACATACAGAAAACCCTTGGCTGATGGCTGACAGATCCTTAACTACCAATAAAAAAAATAATACCCAATTAACAATTGGGTCCTAAACCATAATCATAACTTCAAACCTAGGATAAAAATACCATTTTACCCCTAACCTAGCCTTGACCAAAACTATGGCCCAGACTACAATCTAAAAGGCCCTAAAGGCCAATTAACTAATCAATGTCCCAATTTTCTAAATTGGGCCCAAACCTCTACATGGCCTTACCTTAAGGCCCAACCATCTTTCTAGTCCAAAATACTTGGCATTCCTCTGGCCCATTAGCCCATAACCATGCAAAGTCCAAATACGGTCCACCCATGACCCAATTTTCCAAATTGGGCCCAAACCTCTCTAATGGACCTTATCCTAAAGCCCAATAATTTCCTGGGTCCAAAAACCTATTTTCCAGATGTCCACGAAGGCCCACAACAACTTAGTCCAAGAAATGGCCCAACCCGAGGCCCACATTTGCGAAGTCCAATCTGACTGAGTACATAGGGCGTACTCAGCACTAAGTTGCGCATACTCGCTTAATGGCTTGTATGCTGCGCGTACTGGCTTGTATGCCCATCGTACTCCCCTGTTAATCCCACTTTTTCCATTAAGCACTTAATTCTTAGCCCATAAATCCAAACCTTAGTTCTGAGACCCAAATAGCGTCTAGACCGATAATGTCACTGGCTTGATGACTTTGCATACCCCAAATGAACCCAAACTTAAAGTATAACACTCTGCTACCATGGAAATGGTTATAACTCATGCATGGATGGATTTAAACTCTAAAGGTGCCAACTTTATGGACCTTGAAACTCATAAACACTAAGAAGGGCAACTCAAAGATCCTGGAATGAAATCAAGACCACTAGATCTCATATTTGGGACCAACGTGAACCAAAACTCATAAATGGTAGATCTAAGAAATCAAAGATCAAGTTCAAATCTTTATACCTCCAACAAGCTGTAAATGAGTCACATAAGCCAGATCTATAAGCTCTTCCTTGATCCCCATCCCTGTACCAAGCTCCATCTTCATAGAAATGGACCAAATACACCAAAATGGACACCATAAGCTCAAGATGCCACCATGAAGACTTAAGGATGAATTCTAGGGTTTTAGAGGGTGGAGGCTGACTTAGGAAATGAAGAAAGAGGCTAACATTATGCTTATATAGGGTACAACCCTAAGATTAGGGTTTTCAATCTGCCCCTCGTACGCTCCTCGTACCACCTCTTACGCCCAGCGTACAAGGACTCGCACCCCGACCCAACTTCGTTTCTACGTTGTGCGTTCCCAACGCTACGCCTTGCATAACTGGCTTCACATCTGTATGCCCTGCGTACCTTCCTGGTACGCTCCGCATACTAGCGTTTTCCCCAAACCCTAATTCTTCTGAAGGTCGTAACTCTCTCGATACCACTCCGATTCCGATGATCCTTATGTCCAAATAAAGGGACCGAGACGCTCAATACCGATACCAATTCATACTCACCCTAAGATATCCCGAACGAACATTTGCTTTCCATAAAAACTCGAGCTAACAAATTACAAAAATGCCCATTTGATTCCAAAACACAAACCGAATACCCAAACTACCCGAAATACCTAAACCACACCAACTAAATCCTTAACCCAACCTATCGAGGGTCTGAAACCTATTAATCCCCAGCCCTTTGATCATCAACTCAGAATGGGTATAATGAGAACATGATGTTACAAATACCAACATTAAACCAATTCTAGGCAGATAGAAAATATGTCAAAAAAATCTTCACACCTGTTAATGGCTAACCCATGTTCAGATTGGAAACAACACCAACCAACACCTGAATTTAGATTACCAACGGTGCTCATCGTAATCAAAATTAAAATCATGATGATTGATATCATTTTCATTCTCTATGGAAATGACACTAGCACGATAATGTTAATTGCTATCACTTTCATAAGATTCATCATATTCATGTATCCAATAATGAAACCAAGAGTTGTCCACTAAGTCATCAGCGTATTAAAGGTCTTTGATCCGTTCCATGCAAAATTTTCCTAAACTGCCATCAAGATTAAGGTTATAACACATACGAACATCTAGGGATTCAGGGTGAGGGCAACCACTAAGATTGGCCTTGAGTTCATTGTTTGTGATATCACCCAACAAAATTTAGCAACTTAAAATTATTAAAAGAATATGATTAATAACGATGTGAGGGGGAAGAAGCCTACCGTAGCACAATGTAATGAAGGAGATCACTGGTGCCAAAACCCTGTATATTGATATCGATCAACTCCCTACAACTTAGATCGAATGCCTGCTTAGTCAGGGCCTCAAGATCATAATCCTCGTCAGAATCAAACTTTATCCCAAATCGATTTCGAAAACGCTGGTTTTTAGCACATCTGGAGAAAGAGAAGATGAAATTTTAAAATCAATCCCCGGAAATTCCAGATAAACAAAGGTAAGGAAGGAAAACAGAAATTAAACCCAAATAAATAGTAGAAGTAACATTTTGGATAACGAATTCAGTGTCGATCGAATTAACTTAGCAAGGCGGCCAAAGGGGGTAGGCGGCGGTGCATTTGTGGTCCCTGTTCACCTCCAAATGGGAAATCAACGGGTATTCCTTCAACCGATTTTGGGCTAGAAAGCATAGAAGATTTCACTATCTCAGAACCCGATTGAGGGTTTACCTGAATGAAAATCGGAATCGCTTTCCTCAATTTCTTCGGTGTGCGTCTCGATGCTTCGTTTCTCGGTATTGCTTTGCACCTACGTCAATGTCGGCAAAGAGAAGGGAAGCAATTGGAGGTAGTGACCGGTTCGTTTGATGTTAAAGATCAACGAGTAGAAGTAGGGAATATCAGACAATGGAGTGAAAACCAATTTGTTCCCCCTTGTTTGAAAAGGCAATTTAAAAGAGGGGCGGTGGAAAATTCCAGAAGCAGAACACGTAACGACCGCTAACTGCTAGAACAGGGGAAAAACAACCACGTAGATGGTAGAGAAACAATTGTTTACACGTGTAATCCACCAACAATATAAAAATAGATAAACAATCAAAAAAACACATCAAAAAAGAAAAAAAACAAAAAAAAACCAGCCAATAGGACTTCCTTGATATATATATATATATATATATATATATATATATATATATATATATATAGAGAGAGAGAGAGAGAGAGAGAGAGAGAGAGGTAGGTTCAAATGTTTTTCACATCTATTCTGTGCTAGAATGCACCAATAGGAATTTAGTATTAATTATATGTATATTAAATGTTATCCATACTTATAACTCATTTTTATGGAAACTAATTAAATTCGTCATTAATGTCAACAATAATATTCTTTCAGAATAAATTCATATCTAAAAGAATGAGAGTGTATTGTAGCAGAATGAGAGTGTATTCTAGTAGAATACACTCTCGTTCTTCATATTCCATATAACTTTATTGTATTTTAATTGATTGAGTCTTAAAACAAAGTACAAAATCATATATAAAAACTTAGATGCAAATTCATTCTAAAAGAATGTTATTGCTGGCATTAACGACGGATTTAATTAGTTTCCATAAAAAGAGAATTATAATTATGGATATCATTTAATATACATATAATTATGGAAATCATTTAATATATATAATTATTTAATTAAATAATTATTTAATTTACTAAATTTCTATTGGTGCATTCTAGCACACAATAAATGTATAACCTAGCCCTATATATATATATATATATATATATATATATATATATATATATATATATATATATATATATATATATATATATATATATATATATATATATATATGTTCAGGTTCATTTGAGACCATTCTAATTTTGTGAGACCGTGAGACCAAATCTAAAAATAATTTTAAAATGCAAAATAAATGGAAAAATCCAAATTTTTTTTTTTTTTAAATATTATTTTCGGAACTTGAATTAAGTAAAAAAATCCCATTTTTTTTAAAATACGTGAAATATTCTAATAGAATATTACACTGGCATATTCTAAAAAATAATTTTAAAATGCAAAATAAATGGAAAAATCTAAATTTTTTTTTTAAATATTATTTTTGGAACTTGAGTTAACTAAAAAATAAAAAGAATAAAAAAATCCCATTTTTTTTGAAAAATATGTGAATTATTCTAATAGAATATTACACTGTACATATTCTAAAAAATAATTTTAATATGCAAAATAAATGGATAAATCCAAAAATTCTTTTTTTTAAATATTATTTTCGGAACTTGAATTAACTAAAAAAATTAAAAAATAAATAAATAAATGCGTCTCACGGTCTGACAAAATTAGGCCGTCTCACATGAACTTAACCCTCTCTCTCTCTCTCTCTCTCTCTCTCTATATATATATATATATATATATATATATATATATATATATATATATATATATATATATATATATATAGTCTTTTTAGACTTTTACACATGAACTTAACCCTCTATATATATATATATATATATATATATATATATATATATATATATATATATATATATATAGTCTTTTTAGACTTTTACACATCCTTTTTCTTTTAACAAATCTATTTTTTGTCTTTAATTTCAGTTTCTATTTTTCTATTAACCGTGCTTTTATACACAAATTAAT
The DNA here is from genome assembly GCF_002870075.4 of Lactuca sativa. Classification (NCBI taxonomy): domain Eukaryota; kingdom Viridiplantae; phylum Streptophyta; class Magnoliopsida; order Asterales; family Asteraceae; genus Lactuca; species Lactuca sativa. The sequence continues at coordinate 281,868,636 of NC_056627.2, read as the reverse complement.
CTTACTTTATAACAATAAACTTTATGATTTTTGCTTTTCATAGGACAGTAAATATAATAAATATATACTTTTTTATTTTATGTTAATTTTGACCATTATATATATATATATATATATATATATATATATATATATATATATATATATATATATATATATATATATATATATATATATATATATATATATAGAGGGAGTGATTCAAATGAGAACTACAAAAGATTAAGAACCTTAAGAACCAACATTTAATAAGTAATATGTATTGTGAATATTACTAACTATGTTAAAATCTTAATTTTGGTTTGTTTGTTAAGATAAGAGCAAATCGTATTTTTTTAGTCTAATATTTTCATTCATACAATCATTTTATATTTTTAACCTAAAATTTATGTAAAATGCAAATTTTTACAGTCCATTTACAGTTTAATAGAAAAAATTCACAGCTTAATATAATTTATTTTATACCAATTAACAAATTTAAAGAAGTAAAACCCAAACTCTACCACTACCACCACCAGGACACGCTGCCACCAACCACCTATGCCAACATTGCAACCATCTTTTCTTGAAAATCAGATTTGCATATAAAGTAATACAATGAGAGGGTAAATACTACATTCATAATTTAATAAACCTATTAATTCACTCATATTGAATTTAATACAAAAAAATTAAAAAAACTAATGCATTTTTACGTACTTATACAACACAAAAAATAAATGTATTCTAACATTTATACAAAAGTTCATTTATAAATTATTTATATGTTAACACAAAATTTATATATAAAAAAATCATAGTAAGTTGGAGTCAGCTCACAAGTTAATATAATCAATTACCGTTTAATACATAAAATTCACAGGTTAATATAGTAAATTAACAATTTGATACACTGAAATGTCATATTCTTAACTTAAAACTTACATTTACACTTTCAGATATCAGTTCACAAGTTAATATAATCAATTACCATTTAATACAAAAAGTTCATAACTTAATATATTAAATTAACAATTTAATACAACGAAATGTCATATTCTTAACTTAAAACATACATTTATATTTTCATATATGAAGGTTAGTGTTTTTTTTCAAAGTTAAATTTACACAATATTCTAAATTTAAGTTTTTGTATAATCTATTTAAATTTAGAAAAAAAAATCATATATGTATATAATGATTATTTCTTCTTATATTTCAGAAGCAAACACAAAATTCATAACAAACTCGCAGCATAATACAATCAATTCACAACTTAATATAGTCAATTCACAGTTTAATACGTAAAATTATTTATTCACATAAATATTATCAACTTAAAAATTACATTTATACGTTCATATATGCAGACATTTCTATGTATTAAATTGTGAATTTATTATATTAAGTCATGAATAAAATTTACAACTTAATACATAAAATTCACAGTTTAATATGATATATTTATAGCTCATTTACAATTATAATCTAATATGTTACTGTATTAAACAAACTATCCACAATTTAATATATACATAAATTATCTCATCTTTCAGAACCAAACATCAAAAGAAAAATATATACAATTTATTGAATAAAAAAAATCAGATCAAGATATAAAAAAAATCAGAATTCACAGTTGAATTCAATATTCCAGATACTAACTCACAATTTAGTGAATAAACAAAATATATAATCACATTTTAATAACTTATATATTCACAAATTAATATATAAAAAAACACATATTCATAGCTTAATAACTTACCGAATTTTGTTGAAGTATTTCATCAAACACGTTGTTTTCACCATGTACGTCATATCCATAATCACCATAAAACAGAAGATCTGAACAAATATACAAAGAGACGTTATACTAACAATTTATTCATTGTTTAACTCTAAAATAACTTTACCAGTAACATTCACAACTAAATTTACAACTCAATAATTTATCTAATTTTATTGAGGCATTTTATCAAGCACCTAGTGTGCATCTTTTTTTTTTTTGCAGAATTTTTTTATGTAAACATTACCACCAGATACAATACAGATACACCACACATATAAACACCAAATCTAACATGAAATAACACATTTACATCATTCACAACTTAAAACGTACCTTTTTCATGAGCATATCATCAAACATCTTCAAAACTCTTGTTTCCAGATCTGAGAGTGCTTCCTAGCTTCAGATCTAGAGGAGATTGGCTAAAAAAAATACAAATCTGGAGGTGTTCGGTCATCTGGAGGCAACAAATAACTTCATTCTCCATCAGATCTAGTGTTCCTGCAAAGCATATCAAATAAGCTTTCTAGTGCTCTGTCAGATCTAGGTGGTTGTTTAACGATGAAGGTGGTGGAGGTGATTTAACGTCGGTGGTAATGCTCTCTCTCCAGATCTGAAACATTTTTGCAATTTAGAGATAAAATGGAACTGAAGGAGGCCAAGTTGTGGGTGGTAGATTGAGTTCGTTAACGGAGAATTGGAGTAATGAACGAGAAGAGGCGGTGACAACATATCTAGATCTGAAGTTTGTGCGATAGATGTATGTTTCTCGCAGGTAATCGGAAGCTGCAGAGAGGAAGGGAGGTAGAGGAGGTGGAGCTGGCATCGATGATGGTGGCGACAGTGGGCGCTGTGGCAGTGGTGGAGCAGCCATGGTGGCAGAACTGGGCCGTCGGCAGTGGTGGTCGTGGTATTTATCACACGTGGTTGAAATAAATGAGATAATTCCTTTTGTTTTTGTAAAACGAGAGTAATGTATCAGGTATTATGAAATAAGAAAAATAGCCTTAATAATAGTGTTTCTTAGGTTTTTAATCTTTTATGGTTCTCATTTGAACCTTTACCTATATATATATATATATATATATATATATATATATATATATATATATATATATATATATATATCTCCCTATATAATAAAAGAATAGTTTAATTCTCCTTATGACATGTGTCATCTTATTAAGCCTCCTAATTAATGCATATTTTATTCGCATTTTGGCATGTGTCATCATATTATATCTCCTAATTAATACATGACAATTGAAAACCTATTAATTCTCCATTTCAAATTTCAAATTTTAAATTTCTCACTCTAATTATATTAAATTAATAACATTAGAATACAAATTAAAATAAACTTAATACACATTATAAAGTGATATAATTTCACATATTTATTTAAATCAATGATTGAAATTTATATAACTAAAAAATCTCTTAATTAATAATTTATTTAAAATAATTGATTAATAATTTTTAGTTTTATTTTAAAAGTTTAATTAATTGTATAACCGTGGTTCGTACGGGTTATAAACTAGTATATATATATATATATATATATATATATATATATATATATATATATATATATATATATATATATATATATATATATATATATATATATATATATATATATATATATATATATATATATATTAACCGGCGACTAAATTGCTACCCTAACAAATTGGTTCACCTTAAAAGGTTTGTTTTGAGTGATTTCCGATAATCTAAGGTACTGATATCCAAATATGTGGCATATTATTTGTGGTTGATATGTGTTTATTTGTTTATTTATTTTTTTGTCGTTGTGCATGCAAACTTCTTCGTGGGTTTAATGTTGTGAAAAGCATATATTTTCTCTCACTTTGGGATATAGATAGAATAATTTATGAGTAGTATATATTTATATTTATCGTTCAAAATATATATATATATATATATATATATATATATTAATGATTTAGTGATGCCCTTTTCCGTGCAATCTTTTTGTATTTCTGTTTCAAAGTTCCCAGTATCCTTAGTTTCAACTGAATTCTTGCTTAACTTCCTGCATATTTAACCAAAATCTAGTGTTTAAACCCCTGGCCATGAGAAATAGAGAACTTTGGCTTTTATTTTTATGGAGCTGAGGGTGTGATGGTTAATTACTGCAGATTAATTAAGGCATTGTACTTGGAAATTTCCTTAAGGCATTGTACTATGAAACATTCATCCAATCCTATATAGCACTGTGCTTCAACTTTTCCTAAGACCTTCCTAGTATAGGGGATGGAGGTAATGGATGGTAAGTATGTGAGTCCTAGACAAACCAATTAATCTGCAACAAAGAGCAAAAAAAGAAAAGAAAAAAAATATGGAAACATAAACTTTTGATGACAAACAGGAGTTATGTATTTGTTTTTGTTGAGGTCATAATCTCAAAAGATGGTTATGTAGTGAAATCTAACATCTTTATTTCTTTTTAATCATAAACCGAACATAAACATATATAGTGCTCTTTTTTTACTTTTGTATCGCAGTTATATAAAAATTAGTTCGGATTGGAACATTTTCCAGGACATAACTAATGTTCTTCTGCACACCTTTAGTCAACCTCCTTTGACTTCTCGCTAGAAATGACAAAAATCCATCTCTTAAAGATTTAATTATATAAGTAGATTAGAGTGAGTTGTGATGAATAAGATAAATTTGAATAGATATCAAAGTGAAGTAAAAGCAAAAATTGTTTATTAATCAAGTACATGGTATGGTAACATGAAGACACTCGATCATCTAAGACAATAAATACCACGCATAACAAAACGAACAAAAGAAGAGCAAGCAAAGGTTATAAAAAAAGTACGTGTTACTCGCGTCATTTCATATATTGATTGGGTGACACAAGAGTCTCCACGTATTTCGCTCCTGGAAATTGAGATGGACAGAAAGGTAAGGTAATGGAGCACATGATGTCCTTGGTATGGTTGTCCATACTAGCATCTAGTGTGTAAACATGCTCTTCAAATCTAGAATACATGAGCCATTTTCCATTCCTCATCCTATGCAGTAGGTTGTGTCACTTCCTGATTACCAAGTGTGTCACTTCCTGATTACCAAGTGCAGTATTGGGTGGATCGAGGTCAGTATATTTCTTAATATCAGAACTAGACAAGGGCTCTGCTTCTGTCACCCTTTCCCACTTATATCCTGAATGTCCACTCCACAACTCAATCCTATCATACTCATCTATGGAAGCAGCATTTATAATGGCCACGCACAAATGAATACACCCTCTTAAAACCATGAAACCCATAAAATCTGTCCTCCTTTGAATATTTAATAAATTTTCACCAGCTGCTCCTTCAAACTCATGAAACAATTTACGGAGGAAATGGAACTTTTCGTTCCACATAACACTTGACATGATCAAATGAAATTGATATGAAGCAGCGTTGTGAGTTGACTCGACCTTTCTCCATGAGTATATATAGACACTCATAAGACGGCCGCTGGTTAGCCATACAAGCTTGTAGTCATTCTCAGAAGAGCTGTAATACAAGGCATATTCATCTGTATAGACCCTGTAAGTATGAGGACAACCGGCGGGTTTAGACAGCGTCTTATGGTCATCGGTCAAAGGGTTCCATAAAATTAAATCAGAGTATTCTGTATCATTGGGCCAAGGCTTGTTAATGCCTACGCATACCATTCCATTCAAAGATGTTACAATCGATATTTTTTTACCAACTTCGACTTGGAATGGAAAAGGGCGGCTGGCAGTGAAACAATCTTTAGGTGTTTCACAGTCGATGGTGCGGTATTCCCATGGTCTTGCGCTAGTTAAGAAGAAAAACTTCTGGTTTAATTAGGTCATTTGGATTGCTATTCACATGGAGTTGGTGCATCTGGAGAAACCCAGGCGTCATTAGGAAGGAGTGCCATTGCTTGGAAACACACTTGAAACGCAATACATATTTCGCCGTCACCCTTGGTAGTATGTTGGTGAATATTATGTCGGGAGGCAGCTCCGTCGTCATGGGCTCCACCTCCGCCATCATTAATTATCGACAGCTAGCTAGCTTGAATTAGGGTTTGCCAAGTTTTTTATAGTATTATTGTTTTCATCTGTTTTAGATCTAATACAATTTCATTTGGCTAAAATCAAGGAAGCACCGAAGACTATCTCTTTATCTCTTTTTTTTTGTTTCTTTCTTTTTGCCCAATAAAAACATAAAAGTAATTCGTCATCAGGTTAAAAATAAGTAAATTATCGGGGGCAAATATATTAATTGAAAAAAAAAAAAATTAAGTTATCCGATATAACCGATTTACGGGATGTTTTGAGATTGCTTTTTAAACTTAAAATGTGGCAAAGAGACTTATTAAGTTATGATATTTTAAAAAAGATTTTTTTTTTTTTTTTTTTTTTTTTTTTTTTTTTTTTTTTGTAACTTTGATAGATAAAGTTCAATAAGTTAACATGTTAAAAAATGTTTTGCTATTTTATACATGTAAAATGATTTTTTTTTCAAAGTTAGGAGGTGTTTGGGATTGTTTTTTTAAGTTTAAAAATATATTTTTGCAAAAGAATCTTGACTTTAACTATATTGTTTTTTTATAGTTTTGTCTAAAATTTAAAATCTTGGTTGTAAAAAGAAAGAGACGTAGGATGTTTAACCTAAGATAACATGAGTTGGTTACTTTGATAAAAAAAAATGCAATGCATTTGTTATTAGCTGGTTATTCTTATAAAAAATACATTTATTACCTGATTAATCTTATAAAAAAAATAAAATGTATTTTTTTGACAATTTAAAAACAAACAAAGTAAATTCTTTTCTAAATACAATATTTATATTCTATCTGAAATCATTTTTCCTATATGCTTACAAAAAATAAAGTGCATTTAATCTTACAAAAAAATAAAATGTACGGTTTAAAAACAAACAAAATAATTTATTTTAAGAATACAATATTAACATTCTATCTAAATCATTTTTCCTATTTTCTTAGCTTAAATTAGATGAAAATAAATGATATGGTTGTGAAAATATAAATATATGTTGGATAAATCTTTTTGTTGAATTTATAAATTGAAGACAAAATTGTGAAAATGGTTTTTGTGGTTTCTCATTTTATATGGTTAAAGTCCAAATATTTAAAAAGTTGTAGATTTGATCATTTTTAACAAGTTTTGTTGTAAGCTTCATCCCTTTTCTGTTAAGTTTAACTGATTGATTGTTAACTTTTTTAAAATAATAATTTTACTCTCAGTGATCATTTTCATAGTTTTGTCTTTTACCATACTATAAGGACTAGTTTTGCATACATTCTTTTTTATTTTATTGAATTATTATATATTAATAAATATTATTTTTAATATATAATATTATATATTAATAAATATTGTTTTATTAGATTATTAATTTATTTTAGTTAATTCTTTTTATATATTTTTTTGGAGTAACTCTTTTTTATAATATTATTATATATCAATAAATATAGTTTTTTTTTTCTAATTTGAAAAAGTTTGAAAGAGGATATGAATCATATGATGGTGGTTTAGAGCTCAAGTGCTACTTGCTATCGAAACAATTTGCTTCACTTTAAGACTATTCGAACTGGGAAACATCCATTCCCGTTTTTATGACCTGGACACCGAAAAACGGTTGAAAACGCCGTTACCATAGCTGCACAACACCCCAACATTACTTTTTGAGCGTTATGTGGCTTCCCTTGTTCACGATAACGAGTAGCAACATGACGTTCTTCTTCTTTTCTTCCTCTATTTTCTTCACCTCAACATAGTTGCTCCATTTCTTCCTCCTTGTCAACCCCCGTTTCCTTCAAGAAGATGATGATCTGGCAACACAACATCTCTCAACGGCTTGGCCTATACCCACCAGCTTAAGGTTTAATTTATGTGATGCTAAAGAAGTTGAGAGACAATCTAAGGTATTAATATGCAATAAATATGTGGCATATTATTTGTGGCTAATATGTATTCATATTTTATTATTATTATTATTATATATTAAACTTATGAAGAAAAACAACATTATACTCATAAGGAGTTGGCAGAATTGGTCCCCGTTTATTAAGTGAATTACAGTTTGGTCCTTCAGTAGATATTTTCCTTTTTGCTTTTTTGTTATCTCTGGTTTTACCTGAGTTAGTCAACCAACCATGGTCACCGTTTCAGCTATCTTTTCTTCTCTTTTATTATAACTACTTTAGATTCTTCGTTTCAGATAAACCTAAAAAGGGTCTCTCCACCACTGCCCTACAGGCGATCGCTCACCACCAAAAGGGTGTTTGACTTATCTTTTAAGAGTTCAAAAGTTTTTTTTTGAAAAAGATAAACTGAAAAAGATGTTTGATAAAATCATTTAAAAACAACTTTTTGATTTTTGATATAAGAAAACTGACCTTTTGAAAAGGTCTAACCTTTTGAAAAGATTGAAAATCCTGACTTTTTATAAATTTTGCCAAAAGATTTTGGCTCCAAAGATTAGCCAACACCCCCAACGCCTCTTTTGTTACCCTTCTCCAACCTTCTCTACGTCGATCCTTCTCCAACTCTGCATCTCCCTTCTAATCGCCACTGGTGCTTCATCTGCATCGCCGATCTTCGCGTGCTTAAACCACCGTCATCCCGTTGCCGCTGTCTACCTCACTCAAGACTCAAAACATGGGAGCATTCACAGAAGGTTGAAGATTAAAAAAATCGGTGAAGAATATTGGTTTTCCTATGGGAGTAATTAGGCCAGGATGCTCTACCACATACCACCACACTCCATCTTCATCCAACCACCAGTCCGTCGTACCTCTTCCACTATACCTGCAATCATCGCACAATTATCGGACTACCATCTCTCCAGCATCGCCTCTTCAGAAACCCTAGCCTTCACCGTTATTGCACATGTCTTAGCCACCACCAACCCACAAATACACCACCGCTCCACCTCAATGTCTCTATTTGGTTTGCGATCACAGGCATAATACCCTAGATTTACACACAAACGAAGGTACATACTAATAGGTTGTTGAGGATAAGTACTGGAAAGTATTTTATTCCATTCATATATTCAAGAATCCACTCCCTTTCAATTTCCTTGAAGTTTAGTAGATGTTTATAGCCTGGTGTTCGGCTATTTGGATTTTTATGGAGTTTCTTAATTATCTTTTGTCAATTCATTGGTTGTTTGTCTTTATTTACTTATGAAGTTGGTTGGCTGATGTTCAGGTACATCAATATGAGAGGAATTTTGAAATTTGAATGGCAGCCAATGACTTCTGGTGATGGAAAGAGGGATTCCTTTTGTAAATTTGTGTCCTTAGGGCTTCATTTTGTTTAGTTATTCAAGTAATTAACTGTCATTTGGAGATAATAATTTTTCTTTAGGGCTTTTTCATTAGTGTTGATTAGTTTTAATATGAAGCAAAACAGAATGGTTATTATTTGATTAACATTCCTTTTTATGTATTTATAGGTTAAAGGATGTGGATTGATGGTATGTAAGGAGAAATCGGACGCATTGAAGTGGGTAATGCTTCATTTAACCACCTCTACATGTATCTTTGACCATCTTTACATGTATCTATATAGTTTAACTGATTTGTGCAATGTGCCACAGTATAAATGCAGGATGGATGAAATTGTATGGCTTCAGACGTGGGTTAAATTCAAGATTTAGTAATGTATTTCATTATAGTTTCTTCCACTTCTGCCATTTTGAAGGTTTAAAATCTTTTTAAAAGCTAAAAAAAATAACATGAAAAAGCTTAAAAAGTTTACCATTTCTTTACTATTTCACATAGAAATTACATTGTACCCCAAAAGGTTTATCCAGTTATAACTTACCACTAAATATTTTCCATTGACAGTGTTATAACGGGAAGTAATATAATAGATTTTTTTATATAATGCATGGGCTAAATGCAAAGAAACATCAAAATACATGATATTTCTTTATATGACAACAGTTTATTTTAATTTTTTTTTCCTATTAAAGCATCGTACTTTGGACCTACATTTCTATAACTGGGTAGTCTTTTTCGAAAGTATAATCTTTGTTTGTGTGTGGCTAAAGCAGAAACTATGTTTGTACCCCAATCAATGGTAAAGTGCTAGAAATAGCAGTATAGTTTATGTTTTTGCCACAAACAACTGAACACATTATTCTTTACCCAAATATAACATCCAACTTTCATTTTTAATTTAATTTAATTAGAGCAATTGGTATTATGCACCTTTATTTTGTTGTATTGACAATTCTATCCTTTTTATTGTCTTTTATCGATTGTGATTATATTCAATTTGTATTTGGTTGGCATGCGAGTCGGGAAGCTATGCAAAATGTGGAAATGCACAGTTTCCTACTGAGGTCAACAAATGGATTTTCTAAGAAAAAAGTCATTTGAAGGTAAAATATCAAATACTTTTTGATACTTTTATATTTCTCTTTTTTTAATGTTTCATTTTATATTTTTCTTTTTCTTGAATATGAACATGCTGTGAATGTTAGACACCACAAAGTTGGTGAGACTCATGAACCTGCTATCTATAGGATCAATGATCACCTACTAATCTTTTTATATGACTAAAATACCCTTACTAAAAAACTTATAACAAAGACAACTACATTCTATGGGATCTTGAATTCAGATCCATTCCATATAGTTGAAAATAAGTGTGGAATTGATTTCCGCTGGAATTAGAAAATTCCACACGAAAGGAATTCAACTTCCCTTCCACAAAGTCATGGAATTCAATTCCAATCCTGGGTCATTTGTACGAATGACTGAAATACCCTTTTTAATTTCCATCATATTGTTATTTTAATTTATTTTTTTAATATTTTATAAAATAGAAAATTCAGATAAGTTGATAATTATACAGAAATTTATCTAAAGTGCAACATATGCTGATATGATAAAAAAAATACTGCATAATGCAGACAACTTGTCGGTCCAGAGCGACATATGCTAAGATTGGCGCTATTTTGAAAAACAAGAGATATGGCGAAGCAATCAGGTTCGATTCAAGAAAAAACGACAAATTGTTACTGAGTGATTTTTAGTTAGACCATAACTAGGGTCACAAATCTACAAGCAACAGTTAATTTCAGTTTATAATATTGGTTATATTTTAGGGTTTTTTTAGTTTATATGTTGAAATAAAAAAATCACTATTATTGGTGAAATTTATTAATGATATACACTTCACATAACCCATTTTATCATTCAGATAATGACAATTTTAAAGATTTATCGCACCCTTATCTTTCTACCTTTATGAACATGACAAAAATCATAAATTTATAATGACTCCATGGGTGCTCCTTAAATTTGATTATCTGTTACCAAATTCACTTAGCTTCACCTAATGGAAGGTTTTATGTAGCTCCTTAGAAGGTCTCAGATGCTAGAGTTGTGCTTGAAGATGGATCCACTTCGAAGGCCAAATCATTTGCTGATTCTGAGAGTAAAGATGGTGACGTTGTATTTAATACTTCATTAAAAGAATAAGATATGGATGTATGATCATGTAATAGTATGTACCTATATACTGTAGGTATGACAAACCCACACATTGATGAGGAACTAATCAATGCTTCTTGGCTGGTTTTGTGATTAGAAGTTTGATTATCAGGTATGTTATACGAGATGCATCATTCCTGTAACAAGACTTTAGATTGGAGATGCACGGAATCACTTTCTGACTATTTGTCAAAAAGGAACATCATGGAATATGTATGTTTTTGGTATGATCCCTTCTTTTGATGAAATGGAACAAATTGTTGTATGTATTAATGAAACATGACTTGGATGTGAGTCTATAGAAGTAATATTTTATGAGTTTTCGTTTATACTTTTTTTTTTTGTGGAAATTACCTGATGTCTTATACTTTGTTTTTCATTTTGTCTTATTTTTTATTTTGTAATAGGTTAGGTTAGATGCTACATTTTTTTTGCTGATAAGGGTAATTTTGGAATTATCAACAACATGTGTAATAGGTTAGGACCACTCTGCCTCAAGCTGGATTATTTGTCATTCCTTCTATTGTAAGTAGATTTGCTATATTTAATAATATTATTTCCAAAAAAACAAATTATGAATATATTTGTTTTAGATTGTGGCAGCAAAGCAATGCATCAGCCTGGAGCTTATAAGCATTTGATGCATAAAGGATGTTGAGAACTTCAAATGCCTTCAAAGTTTCAACTATGCAAATTTTGTGTATTTTCCTAATAAATAAAATGATGAAACATTGGATCTTTTAATCAATCCAAGGTATGTTTCTTTCTTGATTGTTACTGAATTTGTTCAGATAGTTAACTCTGTGTTTTTCTGTTGCAGTTATCATATAAAAGTCAAGGAGCATTGTTTCAATGTTGAAGAAGCCGAACTGTTAGAATTTTGGAGTAAACCAACTGGGATGCAAAGCCTGTGGAGTGTCGACAACGACCAGGCATGGAACTGATTGAATATATACAGATTTCAAAAAGATTCCTATTACGTCTTTTATATGCTCTGTTCTTTACAAGGCTAAGAATGAATGCTTCATATCATTTAAAGGATGGATAGATGGAGAAGCATCATTGGACCCTGGAGATGGAGGTGGGTGGAGGTGGAAGGTGGAATACAGGAGGGCAATCTACCGAAAGGTCATTTTCATTCTCAATAATATACTTTCCGTTTTATCGTTTGAATGCAATGTTGGTTATTTTGGTTTATGATATATGATTTCCATTGCCAGAATTTGTCAAAATGTGTTGTATTTTTATTCTATTTCAGTTAAAGAGGGAAGGAATGAGTAGGCTATGATTTTTAATTGAAATTACATAAATAATCTAACAATTTTCTTACTTTGCTTACAGATTCATTGATGGTTTTTTATTTCTTATCTATTTATTTATTTATAGATCAATTAAAGAGAGAAGGAATGAGCAACTCAAACTATAAACAAATAGTTGATCGAATAACATTTACAAAGAACAAACAACGGAAAAATTGTCGCATCCGACCCCCGCAACGCGGGGGTTCCCCATCTAGTTATTATTATTATTATTATTATTATTATTATTATTATTATTATTATCATTGTCTTTATACATGTAAAACTTGTTCATGTATTTAATCTTTGTATATATCTAGTGAAAATCACAACTTAGATGTTGTTTGTTTTTTTGAAACAAAAATTTATAAAGTCTGTGGACCATCTCTGCAATCCTCTGTAATAGAAGAGGTGGACCAAACGATTGCAGACTGTAATAAGAAGCGTGTTTGTTTTTTTAACATCTGAATGTAGCTGCAGATATTAAAAAAAAATAAACTGATTTTATAAACAAAAAATAGTTTTTTAACACTAAAAATTTAATAATGTATTATATTTCAGTAATAATTTATGATATTCCAGCAAAAAATAATTTTATTTCAACAAAAAATAAATATATTTTAGCAAAAAATAATGATATTTCATCAAAAAATTATTATTATTCAATATAAAAAATGAATTTTTTTAACAAGAATAAACAAAAAGAACGAAAAAAAAGATAAAATAACAATTCAACAACATATAATAAAAATTTTCAGCAAGAAAAAAGAAGAGGTTGAAAGAGGCAATACAAGTGTTGTGTAAAACAGAACACATGCACGGTTTTTTACTCTGAAAACTTCTAAAAAGCAAACAACTGTGAGATGAAAAGTGTTGCACATGTGCTGTGCTGCACAACAATAAAAGGTCTGAAGATGTTTTTTTTTTTTTTTTTCAAAAAACAAACTGCACCTTACTTTCTTCGATACCAGTGGATTATAAATCATTTTTATTTAGTTCTTTTTACATCATAACTTTTCCGCCCTACCCCCACCCCCTCTCTCTTTCATATCTAATCTAGAGCTCGCAAAAATCGACCCAACCCATCAATCCAACCCGAACTCAACCCAAAATTAACAGATTAGGTTGAGATTTTCAACCCATTTAAGTTAAATGGGTCAACCCGTCTAACTCATTTAGTTAAATAGGTTGAGTCGGGTAAAAATTATCAACTTGTTTTCAACCCACCAACCCAATTAACTTTAATTTATATTTAATTTAATAATTATTAAAATATAATAATGTATTAATCTAAGTATTAGTTTATAAATTAATGCTTGTATTATTATTTATGTTAAAAAAATAGAATCCTAATTCCTACTTTTTTTCTTGCCACTGACAACATTAGTCACTCTAAAAAATCATTTAGAAATTACATATATTTAATGTTATTTGAACAATTTCTCTGTATATGTAAATTGAGATTTTGTTTTTGTCATATTTAAAAATTTTATTTAAGTCTATAACTAATTTTAGTGGTGTAATATTTATTAATTTATTTATTTAGTTTTGTTTTAAATGGGTTAATCCAAGTTTAACTAATTTATTTAATATGTTGGATTGGGAACTACATAAACGGGTCAACCCGGTGACAACCCATTTATCTGAAAGGTTGGGTTGAGTTGGAAATATCAACCCATTTAAATAAAAAGGTTGGGTTGGATTAAAATTTTCAACCCAATTAATAAATGGATTGAACCCAAAGTCTAATCTAATCATTTATTTTATGTTTTAATCAGCCTCCTTTGACATCGTTGGAAAAGACCAAAATCCATCTCTTAAAGTTTTATGTAGATTAATTAGAGTGACTTGTGATGAGTAAGATAAATTTGAATAGATATTAAAGTTAACTAAAAGCAAAAAGACAATTCGTACAAAGCTGTTTTATTAACCAAGTCGTAATGGTAACAAGCTACGTATTCTTCGAAGATAACACCATTACACCATGCATAACGTACAAAACGAACAAAAGAAGACCAAAGCTAGGTTAAAAAGAGGGAAAATGACTTAAAAGTCCAAGGAAGTTTCCAAACCATTCAAAAAACCCCAATCGTGTTTTGTCTGTTCAAAAAAATCCAATGAACTTAACATTTTGTCTAAAAAGTCCAACAAAGTTCCAAACCCTTCAGAAAATTCCAATTTTGTTTTGTTTAAGTTTATTGGGTTTTTTTTGAACAGTCAAAACATGATTGGAGTTTTTTAAACGTTTTGGAAACTTCGTTGGTCTAACAAGTCATTTTATCGATACGGTAATAAGTCACGTCATCTGTTTCTCTTATTTGACTTTCAGGAAAGTGTAACTTAGTTGGGCTTTTTAGACAAAATGTTAAGTTTGTTGGGTTTTTTTGAACAGACAAAACATGATTAGGGTTTTTTGAACGGTTTGGAAACTTCGTTGGGCTTTTAAGTCATTTTCCCTTAAAAAGAAGTGCTCAGTTCATATATAGATTGGGTGACACAAGAGTCTCCATGTATTTCCCTCCTGGACTTGGACGAAAAGCGTAACTAATGGAGCACATGATATCTTTGGTATGCTTCTTCGTATCTAGTGCATAAACATACTCTCCCCCTCTAGAATACATGAGCCAATTTCCATTCCTCATCCAATGCTCAGTAACCAGCGCAGTTCTTGGTTATCATAACTAGACAAGTACTGCTGTGTCTTTGTCGTCAACCTCCCCCAATATTGTGCATGTGTAGAGCTCATCCTCCACAAACTCGATCGTATCATATTCACCTATGGAATTTATAATAGCCACGCAGAAGTGAATATACCCTCTTAAAACCATGAAACCCATAAAATTTGTCCTTTGATCATTTATTTTTTCACCACCTCCTTCAAACTCATCAAAAAATTTACGGAGGAAGTGGAAGTTTTCGTTCAACATATGAAACAGCAGCTAGCGTTGGGTGTTGACTCCTCGACCTTTCTCCATGAATCGGATTTCATAGAGAATATATAGACATTTATACCGAGGGTTAGCCATACAAGCTTGTAGTCGTCCTCAGAAGAGCTGTAAAACAGCTCATATTGATCTAAATAAGTCTTGTAAGGATGAGGACAACCAGGTTTAGACAACGTCTTATATATGGTCACCGGTGACAGGGTTCCATAAAATTATATCAGAGTATTCTGTTTCATTGGGCCAAGGCTAGCTTGCTAATGCCTACGCATAAAATTATATGGTCACCGGTGACATGTTTCATTGCTTCTAAATCAGGAGGGAATATTGTCCCTTCAATCTTCAAAACTAAAATGACTACAACAGTAAATGATATGGGTTACATCAAATCAAGTTTTTAAAAAGCTCGTCACCACGCATCATGGCTTCAATCTTGTACTTGCCGCCAAAATTTAAGAAATTGTCGCCTTAAGTCGTATATGTTTATAAAAATAAATAATAATAATGTATGTGTGTGTGTGTGTGTATATATATATATATATATATATATATATATATATATATATATATATATATATATATATATATATATAACTTTTAATTATATACAAAATTGCCGCCTTAAGTTATGCCTTACAAACAATGTGGCTCGTTACGGCTCGAAAAAACTTGAGTTGACAATGCCTCCATGTCACGTCTAACATTATTTAGAATCTTGGATTAAATGCTTAAATTTGCTTCTTTTTACTATAGACGGTCGGAGATGAAAAGAAAAAAAAAGTAACAACAACAAAGCACAATATATTTATAAAAGTGTTGAGTGTTGCCTCTTCCGGTTCTAATATGTTGAACAAATCATGTTTATGGCATTTCCGAGTTGGCCATTTAAACAAGAAATGATTCTCCAATCTCCAAAAGGATAGGATCTTGGAATCATTTGATATAGAGTCGAATGATGTATGTGAGTTTTCTTACTTGGCAAGATAACAAAAGCGCATTTAACAGGAAAATATGAACGAGGCAAAGAACTACTGGAACTAATCCACACTGATGTATGTGGGCCGTTCAGATTTGCGACTAGACATGGTAAGCGTTTTGTGACTTTTATTGATGATTATAGTAGATATGTCTATATGTACTTAATGAATCATAAGTAAGAAACTTTTGAAGTGTTCAAAGAGTTCCAAAAGAAAGTTGAGAACTAACTGGGTAAAAAGGATCAAGATGTTTCGATCTCATAGGGGTGGAGAGTACTTGAGTCTTGAATTCATCCATCATCTAAAGGATTGTGGAATTGTTTCACAATTTTCTCCTCCTAGAACGACACAACTAAATGGTGTTGTTGAGAGAAGAAATCGAATGCTACTGGATAGGGTTCGATATATGTTAACTCGAGCTACGCTTCTAATAACTTTATGGGGTTACACTCTTGAGACGGCCTCAAGTATCCTAAACCTCCTACCGACTAAGAAGGTAGCTACGCCACCATCCGAAATATGGAATGGGAAACCTCCCAGTCTTGCATACTTGAAATTTTGGGGTTGAGAAATTTATGTGCGACGTGAGGCGAACGATAAACTAGAATCAAGATCGAAAAAGTGTTACTTCATGGGGTATCCTCAAAAGTCTTTTGGATATCTTTTCTATTATACTTCTGAGAACAAATTATTCGTTTTTCAAATGGGCTTCTTAAGAGAGAGAAAGAGAGAGAGAGAGATCATGTCCAAAGAGGCTAGTGGGAGCCTAATTGATCATGAAGAAATTCACGAGTCAAAAAAAGAAGGACCAATAGTTGAAACCGACACTTAACCAGAGGTTGATCAACCTTCTAAGGAAAACGACATAGTTCCAACTCCTCCACAGCGTAATCTGATAGGGTTCAATTCTCTGCCGAGTTTTATGGCTTTCATATTGAAACTGTATGAGAAGCACTAATTAGTGATTGCACACTGATAAATATGGATGAACCATCTAGCTACATGGAAGCGATGATAAGCAATGAAGCTGCTAAATCGAAGGAGAGCATGGAAAGTAAAATTCAATACATGTATAATAACCAAGCATGGCATTTGTTTATCCTACACCTAGCATCAAAATTATTGGATGCAAGTGGATCTTCAAGAAGAAGACTGACATGGATATGAATGTGTACACATATATAGCTAGGATGGTTACAAAGGGTTATACTCAAACTCAAGGAATTAATTATGAGGAAACATTCTCACAAATAGCTAAAATTAAGTCTATTAGAATATTGCTTGTCGTAGCTGCTTTTTATGATTATGAAATATGGAAAATAGATGTGAAGACTACTTTCCTTAACGAGAAATTGGCAAAAGATGTCTACATGGCACAACCTGAGGGATTCATTGATCCAAAATATCCTAATAGAGTGTGCAAGCTTGAAAGGTCTATTTATGGACTGAAATAAGCATCACGTAGCTAGAATCTTTTCCTTCATGAAAAGGACAAAGATTTTGGATTTTCTATAAGTGAGGATGAGTTTTGCATATATTTAAAAACCAGTAGGAGTAATGTGGTCTTCCTAGTATTATATGTTGATGACATAATCCTTATAGGAAATGATATTCTAACCTTGCAAAGTGATAAAACTTGATGTGGAAAATGTTTCGCTATAAAGGATCTAGGATAAGCAACTTACTTATTGGGCATTAGGATCTTTAGAGATATATCTGAATGATTAATTAGACTAAGACAAGGTACATACTTAGATAAGGTTTAACATTATTCGAAATGCAAGATTATAAGAAAGGGTATCTACCCATGCAACAAGGCATAAGATTGAGTAAAGATTAATCACCCAGAACTGAACAAGAACTGGAAAGAATGAGTCCGGTCCCATATGCTTCTACTATAGGATCGATCATGTATTCCATGAAATGTACTAGACCTGATATCTCATATGCTCTTAGCATGGTGAGTAAATATCAAGAGAATCCTGGTGATAGTCATTGGACGACCGTAAATAATATCTCCAAGTATTTGAAAAAAAACAAAGGATATGTTCTTGGTATATGGTGGAAAACAAGAATTAAGAAAAGTTACACTGATGTAAGTTTCCAGATTGATAGAGACAACTCATGCTTACAATAGGATGGGTGTTCCTGCTTAATGGAGGGGTTGTTACGTGGAAATTTTCCAAACAAAAGACAGTGGTAGATTCGACGTGTGAGTCTAAATACATGATGGCTAGTGAAGCTGCAAAGGAAGCTACATGGTTAAAGAACTTCATCGGTGATCGTGGAGTAGTTTCAAGCATCAAAGAGCCTACGAATATCATTTGTGACAACGAGGGTGCAGTCGCCTTGACTAAAGAACCCAAAGACCATGGAAATTTGAGGCACATTCAGAGGAAGTATCATTATGTTTAGGGTTGTAAACAAACCGAACGAACACGAATGGGGGCTTGTTCGTGTTCACTTGTTAAGTTATCCAAACAAATGAATGAACACGAAAGGATAAACTGTAACAACACAAATTTTCAAATAAAACTTTTTAAATAATGTAAACATTTCCATTAATTAAAAAATTCCAAACACATTTGATTTCAAAATCCATACATCAAGTAAATTATTCATAATATCAGAGTGTCCCAAATACAATGCCAAAGAGTGCATGTCGCGCCATCATGCCGTGCTCTTGCCCTTAAATCCCAAAGTACCTGAAACAATCAACAAACTGTAAGCTAATGCTTAGTGAGCTCCCCATAGCATACCCCACACATCCATATAATCACATAAACCATATCAACTACATAATCCATGCATTCAACAAATAAGAACGTCGTGGAAACTGTAACATCCCAAAATTCAAGACTAAAAATTTCTTTTAATAAAACATCACTTAAGTCAAAATCATCGATTCAAAACATGATCAGAGTAATAGTTTCCAAAACACATGTTCGTTATCAGAGTAAAACATTCCTAGACTGACTAATCTATGGTGTGTGCCATGCGATCATCCCGAGCTCCATCATCTGCTACCGGAAGCACCTGAAACCAAAACTGAAAACCGTAAGCACGAAGCTTAGTGAGTCCCCCCATCATACCGCATACCATATAATCGTATGACGAGCATCTAGGAGATACGGGCCTCACCCACACTCATGGAGATACGGGCCTTGCCCACACTCAACTATCTCTGAGATACGGGCCTTGCCCACACTCAACTATCTCTGAGATACGGGCCTCGCCCACACTCAGCTACTAAACCATATATCACAACATATCATGCCAGCAAATAAACATATCATCACATACTGTCAGACGTTTCTGGGGCGTCTGACTACCCTCCTGTCCTAACAACCGAACTCTACTGATGAGTCATGGAACCCCATCCATGCTCCTACTGATAGTGAGATACGGGCCCAACCCACACTCACTCTTTCCCTAACTTGGGCCTCGCCCTTGATCTGCTGCTAATGAGATGTGGAACACCATCCACACTCTGCAATTGGTGAGACACAGGACCTCGCCCACACTCACCTCCCTACCCGGCACATACAAGTATCACGCAGACAACAAGTATAAGCTATCACATAAAGCACTCCTTGGGCACCCGCCCTTTATCATTGGACCTCGTCCCGAATATCATACTAGCATACTGTGCCTAGGGCTAACCCCCGGGTCTTCTACTCATAACTACATGGGCCGGCATTGTGGCCGTAGACCCATTCATACAAAGGGAAACTCACCTGCACTGGCTGAACTCGCTGATGATCCCACTAGCTGCTGCTCGGCAACTCTCTGAACTCCTGCTCCACTCGCTCCGCGAGCTACCAATATCAATGCAACACTGAGTCTAACTGACCCCCGAAAGACAACCAAGTCAACTCTGGTCAAAGTCAAAGTCCTGGTCAAAGTCAACCTCCTAGGTCAATCCTACTCGCCGAGTCACCCTATTGACTCGTCGAGTTCATAAGTTCAGATTCCTTTTCACGACTCGACTCGCCGAGTCAGTCCATGACTCGCCGAGTCTACCGATTACCGAGTCCTGACCTGTCCAACTCACCAAGTCTCCATTCGACTCACTAATTCGAGTCTCAACTCGAAGGGTTTGGGGTTTCGCGACCTGACTCGTCGAGTCCAAGACAACCTTCAACAGACTCGCCGAGTTGTTCATCCAACTCGCCGAGTTCCTGCCCAACTTCATCCGACTCGACGAGCTGTTCATCCCACTCGTCGAGTTCCTTCTCGTCTTCATGCTACTCGCCGAGTCCACTCAAAGGACTCGCCGATTCCATTCATATCTCTATACATGCAGAGGACTTTTGAGTCATGCATGGACTCCAAACTGTAGATCTACCCTTCCCAAGCCTATTCCTCACGTAAAGTTGCAAACTTTACGTGTAGAGAAGGAGATCTAGGCAAAATACACCACAAACTATGGTTTAAAGCAAAGAGGCTCCATAATCAACTCAAGGACTGAAACTTTATGCTTTCCAAGACCAAAATACACTTAGATCTGAAGTAGCAACTCTAGATCCAGCTTCTAACTCCAATGGATAACTATCCATGGTTTAAAAAGCCCCAAATTCACAACCAAGGAAGATCTAAAGGAAAGAAACGACTTATTACCTTCAATGACTCAGAAAGTTTCCCCAAACTTCAGGTCCAAGGCCAATCCTTGAAGCTTCAATGTTTCCCCTTCTTCTTCTTCCTTCAAACCACTCCCAAAATGGCTTGGAAACTTGAATGCACAACAATGGAGGCTTAGAGTCCGTATTCTGGGTGAGAGAGGCATCAAAAGAACCCTAAGGGAGAGAATGAGACGCTTAAATAGGCTCCAAGTCCCGAATTTATGGTTTTCCTCGCACAGACCAGACTCGCCGAGTCCACTTGGCCGAATCGCCGAGTTGGTCACTTACTCCTCGACCCGGATCCCGCTCGGACTCGCCGAGTTCCTCCTTAGACTCGCCGAGTCGCCCCTTAAAATTAGGGTTTTCTTTCCTTTCTTGGCCTTACAGATTTTAGGTGTTACAACTCTCCCCGAATTAAACTAAACTTCGTCCTCGAAGTTTGCTATGACCCACCGCCTGCGATCTGCCTCCAATACTCACCAATTAATCCAACACTAGCTGCCTACCTTCGCTGGCCTCCCGCTCGATCATTCCGGCTAACACAAATCCTTGCAAATAATAGACTCGGTTCACCCTGACCCTGAACATCCTGGAAGCACAACTTACTTACCGACAATCCTTCTGGTACTCACCGAGTACTGCACTGAACCTATAGGGGTTCACCCCTTCTTTCCTTGCACAATTCCTTGCCTTCCCAAGGCAAAGCTCCATAACCAACTATTCCTTCTGTCACTGTGAAGGCCTTATCCTTCACCAACTCCATCACCCCCGCTATTTCCAGTACGGGTCATCACCGTCAGTAACCACTGACACTCCTCTCTTCCAAAACTTGGTGCCGAGCACCCCTCGATTCAACTAACTGAATTCCACCATACATTGCTTACCCGTAGTACTACTGACTGAACATTCTGCTATTCCTTGTCTGCCTTCCGGATGAACTGAGACCACCCTGGTCCCTACCAACCTATCAATGTCTGGATTACCGGCTCCCACCGGTAGCTGACCCAACAAAACTACTAGTCGCTCCCAACGACTTCCGAAGAAACTTCGACCACCTATAACTGCTCAATCTATCCTGCCCTACAGGCACTACAAACCTGGGATCCCCGATCCCCTAACTTGACACTAAGGTCCTTACCAGGCCCCACCTGCACTGCTAAAACTCACGGGACTCGCCCACGGGTCCCACCCACCTCTATCCTTCTAGCCCCACTAGTCTAATCACTCTCGCTCGGGCCTCGCCCACGGGTCTCACCTCCAACCATATCCTGGAGCGGCCTCTCCCAAGGTCTCACCTCTCTAGGGCTAAATAGGCAAACTCCCTATCATTCTCATCCACTACCCATTCCTGATCCCTGACCAATCACTAGGAGGTAAGGGGCTCGCCCCAACTCCGCTAACGAAGCTACTAAGGAATGCTACGGCTTACCCGCCGTCTTACATCACCATCCATTGCTGACTGCTAGTGAATGCTACGGCTGCCCCGTAGTCTTACAACACTTCCACCACTAACTGCTAGTGAATGCTACGGTTGCCCCGTAGTCTTACATCACTTCCTACCATTGACTGCTAATACAAAGGCACCCATGTGCCATTAGCTCTCAAGATCCTCATTCCGACTCCCTCGAGTCCTACGGGCGATCCACAACCTGAATTCCCAACCACGTACCAACCATTTCCATCACACACACTAGCTGATGGGGAGTTTCTCAAATCCCAACCCTGAAATCCTCAATCCATCAAACGCCGAACCACTTCTTTTCCTAATCGGAGGTCGCGCACTCATTCTGGGTCGGCGTGCTCCTACCTTTGCACACTCGGAGGATTCTCCCCCACTTCGATCCTGCTTAACCCTTGTTGCTCCATACTAAAAAAGAAATCCCAATCCTTGCTACCATTCCAAAATCAATCTGCTGAGGAACCCAAGCTTACCATAGCTAGGGATCTAACCAATCCATCTCGAACACTACACAACTCCGATCTAGCGAGACATACCAAGTCCCTCCCAAGCATGCTACAGCTACTGCATCCTATGCAACCTTCTCCAATAGGGCACATCCCCTCACTACCATTCGGATATCCAAGATATGCAGATGGCATATAACTCGACCACAATCAATCGCTCAAAAAAATAAAATAAAATACTCATACCGATAATGATGCAGAACCATAACAATAAAATCATAACATAAGCTGACAGAAAGAGGAAGATTCATACCCACATCCTGCTCTAAAGAACCCCTAAATCCTCCTTCCTTCCGAGGCTTCCGATGATACTGAGGCTGCTCCTCCCGCTGAGCGGGGCAATTTGCCCTGACATGACCAGGCTGATGACAACGATGTCATAACTCTACTCCTATTGTGCATTCTTGGCGTCTATGACCCTTCCATCCGCATCTGCTGCACTTAGACTTGCTGCGCACGCCAGCCCGTGCTCCCTTCTTCCTCGTGCAACCATCTCGACCCTGCGGGCCCCTGACACCAACTATGACAGTGTCCATCTGCCCATCCCACCGAACTAGACCGGAAGACCGCTTCCTCTTCCTTAGCTGACTATCTGATCCAATCTCCCGTTCGCGGGTCATAGTGACCCTTTCACCCATTGCCTGGATAGCTGAGGTCCGCCTTTCAATCCCGACGACCACTCTATCGGTGATACACCCAATAGTGTTTGGTAACTCTTCCTGGAGAGTCTGCGAAACCTCTGCAGCAATCCAATCTTGTAACTGACCCTCCTGAAAACATGATGCACCGTTCACTTTTGACCCCAATCTACAAAAGCTAATGGTAGGATCCTCCTTCCAGAAGGATCCTAGAGACCCACAAGCTTCGGGCTCCGGATGAGCCCCCACCTGCTCTGCTACAATCTCGGCCCGGAAGGCCCCGAGGCGGCTATCCAAAAGCTCCACAATAGCCTCCTTAACCGAATCAAAAATCACAGGAGTCTGATCAATGATGTTGCGCATAATTTCTGCTGAAATAAACTCTCTCATCCAATCATCAATCTGTCCGACTCCAGAGTCAGAGCTAGATCCCTTTCCGGCACTTGAATTGCCCACTGGTATCTCTCGCAACGTCACCATGCTGAAAATATAACACAATCACTATCAGAATACTTATCACTGCTGCGAGACCAAACACACGCACTACCAGGTTCCCAGTCTTGTCTCGGCCTTTCCCGAATCGATTACGGATCCTCTGCTTTCAGTAGTACGGGCCCATACTACCTTCCACATCTATTCGTACTTTCCTCAAGAACTGCCTTGACTCCACCAGGTCCCTTTCTACTACCTCTGCTCCCAGCACTACCTCATCCTAGGATGACCCTAGGGAAACCTCTGACTCAACTCAAACCAGTCCTCAGCTGCTGAAGGCATCCTCGCGATGCCAATTAGTCATCACCTGGATACCATCACATGTGACGAGGCTCAGATAATCCTTTGAGTAAAAGACTCGTCCCTACAACGGTTAGACTCAAACGAGAGTTGCGCAATAGGGCCAAATCCAATACTCTGAGATTATTCAACCCTGATCACATGTGACGTGTCGTATCCACCTAATGGCTAACTTCCATCACTCAGAATCCCACAATGCACAAAGCAAGCAACATTCAAACAAGGGAAAATCTAACCACAACATACTCAAGCAATCATATCCACATAGCAAGAAACTAAACTAGCATGCAACACAAACTCATAGACCCACACAAACTCATAAACTCAGGCATAACCTAAACATGCCATCCTACTACTGTCTAATCAACACCTATCATGCAGCTCAAAACACATATAATAGGCACATAAGGCATCATCCCTAGATCCTTAGTCCTAATCTAGCATGTTGTTCTATCAACTGATAATCATAACATAAACTTGTATGGGTATTTTGGGGTACTTATTTGAGCTCGGTTGATTGCATGCACCACACCCTTTTTCTCTTTTCAAAGTTCTTTTCTTTCTGAATTATTTTTGCTTTTCTAAAACTGTTTTCTTTCCCAAAACTCTCTTTTTACAAAACTGTCTTTTCATTTTGAAAACTTCTATACCAATTCCTCGGTTTGAGTTCAGACACACCCGAGAGCATGTCCGAATCCCTCAAACCAAGGCTCTGATACCA
Source organism: Lactuca sativa (assembly GCF_002870075.4). Lineage (NCBI taxonomy): Eukaryota > Viridiplantae > Streptophyta > Magnoliopsida > Asterales > Asteraceae > Lactuca > Lactuca sativa. Next base: position 281,843,376 of record NC_056627.2, on the reverse strand, counting down.
ACTTGTAACATCCCAAAATTCACGACTAAAAATTTCTTTTAATAAAGCATCACTTAAGGCAAAAGCATCGATTCAAAACATGATCAGAGTAATAGTTTCCAAAACACATGTTCGTTATCAGAGTAAAACATTCCCAGGCTGACTAATCTATGGTGTGTGCCATGCGATCATCCCGAGCTCCATCATCCGCTACCGGAAGCACCTGAAACCAAAACTGAAAACCATAAGCACGAAGCTTAGTGAGTCCCCCCATCATACCCCATACCATACAATCATATGATGAGCAGCTAGGAGATACGAGCCTCACCCACACTCATGGAGATACGGGCCTTGCCCACAATCTGCTAGCTGGGAGATACGGGCCTTGCCCACCCTCCACTATCTTTGAGATACGGGCCTCGCCCACACTCAGCCACTAAACCATAGCATACAAGTATATATAATCATATACTAAACAGCTAGGAGATACGGGCCTCGCCCACACTCATGGAGATACGGGCCTTGCCCACACTCATGGAGATACGGGCCTTGCCCACACTCCGCTAGCTGAGAGATACAGGCCTTTGCCACACTCCACTATCTATGAGATACGGGCCTTTCCTACACTCAACTATCTCTGAGATACGGGCCTTGCCCACACTCAACTATCTCTGAGATACGGTCCTCGCCCACACTCAGCTACTAAACCATATATCATAACATATCATGCCAGCAAATAAACATATCATCACATACTGTCAGACGTTTATGGGGCGTCTGACTACCCTCTGGTCCTAACAACCGAACTCTACTAATGAGTCATGGAACCCCATCCATGCTCCTACTGATAGTGAGATACGGGCCCAGCCCACACTCACTCTTTCCCTAACTTGGGCCTCGCCCCTTATCTGCTACTAATGAGATGTGGAACACCATCCACACTCTGCAATTGGTGAGACACAGGACCTCGCCCACACTCACCTCCCTACCCGGCACATACAAGTATCATGCAGACAACAAGTATAAGCTATCACATAAACCACTCCTTGGGCACCCGCCCTCTATCATTGGACCTCGTCCCGAATATCATACTAGCATACTGTGCCTAGGGCTAACCCCCGGGTCTTCTACTCATAACTACATGGGCCGACATTGTGGCCGTAGACCCATTCATACAAAGGGAAACTCACCTGCACTGGCTGAACTCACTGATGATGCCACTAGCTGCTGCTCGGCAACTCTCTGAACTCCTGCTCCACTCGCTCCCCGAGCTACCAATATCAATGCAACACCGAGTCTAACTGACCCTCGAAAGACAACCAAGTCAACTCTGGTCAAAGTCAACCTCTCAGGTCAACCCTACTCGCCGAGTCACCCTATTGACTCGCCAAGTTCATAAGTTCAGAGTCCTTCTATTCGCGACTCGACTCGCCGACTCAGTCCATGACTTGCCGAGTCTACCGATTACCGAGTCCTGACCTGTCCAACTCACCGATTCTCCATTCGACTCATTGATTCGAGTCTCAACTCGAAGGGTTTGGGGTTTCGCGACCTGACTCGCCGAGTCCAAGAACAGACTCGTCGAGTCCAAGACAACCTTCAACAGACTCGCCGAGTTGTTCATCCAACTCGCCGAGTTCCTGCCCAACTTCATCCGACTCGACGAGCTGTTCATCCCACTCGTCGAGTTCCTTCTCGTCTTCATGCTACTCGCCGAGTCCACTCAAAGGACTCGCCGAGTCCATTCATATCTCTATACATGCAGAGGACTTTTGAGTCATGCATGGACTCCAAACTGTAGATCTACCCTTCCCAAGCCTATTCCTCACGTAAAGTTGCAAACTTTACGTGTAGAGGAGGAGATCTAGGCAAAATACACCACAAACTATGGTTTAAAGCAAAGAGGCTCCATAATCAACTCAAGGACTGAAACTTTATGCTTTCCAAGACCAAAATACACTTAGATCTGAAGTAGCAACTCTAGATCCAGCTTCTAACTCCAATGGATAACTATCCATGGTTTAAAAAGCCCCAAATCTCACAACCAAGGAAGATCTAAAGGAAAGAAACGACTTATTACCTTCAATGACTCAGAAAGTTTCCCCAAACTTCAGGTCCAAGGCCAATCCTTGAAGCTTCAATGTTTCCCCTTCTTCTTCTTCCTTCAAACCACTCCCAAAATGGCTTGGAAACTTGAATGCACAACAATGGAGGCTTAGAGTCCGTATTCTGGGTGAGAGAGGCATCAAAGGAACCCTAAGGGAGAGAATGAGACGCTTAAATAGGCTCCAAGTCCCGAATTTATGGTTTTCCTCGCACAGACCAGACTCGCCGAGTCCACTTGGCCGAATCGCCGAGTTGGTCACTTACTCCTCGACCCGGATCCCGCTCGGACTCGCCGAGTTCCTCCTTAGACTCGCCGAGTCGCCCCTTAAAATTAGGGTTTTCTTTCCTTTCTTGGCCTTACAGATTTTAGGTGTTACAACTCTCCCCGAATTAAACTAAACTTCGTCCTCGAAGTTTGCTATGACCCACCGCCTGCGATCTGCCTCCAATACTCACCAATTAATCCAACACTAGCTGCCTACCTTCGCTGGCCTCCCGCTCGATCATTCCGGCTAACACAAATCCTTGCAAATAATAGACTCGGTTCACCCTGACCCTGAACATCCTGGAAGCACAACTTACTTACCGACAATCCTTCTGGTACTCACCGAGTACTGCACTGAACCTATAGGGGTTCACCCCTTCTTTCCTTGCACAATTCCTTGCCTTCCCAAGGCAAAGCTCCATAACCAACTATTCCTTCTGTCACTGTGAAGGCCTTATCCTTCACCAACTCCATCACCCCCGCTATTTCCAGTACGGGTCATCACCGTCAGTAACCACTGACACTCCTCTCTGCCAAAACTTGGTGCCGAGCACCCCTTGATTCAACTAACTGAATTCCACCATACATTGCTTACCCGTAGTACTACTGACTGAACATTCTGCTATTCCTTGTCTGCCTTCCGGATGAACTGAGACCACCCTGGTCCCTACCAACCTATCAATGTCTGGATTACCGGCTCCCACCGGTAGCTGACCCAACAAAACTACTAGTCGCTCCCAACGACTTCCGAAGAAACTTCGACCACCTATAACTGCTCAATCTATCCTACCCTACAGGCACTACAAACCTGGGATCCCCGATCCCCTAACTTGACACTAAGGTCCTTACCAGGCCCCACCTGCACTGCTAAAACTCACGGGACTCGCCCACGGGTCCCACCCACCTCTATCCTTCTAGCCCCACTAGTCTAATCACTCTCGCTCGGGCCTCGCCCACGGGTCTCACCTCCAACCATATCCTGGAGCGGCCTCTCCCAAGGTCTCACCTCTCTAGGGCTAAATAGGCAAACTCCCTATCATTCTCATCCACTACCCATTCCTGATCCCTGACCAATCACTAGGAGGTAAGGGCCTCGCCCCAACTCCGCTAACGAAGCTACTAAGGAATGCTACGGCTTACCCGCCGTCTTACATCACCATCCATTGCTGACTGCTAGTGAATGCTACGGCTGCCCCGTAGTCTTACAACACTTCCACCACTAACTGCTAGTGAATGCTACGGTTGCCTCGTAGTCTTACATCACTTCCTACCATTGACTGCTAATACAAAGGCACCCATGTGCCATTAGCTCTCAAGATCCTCATTCCGACTCCCTCGAGTCCTACGGGCGATCCACAACCTGAATTCCCAACCACGTACCAACCATTTCCATCACACACACTAGCTGATGGGGAGTTTCTCAAATCCCAACCCTGAAATCCTCAATCCATCAAACGCCGAACCACTTCTTTTCCTAATCGGAGGTCGCGCACTCATTCTGGGTCGGCGTGCTCCTACCTTTGCACACTCGGAGGATTCTCCCCCACTTCGATCCTGCTTAACCCTTGTTGCTCCATACTAAAAAAGAAATCCCAATCCTTGCTACCATTCCAAAATCAATCTGCTGAGGAACCCAAGCTTACCATAGCTAGGGATCTAACCAATCCATCTCGAACACTACACAACTCCGATCTATCGAGACATACCAAGTCCCTCCCAAGCATGCTACAGCTACTGCATCCTATGCAACCTTCTCCAATAGGGCACATCCCCTCACTACCATTCGGATATCCAAGATATGCAGATGGCATATAACTCGACCACAATCAATCGCTCAAAAAAATAAAATAAAATACTCATACCGATAATGATGCAGAACCATAACAATAAAATCATAACATAAGCTGACAGAAAGAGGAAGATTCATACCCACATCCTGCTCTAAAGAACCCCTAAATCCTCCTTCCTTCCGAGGCTTCCGATGATACTGAGGCTGCTCCTCCCGCTGAGCGGGGCAATTTGCCCTGACATGACCAGGCTGATGACAACGATGTCATAACTCTACTCCTATTGTGCATTCTTGGCGTCTATGACCCTTCCATCCGCATCTGCTGCACTTAGACTTGCTGCGCACGCCAGCCCGTGCTCCCTTCTTCCTCGTGCAACCATCTCGACCCTGCGGGCCCCTGACACCAACTATGACAGTGTCCATCTGCCCATCCCACCGAACTAGACCGGAAGACCGCTTCCTCTTCCTTAGCTGACTATCTGATCCAATCTCCCGTTCGCGGGTCATAGTGACCCTTTCACCCATTGCCTGGATAGCTGAGGTCCGCCTTTCAATCCCGACGACCACTCTATCGGTGATACACCCAATAGTGTTTGGTAACTCTTCCTGGAGAGTCTGCGAAACCTCTGCAGCAATCCAATCTTGTAACTGACCCTCCTGAAAACATGATGCACCGTTCACTTTTGACCCCAATCTACAAAAGCTAATGGTAGGATCCTCCTTCCAGAAGGATCCTAGAGACCCACAAGCTTCGGGCTCCGGATGAGCCCCCACCTGCTCTGCTACAATCTCGGCCCGGAAGGCCCCGAGGCGGCTATCCAAAAGCTCCACAATAGCCTCCTTAACCGAATCAAAAATCACAGGAGTCTGATCAATGATGTTGCGCATAATTTCTGCTGAAATAAACTCTCTCATCCAATCATCAATCTGTCCGACTCCAGAGTCAGAGCTAGATCCCTTTCCGGCACTTGAATTGCCCACTGGTATCTCTCGCAACGTCACCATGCTGAAAATATAACACAATCACTATCAGAATACTTATCACTACTGCGAGACCAAACACACGCACTACCAGGTTCCCAGTCTTGTCTCGGCCTTTCCCGAATCGATTACGGATCCTCTGCTTTCAGTAGTACGGGCCCATACTACCTTCCACATCTATTCGTACTTTCCTCAAGAACTGCCTTGACTCCACCAGGTCCCTTTCTACTACCTCTGCTCCCAGCACTACCTCATCCTAGGATGACCCTAGGGAAACCTCTGACTCAACTCAAACCAGTCCTCAGCTGCTGAAGGCATCCTCGCGATGCCAATTAGTCATCACCTGGATACCATCACATGTGACGAGGCTCAGATAATCCTTTGAGTAAAAGACTCGTCCCTACAACGGTTAGACTCAAACGAGAGTTGCGCAATAGGGCCAAATCCAATACTCTGAGATTATTCAACCCTGATCACATGTGACGTGTCGTATCCACCTAATGGCTAACTTCCATCACTCAGAATCCCACAATGCACAAAGCAAGCAACATTCAAACAAGGGAAAATCTAACCACAACATACTCAAGCAATCATATCCACATAGCAAGAAACTAAACTAGCATGCAACACAAACTCATAGACCCACACAAACTCATAAACTCAGGCATAACCTAAACATGCCATCCTACTACTGTCTAATCAGCACCTATCATGCAGCTCAAAACACATATAATAGGCACATAAGGCATCATCCCTAGATCCTTAGTCCTAATCTAGCATGTTGTTCTATCAACTGATAATCATAACATAAACTTGTATGGGTATTTTGGGGTACTTATTTGAGCTCGGTTGATTGCATGCACCACACCCTTTTTCTCTTTTCAAAGTTCTTTTCTTTCTGAATTATTTTTGCTTTTCTAAAACTGTTTTCTTTCCCAAAACTCTCTTTTTACAAAACTGTCTTTTCATTTTGAAAACTTCTATACCAATTCCTCGGTTTGAGTTCAGACACACCCGAGAGCATGTCCGAATCCCTCAAACCAAGGCTCTGATACCAACTTGTAACATCCCAAAATTCACGACTAAAAATTTCTTTTAATAAAGCATCACTTAAGGCAAAAGCATCGATTCAAAACATGATCAGAGTAATAGTTTCCAAAACACATGTTCGTTATCAGAGTAAAACATTCCCAGGCTGACTAATCTATGGTGTGTGCCATGCGATCATCCCGAGCTCCATCATCCGCTACCGGAAGCACCTGAAACCAAAACTGAAAACCATAAGCACGAAGCTTAGTGAGTCCCCCCATCATACCCCATACCATACAATCATATGATGAGCAGCTAGGAGATACGAGCCTCACCCACACTCATGGAGATACGGGCCTTGCCCACAATCTGCTAGCTGGGAGATACGGGCCTTGCCCACCCTCCACTATCTTTGAGATACGGGCCTCGCCCACACTCAGCCACTAAACCATAGCATACAAGTATATATAATCATATACTAAACAGCTAGGAGATACGGGCCTCGCCCACACTCATGGAGATACGGGCCTTGCCCACACTCATGGAGATACGGGCCTTGCCCACACTCCGCTAGCTGAGAGATACAGGCCTTTGCCACACTCCACTATCTATGAGATACGGGCCTTTCCTACACTCAACTATCTCTGAGATACGGGCCTTGCCCACACTCAACTATCTCTGAGATACGGTCCTCGCCCACACTCAGCTACTAAACCATATATCATAACATATCATGCCAGCAAATAAACATATCATCACATACTGTCAGACGTTTATGGGGCGTCTGACTACCCTCTGGTCCTAACAACCGAACTCTACTAATGAGTCATGGAACCCCATCCATGCTCCTACTGATAGTGAGATACGGGCCCAGCCCACACTCACTCTTTCCCTAACTTGGGCCTCGCCCCTTATCTGCTGCTAATGAGATGTGGAACACCATCCACACTCTGCAATTGGTGAGACACAGGACCTCGCCCACACTCACCTCCCTACCCGGCACATACAAGTATCATGCAGACAACAAGTATAAGCTATCACATAAACCACTCCTTGGGCACCCGCCCTCTATCATTGGACCTCGTCCCGAATATCATACTAGCATACTGTGCCTAGGGCTAACCCCCGGGTCTTCTACTCATAACTACATGGGCCGACATTGTGGCCGTAGACCCATTCATACAAAGGGAAACTCACCTGCACTGGCTGAACTCACTGATGATGCCACTAGCTGCTGCTCGGCAACTCTCTGAACTCCTGCTCCACTCGCTCCCCGAGCTACCAATATCAATGCAACACCGAGTCTAACTGACCCTCGAAAGACAACCAAGTCAACTCTGGTCAAAGTCAACCTCTCAGGTCAACCCTACTCGCCGAGTCACCCTATTGACTCGCCAAGTTCATAAGTTCAGAGTCCTTCTATTCGCGACTCGACTCGCCGACTCAGTCCATGACTTGCCGAGTCTACCGATTACCGAGTCCTGACCTGTCCAACTCACCGATTCTCCATTCGACTCATTGATTCGAGTCTCAACTCGAAGGGTTTGGGGTTTCGCGACCTGACTCGCCGAGTCCAAGAACAGACTCGTCGAGTCCAAGACAACCTTCAACAGACTCGCCGAGTTGTTCATCCAACTCGCCGAGTTCCTGCCCAACTTCATCCGACTCGACGAGCTGTTCATCCCACTCGTCGAGTTCCTTCTCGTCTTCATGCTACTCGCCGAGTCCACTCAAAGGACTCGCCGAGTCCATTCATATCTCTATACATGCAGAGGACTTTTGAGTCATGCATGGACTCCAAACTGTAGATCTACCCTTCCCAAGCCTATTCCTCACGTAAAGTTGCAAACTTTACGTGTAGAGGAGGAGATCTAGGCAAAATACACCACAAACTATGGTTTAAAGCAAAGAGGCTCCATAATCAACTCAAGGACTGAAACTTTATGCTTTCCAAGACCAAAATACACTTAGATCTGAAGTAGCAACTCTAGATCCAGCTTCTAACTCCAATGGATAACTATCCATGGTTTAAAAAGCCCCAAATCTCACAACCAAGGAAGATCTAAAGGAAAGAAACGACTTATTACCTTCAATGACTCAGAAAGTTTCCCCAAACTTCAGGTCCAAGGCCAATCCTTGAAGCTTCAATGTTTCCCCTTCTTCTTCTTCCTTCAAACCACTCCCAAAATGGCTTGGAAACTTGAATGCACAACAATGGAGGCTTAGAGTCCGTATTCTGGGTGAGAGAGGCATCAAAGGAACCCTAAGGGAGAGAATGAGACGCTTAAATAGGCTCCAAGTCCCGAATTTATGGTTTTCCTCGCACAGACCAGACTCGCCGAGTCCACTTGGCCGAATCGCCGAGTTGGTCACTTACTCCTCGACCCGGATCCCGCTCGGACTCGCCGAGTTCCTCCTTAGACTCGCCGAGTCGCCCCTTAAAATTAGGGTTTTCTTTCCTTTCTTGGCCTTACAGATTTTAGGTGTTACAACTCTCCCCGAATTAAACTAAACTTCGTCCTCGAAGTTTGCTATGACCCACCGCCTGCGATCTGCCTCCAATACTCACCAATTAATCCAACACTAGCTGCCTACCTTCGCTGGCCTCCCGCTCGATCATTCCGGCTAACACAAATCCTTGCAAATAATAGACTCGGTTCACCCTGACCCTGAACATCCTGGAAGCACAACTTACTTACCGACAATCCTTCTGGTACTCACCGAGTACTGCACTGAACCTATAGGGGTTCACCCCTTCTTTCCTTGCACAATTCCTTGCCTTCCCAAGGCAAAGCTCCATAACCAACTATTCCTTCTGTCACTGTGAAGGCCTTATCCTTCACCAACTCCATCACCCCCGCTATTTCCAGTACGGGTCATCACCGTCAGTAACCACTGACACTCCTCTCTGCCAAAACTTGGTGCCGAGCACCCTTTGATTCAACTAACTGAATTCCACCATACATTGCTTACCCGTAGTACTACTGACTGAACATTCTGCTATTCCTTGTCTGCCTTCCGGATGAACTGAGACCACCCTGGTCCCTACCAACCTATCAATGTCTGGATTACCGGCTCCCACCGGTAGCTGACCCAACAAAACTACTAGTCGCTCCCAACGACTTCCGAAGAAACTTCGACCACCTATAACTGCTCAATCTATCCTGCCCTACAGGCACTACAAACCTGGGATCCCCGATCCCCTAACTTGACACTAAGGTCCTTACCAGGCCCCACCTGCACTGCTAAAACTCACGGGACTCGCCCACGGGTCCCACCCACCTCTATCCTTCTAGCCCCACTAGTCTAATCACTCTCGCTCGGGCCTCGCCCACGGGTCTCACCTCCAACCATATCCTGGAGCGGCCTCTCCCAAGGTCTCACCTCTCTAGGGCTAAATAGGCAAACTCCCTATCATTCTCATCCACTACCCATTCCTGATCCCTGACCAATCACTAGGAGGTAAGGGCCTCGCCCCAACTCCGCTAACGAAGCTACTAAGGAATGCTACGGCTTACCCGCCGTCTTACATCACCATCCATTGCTGACTGCTAGTGAATGCTACGGCTGCCCCGTAGTCTTACAACACTTCCACCACTAACTGCTAGTGAATGCTACGGTTGCCCCGTAGTCTTACATCACTTCCTACCATTGACTGCTAATACAAAGGCACCCATGTGCCATTAGCTCTCAAGATCCTCATTCCGACTCCCTCGAGTCCTACGGGCGATCCACAACCTGAATTCCCAACCACGTACCAACCATTTCCATCACACACACTAGCTGATGGGGAGTTTCTCAAATCCCAACCCTGAAATCCTCAATCCATCAAACGCCGAACCACTTCTTTTCCTAATCGGAGGTCGCGCACTCATTCTGGGTCGGCGTGCTCCTACCTTTGCACACTCGGAGGATTCTCCCCCACTTCGATCCTGCTTAACCCTTGTTGCTCCATACTAAAAAAGAAATCCCAATCCTTGCTACCATTCCAAAATCAATCTGCTGAGGAACCCAAGCTTACCATAGCTAGGGATCTAACCAATCCATCTCGAACACTACACAACTCCGATCTAGCGAGACATACCAAGTCCCAAACCAACTCGCCGAGTTTCTCCATTCTTCAACAGAATTGGGGCAACCCCAAACCAACTCGCCGAGTTCACCCATGAACTCGTTGAGTTCTTCAGTCTGCCAACCCACTTAATGCATTGAGCCATTTTTTCCGGATCCCAACATCTCCAAACCTCAGATCCCTTCCATTATGATGTCTAGAAGGGTAAAGTTTCCAACTTTACCCTCAAGAACCACCCATACGGCCTCAAGCTCAACCCTAAGTCCTTTAAATAGGTTCTTAACCCATTAAGCCCTTAATCTCTCATTCCAACGTCCCAAAACATGGATCTGATATCCAAAGGTGGAAAAATCACGTAAAGTTTCTAACTTTACGTCCATACATTCTTGAAACACTCTCTAAGGTCCATTTTAGGCTTCCTAATGGACATATTGCAAGCATGGGACATGGAGGTCATTAAAGTTTGCAACTTTAAGCCTCAAGAGGTCATTTTGGGGCCAGATCTACTCTATCAATCCCAGGAATCCTCTTCTCTTTGGACAACTCCACTGTTGTCCCAAAACTAAAGATGCAAGATGGAATACAAACTAGGGTTTCTGTGGACAAGGAGGCTGGTAGGGAGGCCAGCCACCAAGAGAGTTAAGTTCTTTATATAGGATGCAAAACCCTAAAACTAGTTTTCATCTCTGGCCTTCAACTCGTCGAGTTGGATCCTTAAACTCTGTAGCCAAAACAGATTCCTACACGACAAGTTGGAGCTCCCTAACTCATCGAGTTCCAGTCCAAAACCCTAAAATGTTGAGATGGGATAGTACCCAGACCAAGCGTTATAAATCTCCCCCACTTTAACTAGACTTCGTCCTTGAAGTCTGCTGATGTAAAGAGATTCGGATAATGCTTCCTCATCTCATCCTCCGACTCCCATGTCTATTTAGAGCCCCTTCGGTGCTGCCATTGCACCTTAACCAACTTCACACTTTTGTTCCGAAGGGCTTTCATTTTCCTGTCCAAGACCATAATAGGTTTCTCCACATAGTTCAGACTCTCATAAACTTGGATATCATCCAAGTATACGACTGCGGTCTCATCAGAGACACACTTCCGAAGTTGTGATACATGGAAGGTGTTGTGGATTTGGGAAAGCTCATCCGCTAGGTCCAATCAATAAGCCACCTTGCCAACCTGGGCATAAATCCTGAACGAACCAATGAATCGGGGCCCCAAATTGCCTCTCTTCCGAAACCAGATGAAACCCTTCCATGGTGACACCTTCAGCAACACGAAATCTCCTACCTGAAACTCGATGTCTGAGCGAACCCAGGATCTTTTGTGCGGCTCTGCACGATCTGCAGTCGGTCGCGCACCTGTTGGATCAACTCGATAATCTTAAGCACCACTTCAATGCTTCCCATGACTCGGTGCCCAACCTCACCCCAACAAACTGGTGTCCTACACCTCCGACCATACAACATCTCAAACGGGGGTCAATCAATACTAGCATGATAAATGTTATTGTATGAGAACTCTGCTAGCGGAAGGTAAATATCCCAGCTCCCTCCGAAATCCAATACGCAAGCCTGAAGCATATCATCAAGCTTCTAAATTGGTCTCTTTCTCTGACCATCGGTCTGATGGTGGTAAGTGGTTCTAAAATGTAACTTCGTGCCCAATTCTTCATGGAACTTCCTCTAGAACCTAGAGGTGAATCGAACATTGCGGTTCGAGACCACCGATACCGGCATTCCGTGCCTAACCAGCACCTCACGCACATAGATATCTACTAATTTCTCAGAAAATATACTCTCGGGGATCGGAATAAAATTGGCGCCATTCGTCAATCTGTCCATAATGACCCATATAAAATCCACACCCCTCGTTATCCTCGGTAACTTCGTGATGAAGTCCTTGGCGATCTCTTCCCATTTCCACATGGGAATGGGTAACGGATGAACCTTGCCGTGAGGCCTCCGATGTTCGGTCTTAACCTTCCTGCAGGTCAAGCATCGCTCCAAAAACCATGCGACTTCCCGCTTCGTGCAGGGCCACCAGTAACTCAACCTCATATCTCTGTACATTTTTGTGGCCTCCGAGTGAATAGAGAACTTGGACTTGTGTGCTTCCTCCAAGATCTTTTGCCACACACCCCCAGATACCGGTACCCACACTCGGCCACACTGCATCAAAATCACCCAACTATCCCGAACAAACAAAGGAATCTGAACTCGAATCCGCTCTATCTTCTTATTCTCTTTCTTCAAACCCTCTACATGAGCCTCCTTGATCATATCCATCAAGGGGGAAATCACCGTCGTCCTCAAACAAACATCCCCAATCAGATAAATCATGCAGAAGAGTTAAGCCAATAATTATAAGTCTATGAAATTATAATCCTACATGACACTCTGACTAATGGAAGAAATTCCTAATCACCTCAACCGTAGATTCGATGTTCCATGCATAACATGATGGTTTTTGAGCATTCTAACACTCCTATGGTGTACATGCAACCCTAGAAACCTTGGATCTATGTTTGACTAAGATACATGCAAAATTGATTTTCCAAGGCTCATAACTTATCTAGCATACATGGGGAACTTTTAATCCTAAAAGTTAGTAAGAAATACATACCTTGTAGTTGCTTGGATTCCTTTGAAACCTTATGAGCCTAGCACCTCAAGTGTGATGCCTCAAATGTCTCACACAACACCAAGTACACTTGGATTGATCCTTAAGAGAATAAGACTTCTTGATTTTCGGTTAGCCTTCTTGTTTTCACACTAGTTTCACGCTATTAGTCTATCCAAGTGCATGATGCCATGCAACCCAAATGGACCATGCCGGGTCGGGTCAAGTACATACCAAATATAGTTATGGACTTAGACATTATATCCAACAGTCTCCCACTTGGATAAGTCTAATAACTATAGTTGCAAGTTTGACTTCAGGAACCGATCAACAATCGTAACTCTTTCAAGGTATCTCGGAACTGAGAAGATGATGGTGTGCCATTTTAGATAAGTGATCATATAATCCTCTGTTCTAGATATCAGCCGGACAAATACATGGAACATGGTCTTGCTTATTGTCCAACATTTGTTTCCCGATTTCTGATTTGTTTGACATAGAACTTAATTGAACACATCAATTTAATTCTGACCGGGCCCGGTACATAGGTCAAAACAAAATCATCGAGGGGCCCAGATATCGTTTCTAATCCTAGAAGGAACAGATAAACTTCGACTCATATGTTTGTTCTATTACTTGTTGAATTACACACAAAGGTACGTTTTATAACATCGATTTACCAATGTGTTTTCGTACAATCAATGCATAACCAAATCATAGGCAACAAATCATATCTCTAGGTTTGAAGACTTATATGATATTACCATCTCACGATCAATCGAGATGAATTCCATGAAGTGATTCTAGTGAGCGTGGGTTGAATCCAATACTCATAACTTATGAGTACTCATGAGTGTTGTAGCCCACTTTGTCCAACATCTTGGACCTCTACAAACCAACCCTTGACAGTCTTGATTCATATCTACTTCCAACATATGACCGATTGTGGAGAATTTGAATAATATGATAAATACCATAACATAATTATTCTGGAAGTCATAACGTGCAAAAAGAAATAATAGTAAATGATTGACAAGAGATAGTAACACTTTACTCATAAATAAAAACTTTTATTTATCATCAAATGTCAATTACATTTTACAAATTTCAAAATTATCTAACTTCTAAAAACTAATATCATCTCTTATCCCTCTGCTCCTAACATGCCGAAGATGCTTAGCCTTGCTCAGTCCCTTCGTGAGGGGATCTGTCGGGTTCTCATCTGATGATACCCTGTTTGCCACGATGATTCCTTCTTCTATTCGATGTCTGGTGAAATGATATTTTCTGTCGATGTGTCTGGATTTGCCATGATCCCTTGGTTCCTTTGCTAAGGCAACTGCACTTTCACTATCACAGAAAATTTCCATGGGCTCCTTAATAGCTGGTACAACTCCAAGGTCTCCAATGAAGTTCTTTAGCCATAGAGCCTCCTTTGCTGCCTCGCTTGCTGCTATATACTCTGATTCACAAGTGGAATCAGCCACTGTATCTTGCTTGGAACTTTTCCAAGTAATTACCCCTCCGTTTAGAGTAAAGACCCAGCCCGACTGAGAGCGGAAGTTATCCCTATCAGTTTGAAAGCTAGCATCACTATACCCTGCTACTTTCAAGTCATCACTCCCACCAAGGGTAAGGACCCAGTCCTTAGTCCTTCGCAGGTACTTGAGAATATTCTTTACTGCAGTGCAGTGAGACAATCCCACATTCCTTAAGATAGTCAAGGAACTCAGTACTAAGATACTCACCACCTTGATCGGATCGAAGCATCTTAATGTTCTTGCCCAACTGATTTTCCACTTCTTGCTTAAACTCTTTGAACTTTTCAAAGGTTTCTGACTTATGCTTTATTAAGTAGACATATCCATATCTACTAAAATCATCAGTAAACGTCGCATAGAAATGATTAGCATCTCTTGTGGCGGTTCTGAAGGGTCCACACACATCCGTGTGTATAAGGTCCAACAAACCTTCACCCCTAGCACAAGTGCAAGTAAAAGGTGACTTTGTCATTTTTCCAAGTAGACAATATTCACAACTATCATCCGACTTTAGATCGAATGACTCAAAGACTCCATCCTTTTAGAGTTGGCCTATGCGCTTCTTGCTTACATGTCCAAGACGACAATGCCATAAAGATGCTTTATCTAAGCTAGTGGAAGAATCAATACACATTACATTATTTCCTAGTTTATCTACAACAGATACAGTTTCATACACACCGTCACAAGGTAATGCTTTAAAATAAAGAACATTATTAAAGAAAGCATCAATACCACCATTATTATTATTAAAATAAAAGGTAAAACCTTGTTTATACAATGCATGAAAAGAAATAACATTTCTTGCCATTTCTAGTGAATAACAACATTTATTCAAATCTAAAGTAAACCCACTATTTAGCAATAAGGAATAAACTCATATCTTGGTGACAGGTGATGCTTTCCTGTTCCCCATGATTAAGTTTATCTTTCACTGCTCCACATTCTCACTTCTTCTTAGTCCCTGTAAATCAGAACATATGTGAATTCCACAACCTGTATCAAGGACCCAAGACTTAGAATGAGGTGATTTATTAGACAATATAGTGTATATACCTGCATTGTTGGGTTTTACTTTCCCATCCTTAACATCTTGTTGGTACTTTGGGCAGTTTCGCTTCTAGTGTGACTTGTCATGACAATAGAAGCATTCAGCCTCATTAGGGTTAGCAGAAGGAGTGACAAAACCTTTCTTGGTTTTGCTTGAAGACGAGCCTTCAAGGGTCTTACCCTTGGTACCCTTAGAAGGGTTCTTTCTCTTCTTCCCTTTGCCATTCCCGATTGCCAAGACATGAGCCACAGTAGGAGTAGTAACACCCGACTTACCCTTCAGACTACTTTCTGCAGTCTTTAAGAGTCCTTGAAGTTTACTAAGTGTAACTTCTTCCTTGTTCATGTGGCATGTCATTCTAAATTGATCATAACATGAAGGTAAGGAGTGCAAAATGATATCTATTTCCTTCTCCTTAGGAAAGTCAACATTTAGTTTCTTCAAACGATCCATAGACCTTTGCATTTTCTGCATGTGGGCCGTGATGGTTTCACCATCCTTCATTCGGGTAGTTATCATGGAGGAGATTATTTCATACCTTTCTTGACGAGCACTTTGATGGTAGCGGTCCATCAAATCCATGTACATCTCAAAAGGGTAGTGGTCCTCATAGGACTTTTGGAGCTCGGCTGTCATGGTGGCCATCATGATGCATACTACCTTGGTAGCATCACTTTTATGTGCCTGAAATGCAGCGATCTCCTCTGGAGTAGTAATTGACTCATCAATATCCATTAGCTCCTTATCAAGGACATATTATTTGTCCTCATAACAAGTGACCAT
The DNA here is from genome assembly GCF_002870075.4 of Lactuca sativa. Lineage (NCBI taxonomy): Eukaryota > Viridiplantae > Streptophyta > Magnoliopsida > Asterales > Asteraceae > Lactuca > Lactuca sativa. The sequence continues at coordinate 281,827,155 of NC_056627.2, read as the reverse complement.
CCTGATGTTTCTGATCCAATCCATAAAGGACATATTCTTTGTCCTCATCAATATCCTTTAGCTCCTTATCAAGGACATATTATTTGTCCTCATAACGAGTGACCATCCTGATGATTCTGATCCAAGGACATATTCTTTGTCCTCATAACTAGTGACCATCCTGATGTTCCTGATGTTTCAGATCCATCAAAGATGACTCTCCCACAAATATTCATGAGAGAGAAGGAGCCAATAGGGTTTGAGCCAGAAGCATTGTTATTGGAAGACATCTGAAAAGAAGAAAGAATAGTTTAGATTAGATATAAAGATAGTCCTTAATAAAACACCCAAATGTAATATTACAGCTAGGACCCAACACATTATTTTATAACTTAGAAGAGGGATGCCGTAATCTAAGCTATAAGATATTTGAAGGTAGGTGAATGACGATTCACCAATTTCCACCATGAAAATGAAATATTAAATTAGGTTTTAATTGGTTTAGAAATTCCTAGATTCTTTGAGATTCATTGAACTTTTCAATGACATGTTTCAATCTCGAGTGTGCCCTTCAAGTTTTGTGACTGGGATGCCGAGGATCACAAAACAAGGTGTGAAGTAACCATGCAAATTACTTGGTACCCTTAATGTATTACCCCTCAATCGAAGTGCCGGTTAACCACACACGCTCCAACGATACTATGATAAACATTAAGTCACCCTTTGCCTACCTTGATAAGTCCAAGTTAGTGTGCCGGTTAACCACACACGCTCCACTAATGGCTTAATCAAAGTGCAAAGTGTAATTTCATGGATTAGCACCTTATTCACAATTTCCTAAAGTAACTAAGATTGGGAATTAATAAAAGTTTAGTTACTTTAGTATATTCATAATACTTTTATGAGAATTATAGTCCTTGTCCTACATTTTCGGCTAATGACCCTGCACCGATCAAGGAAGCGGTGGGTGAGAATAGACACCCATTAAGTCACCATTTTATAGGCAACAACCTTATACCACCCCTTATAGACCGGCTTCGTGAATGAGGTCTACTAATGGTAAGACGACTTTTAATCTTATATATATATATATATATATATATATATATATATATATATATATATATATATATATATATATTAACTTATAATATTATAAAGTATAAGGGTTGAATTTTAACTTTTAAAATTCTAAGGGTTGGAACTAAAGTTTTAATATGACTTTACTTGTTCCAAAACTTGAGGGCAAGTTTTGTAAAATTTCAAAACTTTTTATTTCTCATAACTTATGAGTTAATAGAGTATTAAAATGAAGACTCTTCATTTTTATAACTCTTGTCTTCTTTTAATGATTTTTATTCAAGTGTGACTCTTGGTTTTCCATAACTTGAGGACAAGTAATGGATTCCATTAAAACACATAATGATCAAGAATTAACTACCACATAGGTTACAAACAATTCCTATGATCAACTAAACTCAAAACTTCAAGAACATGATTGTCAATAATTTCAAGAATCATAATTAACTTATATAAAACTTGTAATTCTTGATAATAGCCATTGTAAATGAATTAGCATAAACATTACACTAACTAAAACTAGTTTTATAACACCAAAACAATTTAGGGTAATGTTTATAATCCATTTACAACGGCAACACTCGAAAATCTGGCCACTGCAACATCTACTCGTCGAGTGCATGAACAAACTCGACGAGTTGCATGCATTTCTTCATGGACTCGTCGAGTCTCCCCTTAGACTCGGCGAGTTCATGCGAGCAGTGAACAAAAAACTTCATTTTTTTTAGCATTTTGCATCAAGTATTAAGCAAACAAGCCTAGGCTCTGATACCACTGATGGGTTTTGAGCATTCTAACACTCTTATGGTGTACATGCAACCCTAGAAACCTTGGATCTATGTTTGACTAAGATACATGCAAAATTGATTTTCCAAGGCTCATAACTTATCTAGCATACATGGGGAACTTTTAATCCTAAAAGTTAGTAAGAAATACATTCCTTGTAGTTGATTGGATTCATTTGAAACCTTGTGAGCCTAGCACCTCAAGTGTGATGCCTCAAATGTCTCACACAACAGCAAGTACACTTGGATTGATCCTTTAGAGAATAAGACTTCTTGATTTTCGGCTAGCCCTCTTGTTTTCACTCTAGTTTCACTCTATTGGTCTATCCAAGTGCATGATGCCATGCAACCCAAATGGACCATGCCGGGTCGGGTCAAGTACATACCAAATATAGTTATGGACTTAGACACTATACTAACATAACATTCAATCCCTTGCCAATAATAAGGAATCTAATCATACAACTTGATTAAGAACTGGACAAGACTATGATAAGCATAGAGTCATCCAACAATGTACCGACTTATATGCATGACATTAATAATACAAGAGAATGTCGTAAAATAACAAAAAAACATACCAGATATACATGTCCATGAGAATAAAATGAAAGGACAGCTTGGAAATCACGTGATCGAATATATACCAGCAATCAACAAGGGTGTTGCTTATGTGTTCTCTACAATAAGATTATAAGATTTACCACTAACCCTTTGGACCTCAGCTCTCGTCCATTTGTGATCCTCAAATTTACAAGCATTGGGACCTATACATCGCCTGCTGTGAGTAGGGGATAATCGACCATGATATGGCTCATCTGGTTGTAGTGGTAACATACTCGCATGCTCATCCTACAAACCCTGTTATAGTGCCCTTCATTGCCCCATTTGTGGCATCCAGACAATCTACATACTCAATTATGTGTTCTTGCGCACCTACCACACTTTGGCCCCCTTTACGTTTCTAATCCTTAATTTTCATCCATGAGTCGCTTAGTTGTGGGCTGAGTTAAACTTGACTTTCCATATCGCTCTCTTCAGGACCTCAAATTCAAACTCTAGAATCATAGGCTCGATCTTCATCAAAGACACTCGCTCCTCCCTATATCAGGTTGTAAAATCTTCCCACGACATGGTCTCCATTTTGGCTATAGTAATTATTGGATATAGTTTCTAAGGTCATTAACTATTGATTACATTTCTAAATAATAAAAAGGTCCTTTTGGGTGGACCTCATCACGCAAGAAGCAATCAGGAAATGGAGAAAAATAACATGTTAATGTTTTATGAATTAATTAATTAATTGAAAATTATTTTAATTGGAATTAGTTAAATATTTTTAATTAATTCAAAAGGTAGAATATTAATTAATTCCTTGAGATTAAGTGAAATATTCTAAAACCCTCCTGGAAGAATGATAGGGAAGATTTTATCTTAAATGGTTAGGATGGTAGGTTGTGACATCTCCATATTAACGGCCAGAAAAGACCGATTTTGTTTATGCTTTATAAAAATCAGAGTACCTCTTTTAATAAAAATGTTGCGGAATTTGTTCCTAGAAAAACATGATAAATACTTTATCAAAGCATTTCCGAAGAAATGTACTTTTATTCAGTTTAAAACATTTGGGATGTCATCGTCAATATAGAAACATGAGCATAATAGAACTTACATTCATTTACACTAGTGATCTACATCTCTTTAATCTCTCAGAGTAAAGTAACTTCATATCGACACCTGTGATACACATAAGCTTGAGTGGGTTAGGTTGGGAAACCTAGTGAGTACATAGGGTTTTCAAACCACAGTAATATAATTATTATGTTTAATCATCAAAAAATTAATCAACCCAATTACCCATTCCTGTTATCTTCTTTACTCTTAAGGATTTACCCTAAACCAGATTCCCTGTACTGCGAGTGGTCAAAAAGATATTATTACGACTCTTATATAACTCATAATAATAGCCTAAATACTTATTATAAGGTCCTAATAACATTACTATATTGAAACATAAGCTATACTAAAGATAAGGTATGCATAGCTCACTTACACCAGGTTTTTCTCAAAACTGGACTCCGCTGGAGCAGCGCTCCCGAGTCGAATGGCTCTTCTTCTCAGATCCATCGGGCACTCCGGGGCTTCCGCCTTGTGCTAGGGAGGTTCCCTTAGTATTTTCTGGGCTAAAGAAAGGTTCTAGAAAGAGGGGGAAGTGATAGGAGGTGTGAGGAATGAAGAGGGCTTCACCTCTTATTTAAAGGTGTATGGAGGCAAACTCACGTCATGAGTTTTAAGATGCTAACGTCGTGAGCCAGCTGGATACAGCTAGGCACGGCCTGGTGCTGACACGTGGCATCGCACACAGGGTGAAAATTAGCCGATTTTCAAAAACTCATAAATATCGCATACGAGCTTCATTTTTGACGTTATTTATATCCACGCGTAGGTAAAAATAAGATCTACAACTTTCATTTTGACTCTGTCGGCTAATTCTCGACCGATCTTAAATTTAGCAGTATGAGAAGATTAGACTGTTAAATGACCGCGAAAAATTCGTAACTCCTTCATACGGACTCCATTTTCATCTGTCTTTTTATCGTTGAGTTCCTATTAATGAGATATTCAACTCGAATTTAGGTCGCGTAGGCCAAAAACTGCTCGAACTGAAATTCGAGTTTCGGGTTGTGCACTGCTATTCCAAATCTTAGAAAATTCATAACTTCGTCATACGAAGTCAGATTTGGGCGTTCTTTTTATGGACGCTCTCAGTTTAACATATTATACGACTTTCTTTTAGATTAATAAGGCAAAAATTCCTCTATCTTAAATTCACTATTTTACGTTTCCCCGTGTCGTGCCGGTTTTGCCGCGAAACTTCGACAGACCATAACTTCTTCGTTAGAACTCGGATTTTGGCGTTCTTTATATGTACGGAACCCTTGTGACATATTTTACAACTTGTTTAAGATTAATCCTTCTAAATAATCTTCCATCAAAAACTCATTTTTGATGCTCATTGTCTCTAAATTGACTAGCCCGAATCTACGGGCGTTACATAGGTTTTTGAAAAAGGATATGGATTATTCTCAAGAATCTGACTAGCTTAAGGATTTAAGGTGAGAGCCTATAAACAGAATGCTTGGGGATCAAAACCAAAGGCTTCCTAAGACTCAAATTTCATTCTCCTTTCTCTCTCAATCTAGTTCAAAAATTATAACCTCTCTCCAAGGTTACGTAATTTTGAAATTCCCTTAATAGGGTTTCCTTATTTTGCTTCTTGGAGTCTTGGGTCTGACAACAATAGAGGCATTATCTGTTGGTTCCTTAATCCTTTGCAAGAGATGGCAATCATAAAGTATCAATAAAAATATCGATGTGTTAGTGTTTATCCTTCTTCAGTTAGATTCGAAAACTAGGTTGCTATAATTAAAAAAAAACCCTAGATCCTAGGGTACATGTACACAAATGGATTAATTTGGATATTCCATTGCGCTAATTATATGTGTATAGATGTAATAAAATGCAACATTGGTATCAGAGCCTTTGGGTTTTAATTATATGCAATGCTACTAAAAATCAAAAATTAGAAATCTAAATTTGTGAAAGACGTGTCGTGCCTCTCCTGGACGCGGTGTGCCTTAGCGAATTTAGATTTTTTGGATTTTGTTGTTTTTTGAAATTTTAGGATAGCTCTTTTTTAAATATTATTTAAAAGAGTTTAAATTTGAGTATTAAATGGATAAATCTAAATATTATTTAAATTATTTAAATCTAAATATTCAATATAAGATTACTTTTAAATATTATTTAAATAAGAATTTAAATTTGGATATTTAATTAATTAAATTTTGAATATTGTTTAAATTAGAATTTAAATATGAATATTTAATTTTGAATACTATTTAATTAAAGAAATAAATTTGAATATTTATTAGGATAAAAATAAATTTTAAAATGTTTAAATTTACCTACATATTATAATAACATTATTAAATATATAAGAAATTATGACAAACATGTGTCCTCACAAGTTTAGAAGAAACATTATAAGTCAAACCAAGACTAGGTGCATCCAGTCTGATGCTATAAAGGAGGTTTAATGAGATCTCTCTGATTCCTAATGATGTTTGTTTTTAAAAGCTCTTAGGCTTACGACCCTCACCAACTGTTTTGAGATTGGAGTTACCGAAAGGGTTTGTTAGGATAAATGCTTCAAATTTAAAAGTATTAACTAAAGTATTCAAACAAAATTCTCGTTTTATTAAAAATGTGATTTGTATGTTTCCCATGAAAATGCTTGTTTTCATTATATTCTGTTGATGGAGCATGTATGGTTAACCAACACATCAAAGAGAGGGTATATGTTGAAAATGATGTGGCACTCGTAAAAATTATTCTATTGATGGAGCGTGTGTAGTTAACCAGTTTTGCATGGTTGATTCACCATCTGTTATATGATCTACAAAATCCATGTCATAGAATTGAGATGAGCATAATCCGATATTAATATGTCATTGATCACACTCAATGAATCTTAAAAGATCTAGGAGTTTCATGAAGATTGAAATCGACAAAAAGATTTGCCTACTTAAATAACTTTGTGGTGTGTTTAAAGAACCCCTTTACACATCATAGAGCTAAATATGGATTCTAGCCTTATTTTAATAAATTTGGTAATTATTTTTAAGGATTAATAATACAAACAAGAATGGAATTAATATTGAATGATGTCTTTAAGATAATCCACTAAAATCTACTACAATAAGACCTTTCAAAAGGATTAGTTGGTATGATGATCAATCAAGTCTAAATTCGTAGTTTGGGAATAGTTCTTATAGATGAATAGAAAGATCATAACTTGGATAAAACTCTTCCTGAGGTTCCCTTAAACCACTGCATTCCAAAACTGTTAGAAACAATTTAAGCATGTTGATGAAGTAAAATGGAATTTCTTTAAGTTAGGAGTTGACTATGGTCATCATAATCAACTAGTTGACATGTACATATAATCAAATCACTCTAATTTTGATATAAACAACCTTGAAATGTCCATAAAGGAGTTGCATTGCATGTTGACCCCCTTTAGGACTAGCATAGCTAATCATAGAAGCTCCAACTTCAAATGCTCCTATATACGCTATCATGAATAGAAGTGTTAAGAAGAAGAAAACCAGTTGCCAATATGTAAAAGTTAATTAGTTTTGAGATACCTAATCCGACCCTAAACGCCAAAGGACATAAGGAAGGCTTATTATGAGACATGTTCTAATAGGATATTCATTTCTATAACAAGAGATTGATCAATAAAGCATAAATGCCATAAGACAGAAACATAGAGAATATGATTTGATCATGGACTATAAGCCCTTGCTACTATCCATAAGATCAAAAGACTACGCGTTATCGTGAATGTTTAGTCTACATTCAATTATACAAATTCGTAATACCATTAGAATATTACTTCCAGTCCTTTGAGTGTTTTTTGCTAAGGATCGAGTACTGACATTTGCAAGAATGTGTAGTGACTAAAAGGAAGTAAGAAGACTGAAACATGGAGAATAAATTTTGAACATGAATATTGATCCCTTGTTACTATTCATAGGATCAAAAGGCATCTTGGTCTCCTAAATGTTTATTCTATGGTATTAGGATTCAAAAATTGTTTATACAAAATTTCATAAGACTGTTATGATTATTTAGAATGTTTTTAACTTGTTTAAAAGAAAGTCATGAAATCTATGAAACTAGTATAGTAACAATAATTCAAAAGTTGATTCAAATACTTGAATGAGATATAATATTGTGGAATCGACTTCTTGAAAATGAGAATTGCACTGCCAAAGATCCAGTTGGATAAGATTTTGGAATTCATTTGACCACAATTCTTGTGATAAATGCAAGCCTTATTTGTTAAGATAGACAAATATATGTTGGAATTAGTTTGAATAATGAAACATTCAGATCGTACACAATACGTACTGATTCAAATATGGAACGCCTGTGTTTCTAGGCTAGGCATTAATGATGACTTAATAGTATAGGTTAACCTTTGTAACATGTTTTGAAATAATAAAAAAAATGTATTATTTGAGTATTATGTGTTTTATGCTTAAATATTGTGATTTAATAATTTAAGGATAAGTATAAGCGTCAAAATAAAATGTTAGATAAACCCGATATCTATACATGAAGAGGTAGTGGTCGTGAAAAGGATTCCGAATATATAGAGAATGTAGAATTCCGAGTTATAAAGAAGAAGTTATGATTATTCGAAGTTTCGCGATAGAACCAGCATGACATTGTATGACGTAAAAAGTGAAATTAAAATAGAACGTTTTTTAGCCTTAGCAATCTAAACGAAAGTCGTAGAATACGTTAAACCGAGAGCGTGCTTAAAAAGAACGCCCAAATCTGACTTCGTATGAGGAAGTTATGATTTTTCGAAGATTTGACTTAGTAGTATGCAGCTCAAAACTCGAAATTTAGATCGAGTGATTTTTAACCAAAACAATCTAAATAAGAATCGAAGATCTCGTTAATATTAGTGCAACGATAAAAAGACAGACGAAAACAGACGTCGGATGGAAAAGTTATAAATTTTTAACGGACTTTTCCTGTCCCAGCCTGTTAAAAACATAATAATAAAAATAAATTCAAAATTAGCCGACAGAGTCTAAATGAAAGTTGTAGAGCATAGTATCACCTAAGCGTGGATATAAAGAACATAAAAAACAGAGCTCGTATCCGAAAGTTACGATTTTTTGAAGTTTGATAAATGGGAGTACGCCCAGCGTAAATGAGTCTGCCCAGCGTACTCGTGTTCAAGGTTTGAGTTGGGCCACGTAGCCTACTCCATCGCATGAGTTCCATGAGTTCGTAGCCTTGACGTGTCCGAGCTGATCCACCTCGTACGCCCAACGTACTAGGTGTACCCCAGCGTACAGGTCGACGAGGCAGTACCCCTCGCGTACCTGAAAATTACGCCCAGCGTAACTCGATGGTTCAGCCCCAATAAATAATGAACGAAGCCATCCGGATTTGTGTTACAAAATTTCATTCTCTTACCCTTAAAACTTTTTTCTACTTGCAAGAACTACCCCCAAAGCCTAGTGTATCATCCCGACACCCGAAGCAAGTCCCGACGCCCCGAAGAAGAGTTTTCAAGCCGAATCTATGCCCGCGTAAAGCCCGGTTTTTGAGAAAATATCCTGGTTTTATCGAAGAATATTATTTTAAGAGACGAAGTGTTGTCTAATCATCGTCTTATCAAGTGAGTGTATAGTCATTTTCTTCTAACACATAGATATGAATGATTCTCTATAAAATACGTGCTATGTGTTTATATATTATTTGTTTATTTGAAATGAGTATTGAAGGAATGTTTTATACAGGTATTAAGCTATATATATATATATATATATATATATATATATATATATATATATATACCAAAATGTTGGGTGTAACATGGGTAGATAGTTGAAATGTGATGATATAAAATGATGAGAGGCCTCGATGTTGTTGTTGACCTAGTCATCTAGCAGAGTATGGATGACGACCACAGACTCTTTCTAGACAGTCCAGTGGAACGCTGACAGGTTCACAACCTGTAAGTGTTTGTGAACGATGCGTTCACCGGTGTGCTCTAGGTTGACTTTAGGACATTTACTGCTGAGGAACCCCTTAGCAGTAGTGTCCATCCTGATGATGATCCTTAGGCTAGGTCCAATGTAATAGTTGTTTTAGGGACGTAAAGTGAGGATAACGGGAACGGGTAATCGAGTTATTTTTGGTTGATGAAATTAATATAATTATTTATTGTGGATTGAAAACCCTATATGCTCACTAGGCTCCCAAGCCTGACCCACTCAGTTTTCTTTGTATTACAGGTAGTGGCACAAGAGCATAAGTTGGATGACATGTCAAGATATTTTGGATTATAGGCCAGTAGTTGTAATTAACTGTTGTAAGGCTTATAATGTGCTGTTTCTGCTTTTGGTCTGTATCGGAACATGACATCCCGAGATTTTGTGATATAATGTAAATACATATCTTTAAGAAATGTTTTGATAAATATTTATCATATTTTGTTTTGGGAACAAATTCCGCAACCCTTTTAATCAAAGGATTACTCAGATTTTATTTTAAAAGCATAAATTAAATCGGTCTTTTCTGGCCATGAAATTGGGGATGTCACAAAATACATCCAAAAGCTATGTGGAATCATATTTTTGGAAACATAAACAAGAAATGCATTACCAAGTATCCAGTTGGATCGAATTTTGAATCATTTGAATGAAATCATATGATAAATTCAAATCTTGTTTATCAAGATAGATGATGAATACGTTATTTGGTAATATGAATATTTGTTGGAATTAGTTCACACCAATGAACTTTTCAGATAAACCACAATGCATAGTAAGGCTAACTTTGTGTGAAAATGTTTATCTGAATAAACATTGAGTGTGGAACCTTTTAGGTGTTCAGAGCTTTCATAACGTGAAGTTAAGAATCCACTGGGCAATAGGATGATATACTCAGATCCAATATGGATAGTGAGCATCTTAGTCAAAACTTTATCGATCATTTAAGTAATTTTGAAATAGTTTAACAAGTGGTCTCCACCCATAACACTGTCGCAAGGAGTGTAGTTGGAAAGAGCAACAAATCATTTCTTAATTAGATACTTGATGATTCATCTTATGCTTGACAAAACAGTTCATGAATTGTACCATGAATAATGCTACAAGAGTCCTTTGTGAAGCGCTACAATTATGATTCATCTTATGCTTGACAAAACAGTTCATGGAAGTCTACAATTATAAGGCTTACGTTCTTTATGAAGCGCTCAATAATCTTGGACTTAGAATAGAGATATGCTATCTCGTTGGAAATCCAAGAAGACTTTTGCGTAAAAAAAAATTATAAACATTTTGAAAACAAAATGTTTGTTGTTCGAATGGAAACCTTCCAAGAGAGGGAGCTGATATCCAAAAGAGCTAGTAGGAACCATATTGATCTTGATAAGATTCAAGAGTCAACCAATGAAGAACCTAAATGGAAGTATTAAGGAAATCAACATTACTCCAATTGTTCCTAATAAAATTGATAGAGGAAGTCATAGGCCTAGTTATATAGAATCTATATTATTAAGGAATATGATTCACTGGTAGATAACAATCAGAGCATGCCATCAATCAGAAGCTATAATAGGACCTAAAAGTTTGCAATATGGAAAGATGACATGTAGAGTTAGAATCGATCCATGTAAGTTTGAAACTTGGTTGATCAAACACTTAACCTGAGTTTACATTTGACATTCCGAGTGTGCACTCCCATACCTCTAATCTCAGATAACAAATAACTTAACTCGTCTCGATAGCAATACTAACTATACTAAAATATGTTGATAACACTAAAATCACCAACAAAAAGTTGTTCTTATTTCTAGGTGTATTTCAAATCAAACGAGGAAGAAAAAGGGTGGTTCAAAAACCTAGCGACGACGACAACCTCACATAGACGGTGGTTCGAAACCTAGCCCCCACAGCTCTATACATAGTCGCAAACACACAACCTGGATCTCGCACACAGACAAAAACTAGATCTTAATAGCTTAGGCGGCGTTGGCACCAAGGAAGGCGGCGATGGGTATGACCATCAACAAAAGAGAGAGAGGAACTTCAGAACACAGAAACGATATTTTCTATCCAATTTTCTATTTTAACAAGAGGAAGTGCTGCCGACAATGAGGGTGGTAATGGTGGTGACAGGTCTAGGGTCGCTAAGAAGTTTTTTTAAGAGGGTGTTTGGGATTTTATTTAAAAAGAAGTTATTAATTTATTGGCTTTTGAAAATTCAATAAATTAACAGAAGTGTTTGGAAATATGAAAAAGATTTTTTTTTTAATATAACTCTCATTAACCTTTCAAAAATGAGATTTCAATAAGTTATGATTTCTAACTTTTCAAAAGTCATAACTTTTTGGATTGTCAAAGCCAAATACCATTAAAAACATTTATAACAATATAAGGGGTTGTTTGGTAGCATCTAAACGATTCACATATGAATGATGCAGAGGCCTGGATTATGTAGAGGCTCTGTATGAATTTACATCTGAAGGATAAATTGGTCTTTGGTTAAACATATGAATATCTGCCTATTAATGATGAACATAACCATTTTAACCCTAACTATTTTTTCGTACAAATTAAATATCATGCAATATTCAAATTAGACATCATATAACATCCAAATTTGTAATATATGGATCCATAAATAACAATATAACAAATTTATAACAATATAATTAGTGGATCCTTAGACATCATACAACTTCCGAAACGTTGTAGGGTCTATTTTCTTGGTGCTATTTTCCAATGAAACTCGTCTTGTTGTAGTGGCAATAGAAGAACCTTTGGGCACACTTCTCTTGCTAGTTGTTTCATCACATATCAACAAACAAGTTGAGAATCAAACACAGATAGAGAAGAAAGAACATAATAGAAAATTGGATTTCATACAAACCCCAAAAAATCAACCAACAAGAACATAAATCAAGCACCAATTTCATACAAGCCAAACAAAACAAGTTTTAGGGCCCGGAAAAAATGACCAAAACGTTTGGCCTGAAAAAATCGACCAAAAAGAAAAAGAGAAGAAAACTTATCAGTGAAGGGGAGGCGTCAAGGGGGAGGTGATGAAGATGGAGCGCCGCTACCGGATGTTGGCCGAGGGAAGTGGTCGGCGCCTGAGAAAAGGGAGAATGAGGGAGGAGTGTTGTGTAATAGGGGAGAAAATAAAAACAGAGGCAAGCATTTTTTTTATATATATTTTGCCACATCTCTTCTCGATTTAGATCATATTTTCCACATCTTACCAGTTAAAAGGGTAAAAAAAATTCAACCAAACATTCTGACCATCCAGAACTAGCCTCTTGACGGGATGATTAAGAGGACAAACAAACCTCTAAGCTAAAAAAAAAAGAAAGATAATAATAGTAATAATAATAATAATAATAATAATAATAATAATAATAATAAAACTTATTGATTTATTGTCTTTTTGGAATCTTTTTTGAGATGGTCATTTTTTCATGAATAGTTTTAGTGTTTACGCCTATTCAACTTATTGATTTTTTGAAAAGCTAATAAGTCATTTTAAAAAGCACTTACAAACATCCTCTAATCCAAACACTTTTTAACAACTCATTTTTTACATTAATATAAGTTAATAAGTCATTTTGCCTAAAAATTCTTTTGAAGTTCAAAATGAACTCCCAGATACCCTATCGCTTGAGCAATAAAATAAAGGGTCAAAGTGGAGTGGGAGGGATCATTTCTTAATTGTTTAAATATAGTCATGGGGGCGTAAAGGGAACGACAAAGTTGACACTTGCACATGGTTTAATTTTTTTGGGGCCAAATTTTTTATATTTTGTTATATATATATATATATATATATATATATATATATATATATATATATATATATATATATATATATATATATATATATATATATATATATATATATAATAACGATAAGAGTCTTTTTTTCTGGTTCGTCCAAAGCATTTGAAGATATTTAAATTTTCAGGACCGAACCCGAATATAGTTAATAAATTATAAACAATTTAAAAATATGTAGATAACGACAAAATAGATTTTTTTATTTTTTGTTAATAATATCAAGGATAAAATGTATAAGTTCTAAAGATATCAAATGCGGTTGAATGTGAAAATAAAAATATTGACTAAAAAAGCGAATTGGACCATGCACAAATTATGTGATTTACTCTTATATATTTAACTAGGTTATAGCCCGTGTATCACACGGTTAAAAAAGCAAATCAACATTAAAACTTTAAAAAGCATAATATTAATCATATATTTGCAAGTAGTTATTAATCAACTATGTATTTTAAAAAGAAAATGTACATAACAATCCATACTTCTTGAAATGTAGGATAAGGAGCTTCTAACGATTATATTTGTAAAAAGAGAATGAATATTTGTATGTTGATATACACATGATTTATCAGAGTTGATGTTTTCTTTATCAAAGGTAATGGTTCTAAAATTATTTGTAGATATTAAATGATGATGAAAATTATAAACATTTTGATAAAATTAGTTAATAACACAAATAGTAATAAGAAAATTGGATATAAAAGTTATATCAAAGAAAACAATGTATGAATTTTATAAATAGTTTATTGAAATAATGTTATATTGATTTATATGGTTTTTTTAAATATTAATTAAATTTTTAAATAATGTATGAATTTTAAATAATATGATATATATATATATATATATATATATATATATATATATATATATATATATATATATATATATATGTTTGAATACAACGAATTTGTTTAAATTCCTTAAACAAAATATTTATATTGTTAAAAATTATCTATTAAACAAAATGGACAAAAATGAATTATTCATACAAATTTTTTATTGTATACATAAATGATAGCAATTCTTATTTGTTTAAAATAATATTGTGGTTATAATAAGAAAATAAAATAAATCCTAACAGGGGAAAACAGCATATATCAAACTTTAGGGGTGTGTTTTGAAGTTTGTAAAATCCTATCCTTCCTTAATGTGACAGAATTGTTAGGTTTTGCTATTTCTGAGAACAAAACCCCCCTTTGCTGTCGTACCAATCGACAGAAGAAATGAATGAAAAAAAAAATTAATGATAAAGGTAATTATGGTTAGAGATGGAAAAGGGGGCGGGGAATACAGGGGACCCTAATCCCCATCCCCATCTCCAAATTGTCATTCTAATCCTGATCCCCGTCTTCATTCCCATCAGGTAATATAAATGAATCCTCATCCCCAACCCTGTCGGGGATGGGGGATCCCGAGTGGGGAATCAGAGACTTTTTTTTTTTCTCTTTTAATATGAAAACTTTTACATAAGGAAAAAATCTAAATTTAAATTTTGCATACATGAGTTTAAATATTTTAAAAAACATAAAAATATTCATAGATTGCATAAAAATTATAAACAAATTTTCTACAAAATTTAAATAAATACATGAAAAAATCAAATAGAAAAAAAAATATCAGAGTGATATTTGAGGTAAAATAGATAAACCAAGGAGAAAAAAAATTATACACGAGGTTAAATTAGATAAAAGAAGAAGGAAAAGTACAATTTCAACCAAGTAATGACTAATGAGTTTGGTTACTTGAACAAACTTTTAGATATTATAAAGTATACTATAAATATATGTTTTGCATTATTTGTATATATTAATATACATATACTGATGTTGGGTCCAGGGTCGGGGTCTAAGGGTATCCCCATCCCCGGTCAACTTGGGGATTCCTCGGTTAAAATGGATGCGGGTTTCGGATTCCTTATTGGGTATGAGGATTTTTGTCATCCCTAATTGTGGTTGATTTCAATTACACAGAAGAAGAGAACAATATTTACGAATCGAAGATAGATTGAAGAACATGTCTAAACGACGGGATAAAATTTTGGTAAACTTTTACTTAAGCAAAATAAATTGTTTGAAATCATTGGAAGTTTATAGGTTATGTTTTTATTATTGAATATGGGATTATAATTTTAGTTATAGAATAAAATTTTAGAATATTTTCTTCATAAATTATTTTATTTGTATATCCTAAAATGTTAGGAAATCAGTTTATGTTGTTGACTAGAGATGAGAGCATTATTAGTATGGTTATGCATGTTGTGCGTTGCTATATCGGTAGAATCGAAATAAAGTATATTTCTGATTATTATTAAATTCATCTAACATTTTAAGTATTAGCCTCATCGATTTCTTGTTTTTTGTTTTTTGAAGTCCTAAGATGTATCTCCTACATCATGAACTGCAGAATTTCATATCTACCCAACTTGTTTCTCATCCATCACCTGGAACAAACGATGTTCAACTTTCATTGACGCAACAATGAGTGAGGTAACCACGCATAATGGCAATATATAGCGGGGGTATTTTGGTCTTTAAATAAAAATAGAAAGAGTGGAATTGAAATCCTTCTACGGTCCCCCTATAAGGGGGGTTATTCGGATGGGTTAATTGGATTCCAGATTATTTAGGTTCAAGTAAATTAGTTTTTGGGGTATGACCGAAGCATTCGGTTTTTTGGCTATTCGGGTACAGGTAATTCGGGTATCTGGAAATCTAGGTTCGGGTTAGTCGAAAAAAGCCACATATAATATGAATCGTTTTTTATTAGACATTATTTTATATTAAAACTTGAAAACATACAATTTTTAATTAGATTAGATGTTAATTCTTTGTAAAATTTAATGATAAAAAGAGAGTTGTTGAGGGTTCAAGTCACGTAGTGGACAAAAGGTGTAGAATTAGGAGTAGGTTTAGTTGGTGTTTGTGTTCTCCTTTCTAGAAAAAGTTATGCTTTTTGTTAAAAAAAAATCAAACTAAATTGCAACAAACATAAACAAATAGGTATCAATTCAATGTACAATTGTATTTGTTAGTTATCAGTAAAGTACATTGCTATTTCATGCATTTACCACCCAAAATGCAACAAATAACAATGTGTGTATATGTATAAAAAAGTTACAGGAATGGTCTCTGACTCTGTCAAAACATTTTCTTTTTTAACCATTATGTTGTTTTTTTCTAGAAAAAGACTATTATACCCTTCCATCCAACCGTGGTCAATTCAAATGTACAATCTTTTGACCTTTTTATGCATTTACCAATTTTCTGCATTTTTTTCCTGGATAATGTTTATATAATGGAATGTAATGAACCAAATGTAACAAAGTAAAGAATCTTCAATTGTAGGAGAAGAATGAATCTTGAAATCGAATAGCATGAAACAAAGATGATATAAAAAAAAAAAAAAAAGATGAATCAAACACACACAACAAAAAAAAATTTACCGGATGTAGAAAATCTTCAAATCCCGCAGAATATAGATTCTTCAAACCTATGCAGAAAGCGAATGCAGGTTGTACCTCACAGAACGGGATTAAATGGGGCATCTTTTTAAATTTCTGATAAGATTACATTGGCTTATTCTAACAAAAAGAAAACGATCATAACATAAAATGTTACATAAATACTACAAATTAATTTGAAAACACTAACCTGATATGTGATTATGGAAGCGTTGCAGGATTAAGAGGGAGGAAGATGATTATGCAGTAAACCTGGTATCAACAGGAAGGATAAGGATTGAAGAACTTATGTTAGCAACTTCAATGATTAAATAAATCATATAAAAACAATGAAGAAGAACTGAAGAAGAATACCGTTTGCAAAGAATTCTCTGAACACAAAAGAAGCGTATATATGGTATATTAGTGGTATATATTTCGGTATTTCATAATTTGGTGCAGATTTTTTGGGATTTAATCACTGGAAATTATTTAATTTCCAATCACAATAAACAAACTTCCATATTTAATCGGGAATTTCGAATTTGAAATTTCAATATCCGATTTTTGCATATTATTTGCAAATCTTTTATCTTTTATTCATTTTGATTTTTTGAATGCATTTTTTTGGTGCAGTTTTTTCCGGATTTATTGCCTCTATATGAACTGAAGGGCATTTACGTAAATCGACCTGAAGAAAAGAAGCCGGAAAACACTATTTTGGGGGTCTGGGAGACTGACACGTGGCGTTATTCTACTTATCTTAAATATTACTAAAAGAGAAACCTTATGACATCATCTTAAATAATCTGGACCATTGATTGTATTTCAATCTTATTTTTTCCACCTTTAGATCAAATTGCTGACATCATCTTCCTCATATGGAATGTATTTAATTCCAATAAATGCTTTCCAATCATCAATCAATAACTTATATTCGTTGAAATGGAATGTATTTAATTCCAATAAAAGCTTTCCATATTTTATATCTTGAATTTTCAGTTATGAAGATTTTAATATGGTCAATTTTAAAAATGTATTACTAACAAATCATTTCTATCAAGGCCTTAATATCAACCATTAATATAAATCCGTTTATATTAGTAAACCATTAATATAAAATCTTTTTTTATTAGGAAATCATTAATACCGAAAAATCATATTCAAATTTTCACATACATATACGATTCATCATTGAATCCCCGACTCACATTTATTTTCAATCGTTTCTTTTCTTCAAACATTCTTCTACAATGTCGTTAATATTTCTTATAACTTCCATCATCATTCTCTGCTATAAACATTCGCTCTTGTGTGCTAGAAGGTCAGTACCTTCTTTCGCTTTTTATATTTTTTTTGGATTATTTTTGTTCCTATATCAAATGTATGTATTCATATATTTCGATTTTCTTTGTCACAAATTACATGAAATCAGTTAACTATTTTTCTGAAACTTTTCAAATAAACATGAAAAGATATTAGGTACCTTTAACAAAACAAAAATTAACTATCTTGAGAACTGACATTAATTACGAAAATGTTACTTTTATATATTAGAGATGATTATGATTTTTTTTTAATTTTTATGTCATAAGAATCCGGTTAATTTTGGCATGATTTTAAAATATCATTGAAATTATTATGTTTTTGTATATCATATCAACCTACTTTTTTTTTTTATCTTTGTATAGTAACAATAAAATTTATTAATTTACACAACAAATATAGATATTTCAAATTTTGTAATATTATTATATCTTATAAAATACAACTCCCTCCAAAATAAATTTTCGCCAGTAATTTCATCCATAATTTTAACAAATTTAAATTTGTATTTTCTTTATATAATTTTTTTTAATGATCCTGATTTTTTTCTCCAAAAGTATATCAAACATTTACGTTTTAGATAATGTTGCCCTATTATAATTATTATTTTCCAAAAATATATCCGTTTAATGAGGAATTTAATATAATAAAGGAAGTGAATGTTAATTAAAATGAGATATATATTCCATAATTATTACATGAGTTTATTAAAAAAATTAATATCAAGGTGTAAACATTAAGCCTTTTTAAAGTGAAATTTCAGAATACGTACAAACGATGATGTTGTACAATGAAATATAAAATTGAATAGACTGAAAAAAAAACACTATTAAAACAGTCAATCTTGAAAATAACATAGTTATGAAAAATTATAAAGTAAGATAAAAATTATAAGATATTAGGAGATTTGTAAAAAGTACATTTAGTAAAAGCATTACGGTTATTAGAAAAAATAAGATCGTTAAGATTAGTGAAAATACAATATATAAACTAAATTATCACAATAGTAATGAAATGTCATTATTTGATATTTCATATGATTGACAGATATATCAAATTACATTGATGATATACTAAAATTATTCAAAGTTGCGCCAAAATAATGCAAAGTTCTTACGAAGACTAAATAAATAAGAACAAACATAAAAGCTAGCATTTATATTTATAATCAATTTAAAATAAACCAATCATGATTTAGAAAAGAATCTCCATTGATGATATACTAAAATTAAATCTATATAACATTTAACATTTTATAAATTATATTACATAACTATATGAGACGATGAAAGTTGTTCAACTAATAAAACAAAAAATGATGTCTACAAAGAGATCTTTCAATGATTATATATATTTATCGTTTTCAATGTATTTTCTACATATTTCAATAATACCAATAACCATATATTTTTTTTATAATCATTATACAATATCTATAAACGATTATATGTTTTTTTTATGCATTTTCCACGTTTAACGCGGGCTATAATCTAGTTTATTAGGATAGAGGATACTTATTGTTTATAATTAAATTTTAATAAATTAGGAGAGTGAAGAGAGTGGTGGAAAGAATATGGAATAGCGATGGTGATGTGGTGGTGAAGGGGAAGAGTGTTTATCGACTAATCACACTTAAACAGCCTAATTAAATGGAGTCATAAAAACATTCATTGTTAATTGGGGACCTAAAAAGTAAAAACCACCTAATAACTACATTATAAATTGTAAAAAAAAAAGGGGGTTTTTGATAGCATCTTCAATAGACCATGTACCTTGTGCAAATATATCTATTTAATTAGGTTACCCTTTTGTAGGTTGCTCGACCGGAGTGGTAGTAGTCTAGTAGAACATTGCGGATAGATTAAATAACCGCAGTGGCTGCACTTAGAAGACCCACAAAATTTCATCACACAACTCCTTCAATCACGCAAAAGATTACTATATTCTTTAACTGGATGCATTAAAATTCAAGGTAAAACAGGATTAAGGTTTTAGGGTTGTTGACTAGGCTGAATCCTTTAGATCTAAGAGAATGTACTAATGTGTTGTATGTTTGTATTTACCTTCCATACAAATAAATTAAAATGATTAGTAAGTAGTAACTACTCTTATCTTAAATAAAGTCATTTCTTATTTACCTTCCATACAAATGTCCCCATTCAAAAAGAAAAAAAAAAAAAAGGGTCATATAATTACTAATTAACCTATCAAATGAATTAATATCACCAATAATCCCCACAAGAACACAACCCATCAACAAAATGATGAAACCGATTCCGATCCCTAACAACAATCCTTCGACCCGTAACTTTCGAAATCAATTTCGTCACCTCATGACAATCCAAACAAACCCTAAGATTCTTCACAATCTTGATACTACTTCCAGCCTTTGTACTAATAAGCCCAAATGCAATAGCAAGCTTCTCACTATGAACCTCCAATGATCTCACTCTTTCCCTCTTCCCAATATCCTGCAACACCACATCCGTCTGTGGCCTATAACCATGGCTTTCCAACCACCCATTCACCTCCTCCACCATCCCATATATCTCTTCACTTTTCGGGTGTTTCATATCACCTGCAACAAACTCATGCACCTTGTTGTTAACCTCAATCGAGCTACACCCCGGTTCTTTTTGCACCCCGTGATCCTTCATCAATGCCCTCATGCGGGCCACACCGGCCCAATTTGAAGTGGACCCGTATAAGTTTGAAAGAAGGATATAAGTTCCTGAATTCGCAAGATTATGATCGATCAAGAACTTTACAATCTTTTCGGCTAATTCGATGTTTTTATGGAGGGTGCATGAATCGAGTAAAGTTCCAAATATGATTGGATCAGGTTTGATGTTGTTTATGTTCATGTTGTTGGTGAGTGTGTATGCGTGGTTGAGAAAACCGGCTCGACCTAGAAGGTTGATGACACATCCATAGTGCTCGATTGTTGGTTTGATTTTGTGTTTGGTTTCCATGGAAAGAAAGATTCCCTTTCCGATTGAGACTAGGCCGGAATGAGCACAGGAATTCAAGATTCCGATGAATGAGATGGCGGTGGGTTGTTTATGATTCTTGTGCATATCGTGAAACAGAAGTAAAGCTTCTTGGTGATACCCGTGCATTGAGTAGCCTGAGATCATGGAGTTGTAGGTGATGACGTCTTTGTTCTTGAGGTTATTGAAGATGTTTAGCGCGTCTTCTAAGCTACCACATTTGGTGTACATGTCGATTAAAGCAGTTCCCAGATGAATGTTGATATGGATTCCGTTGTTTTGGATGTAAGAATGAATCCATCTTCCTGATTCCAGAGCTCCGATCTGTCCACAGGCAGAGAGAACTGCGACTAATGTGACTTCGTTAGGGTTTATCTTTGTTTGCAGCATTTTTCTAAACAGGGTTATGGCGTCGGTTGGTTTTCCATACTTTGCATACCCACCGATCATTACATTCCAACATACGGCATCCTTGTCTGCTATACGATCAAACAATGTCCGTGCGTTGATGAGGTCGCCGTGCTTGGCGTACCCTGTTATCATGGAAGTCA
The DNA here is from genome assembly GCF_002870075.4 of Lactuca sativa. NCBI lineage: Eukaryota > Viridiplantae > Streptophyta > Magnoliopsida > Asterales > Asteraceae > Lactuca > Lactuca sativa. Next base: position 281,805,528 of record NC_056627.2, on the reverse strand, counting down.
AGGAAACCAAACTTCTCTCAGGCATAGTGTCGAACAGTTGGCGAGCAGAAACCAGGTCGCCGCCTCTTGAATAGACATCAACCAGAGCTGTTCTCACGTGCATATTACAATCAAAACCGAGTTTAATTACGTGGGGGTGAAGCAGTTTTCCGGGTTCTAAAGGACAACCCTTTAGCAGAGCAGAGAATGTAAATTCATTGGGTTCTACATCTTGTGACATCATTTGGATGTATAATTGTATTCCTCGCATATGGAGATTATAGGCGGCGTGAGCGTGGATGATGGAAGTGTAGAAGAAGACATTGGGATCATGGGTGCGGTTAAAAAGTGCAAGAGATGAATCAAGGCGGCCAAACGATGAGTAAGAGCGCTGCAGTTTGAAATTTACAACAGGGTGGTTATGAAAGCCATGGCGGATTGCAGCTGCGTGGATCTGGAGGAGTTGGGTGATGTTTTTAGAGGTGGTGATTAGCGATGCAAGCGTTTCTGGTGATTGGGAAGGTCCGCGTCCCGTGGTAGTTGGCACTGTGGAGCTACTGGTGGCGGCGCCCAACGGAGTCGATAACATGTTTTAAGTTGCAGGTTTTTTAGTTTGAGGCGCCATGAAAATGAATTGTGATAAGGTTTTGGGTTCTTTTTTGTTGGAGTGGCATATATGTTTTCATTGAATATTCGTAAATTTGAACACATAATTTTTACGAAGACTATAAAAAAGGGAAAATGAATGAGATAACTAACTATTAAGTATGTTATTAATTGGTATTTTTTTTTCTTTTCTTGTATGCAATATATCATCCAATTTGTTGGTTGTTTTGATCATTATTTTTCTCATCGGCTATCACATTTTATAGTCGAGTTTTAAAGAGTCACAAACAACAAATTCGATGATATATTACATACAAAAAAAAAGATGATTACCTTCCTGAATCATTTTCCTTTTACTCATTTTTAGAAAATCTCGTGTCATCTCCTACTCATATTAATGACTTTTTGAGATTCATTTTTGCTTCTCTTCAAAACATAACCCACGAAAGAATATTTTTCATATATGTACAACTTTAGGATGCATTTCAATATTTATTAGGGGAATCTTGATTGAGGATGTGCATTTCATAACTACATATACATTTCCAATCAAATTATTTATCATATCATGAATTCTGGACATGTTTACAAATGAAGGCGGATGTTATATAGGGGTAGGGGCTGTGCCCCCCCCCCCCCCCCCCCCCAATGAATGATTGAAGCTCCGTCATTGTCTACAAAAGAGTGGAATCACAAGTGTTGTGATTGTTGAGTTACTTGGCTTTAAGATCGAATTCATAGGATAAGATACAACATTAATATGTATAGCAGCATGCACCTTTTGCAGACATAACACTATAATATACCATGAGCTAAACATTTATGTTGATAAAGATACCTCACACAGTCATATCCTTTTGCAGAGAGTTGTAAACAGCTAATCTTTGGTCTCTAAATTTAATGTTATAGCTAATTAAGTCCTCCTAAGTTTCTATGCATGGCTTTGGTCCCTAACTTTTGTAGTTTGGCAACATAGGTCCTTCTAACTTTCTATTGCCACTGAAAGAGTTTTTCTTCTTAAATCCATTACTGCCACCGCAAAACACAATGGGTAAAATACTAGTTATCTAGGAAAATCGAATAACTTTCTTGTGTAGAAAATGTTGAAATTTGACATGACATTAAATCAAATAATCATACAGTCCAATTTGTTTATCAAATTAAATATTTATATCATTGTAGATCAGTTATACCGGTATAATGTTATCAGTTTTCTAACTGTGTTCCATAAACTTTTATAATTACCTTTACATCGTACTAATGATACACTACACTCTTTCAAAAGTGTTATTATCTGATATCTATTTTTTAAACAAAAAAATTTAATATATATGATTAATAAGTACTCACTAAAATATAAGTACGGATATATAAATACTCATTAAAAACAATATACCTAAGTATTTTGAAATTTTTAAACATAAAGACCTAAGCATGCATTTTAAGTATCCTTTCCGAACAATTATCATTAAGTAGGTTAAAACTCGTGTGCTACAAGGTTGGTTAAAAGAATATTGATTCTGATAGAAAGTTGCAAATTATATATAAGTAAATAAAATTGAAGACATGAATGTTATGGTTTCACGTAAATATTCTTGGCAAGCATTTTTTATATTGAAGAAACTGTAATGTGAAATAATCCTTAATAAAATGCTTAATTGTATCCAAACATGTTAGAAATGTAATGATGAAATAATCAGTTAATGAAATGTTGAAGATTTTGATTATTTAAGAAATTATTTGATAAGATGATTAAATGTCAATTTTATGCATACTGTGAATTATTAAGTAAAAGTAATAATTGTCGCTGAATTTGATCCCCGAAAGAAGAGGGAGGCGGTCGGGGTAAGGTATTTTCAAATACTTTCCTAAGTCGTTGTAAGACCGGATCCATTGAGAATCAGAGCACGAACCTTCAATCTTCTTATTGCCCTCCATAATTGGTGGTTATCTCTTTAGGGCCAGCGGTGATTAGAGGAGGAGAGAGGCAGGAGTGATGCGTGAAGAAGAAGAAGTGGGCGAAAGCAATGCGTAAGTATTGGTCACCATTCTTCCAGCGTGGAGTGGGCAACAAACAACCATGGTTTTGTTTACTCTGATCGAGTCTAGATGCAGACATTCGAGGTGATCTGGTGTGGTTCTAAACTCTCTGACGATGCAGTGGAGAGAGAGACAGAGAGAGAGAGAGAGAGAGAGAGAAAGACTAGTATTGAGATAGATACATGAGGTGTTGTCGAAGGAGAAGAAGTGAATCAAATGTAATTGTAATGAGAGATAAGTTACTGATTTGTGAATGAAGAACGATGGAGTTGTTTTAATTAGGGCACAATTATTAATTGGGGAAATGAAAAAGAAAGCCATGTAGATAAAATTTTAATTGTTAATTTCGTAAACAATATAAAAAGCCACATGGATGAAGTGTTACCGGTAGAATTGGAAGTAATTTGGATGGTTCCCCTATTTAACAGGTAAATTGATATTTTAGGGACATATTATGTAAAAAAAAACATTGATGACCAATCCGAGACAAACCCAAAACTTGGTTGTGCTGCAGTGTCATTTTCTCATTGATTTTCTAACTCTATAGTCTATATATTTCGAAAATCAGGAAATAATTATTTTACCAAAAGACTAACATCTAATTATCTTGAAATTTAAATTGCTATAATTAAATAATTAAGTTAAAAGCATATATCAAATCTTAGACAACCGCCTATTTCTTACACAAGTTTCCCACCAAACAATCTAATTCTAAAACTCAACCAAACATCATTTATCATCAAAGTAGTTAGTACAACACCAATGTTGGCAACGTTTATTGCTCTCGACATTTCGTTCAACTTCAGCCTCAACACTTTGATGACACATCCTTAGATGTATCTCAAAATAATATATCAAAATCAATATAAATCCCCTTAGAACCTTATCATAATTTACATGTATGCCCTTGAAATATAAAAATGCAAGTTACAATGTCTTTTTTTTCTAACTAAAAAGAAAACTAAGAATATACATACAAATAATATATGAGATCAAAACAAAAATCAAGAAGCAAAACCTTAAGTTGATAACCATATAACAGTTAACAAATAACATCAAAGAGCAATTATTGAGCATGTAGTTACAGACACTACAGATGTAATTAAAAACCATATAACATACTTCAACAAAGAATAAACCATATCACCTACCATCAACAATTATAAAAATAAAGTATAAATGGGATAACGATCTACATTATGTGAATTTTGAAAACTAACAACCAATTGTGTATGTCTTTTTGGGATTGGCTATATATCAAGTATACTTCTTTATTTTCTCACTAAAAACGCATACTAACTGTTCATTGATACGTCAGTAATGATTCAGAATTTAAGTTGGACTTTAAACTTATCCTAACCACTGAATGCTCATACGACCTATATTTATCACCTTTATGTAGCAAATAAACAAAATCAAAATCACTAATCTATCAAAGAAAGCACTTAACCTCTGATGCATTGCTTTGTTAAGCGATAAACTTTAGTATCCTGAAAAGGAAATTACAACGTTGAATTAAGATGGAGATTTAGTGAGAGAAAACGAGATATGTGTACCATATCTAAATATTGGTAGTAACAATTTAAAAAATTGTACCAAACATCAACAAGAAGTTCATTTTGTTGCATTATTTATAGAAAAAGTGAAGCATGGTTGCATAAATGCATCATAGGAAAATGGTATAAGAGTAGTAGTACTTTTTCCATAGAACAAATCAATAGAAGGAACCCTCGCATGGTATAAAAATGGAGCAAAGTCGAAAATACATCACGTAGTCTCCATATTTACAATTTTACATTAAAAAACATTAAATAGATTCTTGTGTTTGTTAACTACATTTGATTCGTAAATTATATGGAAGATGTTGTATTGAACATACCAAGGAGCCATTAGTAACTTGGATTGCTCAAAGAATATATGACAATGCACATTAGTCAAGGTAAGGAACATCGACATCCAACAAAATAGGAAATAGACAATAAAACCTAGATAATTCAAGTAGCCAACAAACACACATCAAAACCCATAGAAATTCTAGACTTGAAGCCCTATCTGCTTCTGATTCTTCATGCTGTTCAACTTTTTTTTGTGAGTTTTCACTTCTATTTCTAATTTCAAAAATGACAAAGAAAAATTGATTAATAAGGTGATAACTACTTTCCGAATAAAAAGAACAAAATGCATCTTTAGTGACCTTGGTTAGAGAGTTGACACCGAGTCGTCGACAAAGCATCCAAAAAAAGTAAGAGAATGTTAAGGAGAACCAATGACAACTGATCACCAAGAATAGGGGATCAACAGTAGTTGTTGTCAGAGACCTTGGGGTAGGGAATGACGTAGTCGGAGGCATTTGGGGTCTATTGTAAAAAGGAGAGAAAGCTTAGTAGTTAAAAGGTTAGAAAACGTGAAAGTAGAGAGAGCAACGCTTCTACGTTAGGTTTTTCCAAACCTATGGTGCTAAGATTCAAAAGAACGGAGAGATTTTAGGCTAGTTTGTTGCTGATAGAATTTGGGATTGAGATTTGGATAGGATTTTGATTTATATATAGATGAGAATCGGATTAAATAGCCAACATAATATTTTGAACGGGAAAACATAATTAGGAGTGAGGCAGGTGTTCTCAAAACTACTCTTTGCTTGTAGATAGAATTAGAAGTAGACGCAGATATTTTGTAATATCCCGATTCCCAGGTATAAAAATTTGAAGTTTATAGTCATGTTCTTAGACCTACTCGACGAGTTGGATGCCCCAACTCGTCATGTAGAAACGATGTTGGCCGTGTGACTTTATGAGGTCTACTCGACGAGTTGGAGGACCGCAACTCGACGAGTAGGAGCTGGAAAATGAAACCTTAATTTCCATGGGTTTGCACCCTATTTAAAGGGTCATTAGCCTCCCTTACCATCCCTCTTGATCTCAGAAAACCCTAATCTCGCCTACTCTCCATTATTGTATGTTAAGAAGCTTGGAAGGTGGATTTTGTGAAGAAGGCTTAAATTTAAGGAGCTTGGAGTAAAGAGAAGCTTATGGATCTGACTCTACTTCATATTGGCATCATTTTGAAGGTAACAAGTTGTTACCTTGACTTCTCTCTAGCTAGATCTCTTCATGCATAGGTTTAGGGCCATTTTAGCATATTTGTGAATCATTTCCAGTATTGCTCATGATCTGAAGTTGTAACTTCAGATCTGGACTCCTCTAAGTCCCTATAGTCATAAAGTTATTAGATTTAACAAGCTTTGGCCTTTCTCTTTGGTTGAAACCTTTCCCTTGGCTTGGTTTTGGCATTTCGGACCATGCATGTACGTAAAGTTTGCTACTTTTCGTGGAAACCATGCTCTAGGAGGTTAGATCTGCAATTTGGAGCTTTGGGGTAACTTAAAAATGTCTGATTGAGAAAGTAATTGAAGGGGCTCGACGAGTTGCATGGCCAACTCGACGAGTCGGATGAAGATCACATGTATTGGTTCTGCATGAACTCGGCGAGTTAGAAAGAAGACTCGACGAGTTAGTTAGGGTTTTTACCGACATTTGAACATCGCACGGACTCGATGAGTTGCCTGGAAACTCAACGAGTCAACTAGGGTTTTCATGATTTCTCGAGTTCTGGAAGGACTCGACGAGTTGGGTCAACATGAACTTTTGAACTTGACCGTTGACTTTGACTTTGACCTAGGGTTGACCAGTTTGACTTTTGGGGGTATTTTAGTGAATTGGGAATTTATGGAAGTGGTCCTATGGTGAATTATAGGTGGTGGAGTTCATGGCTGCGATTCGAGAGTTTGATCTTATCACTACAGTTCGACATTTGTGAGGTGAGTTTTCCTCACTATACTCAAGGGTCTAAGGCACCAAGGCCAACCCTTTTTGGATTGTTATCCTGATATGTTATATGATCGAGTATCGTATGATATGTTAGATCGGTATCCTGGTAGATAGGATGTTATTATGCTATTATGATCTGTTAGATCAGTATCCTGGTAGATAGGATGTATTATGCTGCTATGATTTGTTAGATCGGTTTGTCTGTCTAAAGACTATTATGTGATTATCTGATATATGTGCACATGTTTGATTAGTGGTTGAGGCTTATCTGCTTTGTGCGAGAGCCAACAGACCTGGGCATTTCAACCCGATGGTTGTGGGCCATGAGTATTTCATCTCGAGGATGATTAGACTCGTAGTATGTGGGCATTCAAACCCGATGGTTATGGGCCGAGGGTATTCCATCCCGAGGATGACTGGACCCATAATATGTTGGCATTCCAACCCGATGGTTGATCGGACCCATAGTATGTTGTTTGTGATTATGTGTATATTGAAGTGTGTATGGGTATTTTAGGGGAACTCACTAAGCTTCGGGCTTACAGTTTTGGATTTTGTTTTAGGTACTTAAGATGATCGCGGGAAGGCGAAGGCGTGATCATGCACCTCCTCTCATTTTTATGATCTTGATTTCTAGGATACTCTGATGTTTAAACTATTTTGAAAACACTTTGTAATAACTTCATGGTTTTGATTGGTTGAAAATGTTTTAAATTGGCCTGAATTTTATGGATGTTACAAGTTGGTATCAGAGCCTTAGTTTGAGTAAATTGGAGGAACACTCGTGTGAATCCAGTCTCAAACTAAGGAAAAGATTTTCAAAATGGTTTTAAAAAGGTTTTCAAAATAATTAAAGGAAGATGTAGAGTGTACGATCGGTCGGAGCTAGTAAGTAGACCCCAAAATACCTTGCAGTTATTTGATACTATGATATGTTAGAACAGCATGCTAGTGATAGGCTAGGGATCTTCAGGAATTGCATGATAGAGTAGCCTGATTATATTATGCCTGATAGCTAGGATTTCTTTATATGAAATTGAGATCTTACTGTAGTTGCTTAATGTATGCGTCATAGTTATACATAATTACGATCTTATAGCCTGATAATGTTTAGTTTGGCCTTATTTCCTTTTCTTGTTTGATGAAGGGATTAGGGTAGGATCAGGTATTCGAAAGTATATAGGGTCCAGCGTTATGTATGACTAGCATACACTAATGTTGCAGGGATGGCAGAAGTTTCACGGGTGAGTTATGCGGGGTGAGTAGGCCAGTTATAAGATAGTTAGCCTTCCTTTGGGAGTGAGGATTGAGCGATCACCATGCATATGTATATTTTTAAGGCGTAGTGATGATACTTGAGACAAATATGGGTAGGTGTGGAAGGTAGTATGGGACCGTACTACTGAAAGCATAGGACCCAAACGTGTAGCAAGGAAGTCACAACCTGTAGGGTTTAGTTGGGAGTTGGCTCCCTGTTATTTATGCGAATTATATGATATCTTCCTTGTGTATTTTCAGTATGTTGGTTACAAGGCGTTTTGTGACTGGATCCAGATCGGGATCAGGACAGGGGAGTCAAGGTGCCCCGACAACACCGAGACTATCGGCCAGGATAGGCCAGCATTGACAAAGGACCATGACATGGAGATCATCTGTGAGGTGGTGGTCAAGATTGTCCGGGGTCAAATTTCGGAGATGTTTGGGTATATTAAGACCGCCATGATGGAGTATTTTGATGAAAAATATGCAGCCCTAGCTAAGACGGCTGCCGCAACAGTTACAACAGCTGTAACAGCAGCAGGGGGAGGAGCCAATCAGGCTTTTTAGTACCGGGACTTCGATAACATGAAGCTCCCAACTTTTGATGGGACTCAGGATCCGATCATAGCAATGAAGTGGCTGTCTTACGATGTTTCTTTACATGCTCATGTCCTGCTGACCTGAAGGTCAGATGTGCCTTGAACTTGCTAAGTTCTGGGGCAAAGGACTGGTGGAGGTTGTTGACCGGGTCGTATACGAATGATCAAAGAGCTTCAGTTACTTGGGAGCAGTTCAGGAGATGTTCCGCACTCACTACATTCCACATGTCGAGTGTGAGATGTTGTCACATGAGTTCTTGGATCTGAGACAGGGTACGGAGATGGTGACGGAGATCACCCGCATGTTCACTAAGAGGGAGATGTTTTGCCTAGAGTTTGCTTATGAGCAGGCTCATATGACACGTTATCTGAGCATGCTCAAGACTGATATTCGTCAGTTTGTTGCTACCCAACGATATGATACACTATTGGAGTTATAGGAGGCCGCTAGGCGGCGTTAGTTGGAGATTGAGTTACAGATGTGGGAGCAAAGGCAAGCCCAGCACAGTCACAACCGACGCCGAAGCAGTCCAAGACCGCTGATACTTGGTCTGGAGGATAGTTGGGCCGCACTTGTGGGAAGTGCAAGAAGGCTCATTCGGGGGTTTGTTGATCAGGGAGCGGATGCCACAAGTATGGCAAGCAAGGACACCTTGCCAGGGATTGCAGACAGCAGACTCCAGCTTCCGGAGTCATACTTTGTTACCATTGTGAGAAGTTGGGCCATATAATGTCCCAATGTCCCCTACTAGCCACCAAGTCGGCACAGGCTCCCACGCCGGCTACGCTGAGGATTACTGACGAGAGTCAGGGTAAAGCAGTGCCCCTGAGGGCTCAGGGACGCGCCTTCTGTTGGATTGGGTGTCTAAGACCATAACTATAATTGGGATGTATTGGACCCGATTGTAGCATGGTCCTTTTGGGTTGCTTTCATCAATGTAATTTGATAGGATGGACTTTTGAGAATAAGGATATTTGTGATTTATTAATATATTATAAGTATAATACATTAATTGAGAAATCATATTATTTAATTAGTATTGATCAAGAATTAATTTGGAATTAATTTTGTGGTCAAAAGAGACTAATTGAATATATGGGGATTGATTATGTAAATCGATGATTCTTATAGTGTTTGCCAATGATCCATGGTTATTTAGGATGGGCTAAACCAATGTAATTGTCCATGGAGGTTTTAACCCATGGAGCCAAAGTAATATGAAAGGTCATTAGGGTTTGCAAAGATGTAACCCTAGCACTATAAAAGGAACCCCTCATGACCAAAATCGGTTACACCATTCGTTTCGAGGAGAGTGGTATTGATTTTGTACTAATTAACTTATTCTCTCAAGCCTCCTCTTGCATTTGGTTTTTGTGACACATTGGAGGCATCACACTTGAGGTGATCATGCTTTCAAAGGTCAAGAACTACACCCCACATATAAAAGGTAATCATCTAAGCTAGTTTTTATGTTATATAGCTTGAATTGTATGCTAGATAGGGTGTATGCTTTGGAAAATGAAAAAAATGCATCTATAATTAGAGAAAACAAAGATCCAAAGCATCTAGGGTTGTATGTGCACCATAGGAATGTTATAGTGCTCAAAACCCAACAGTGGTATCAGAGCCTAGGATTGCTTTCTGTTATACTTGATTGACTAGTAAAACACGACGTTCGAAGATGTCGAAATGGTATGACATTCGTCACTCGTAGATCTGTAGGTCCTACTGTAGCTAGCAATAAGGTGTAGGATGGTCAATCACGTATAGATCTATACACAAACTCACGCTCTCCCTCTAGGAGACTCTGGTTACAAAACGTGACACTGCAATATATTGCCATGCCATGAAGTATTGGCTCACATAGTGCTATAGTATTCTTGTATTTGTATAGTATGTTCTATCTGTCCTAGTGTATTATATGTTCTCTTTGTATAGAATGTTCCTCCCTGTTTCTCATTATAGTATGTTTGAACTGACTCATGTATGAACTGACTCTTGTATGTTTCATTGTACTAGAAATAGTGAGTAGTAGTCCTCTAAACTATACCTATTATAGTTTACTGGTAATGTTGTTTGAATGACTGAGTATGTTTGCACACTTTTGCTAACCAAAGGTGTTGAACTGATGTAAGACCTTTTATATCTATACACATGTACTTAATATATAACTAAGATTCAAACGACCCTCGGACAAACAACCGATACCCTAAGTCCACAACCAAACAAGGAACAGTAAATAAAGTGAGTTATTAGTCCTAAGCCCTTTCAAACTCATTTATATAACTATATCCATATAGACATGATTTTGACAATATATAAGCTTAAAAGATTTTGATAGTTATAAATCACATGTGACTGATTTGATAACTATAATTTCTACTTGTATTGCCCCCCCATAAAAGCATTTTAAATCATTCAAAATATAAGTTAGGGGTATGAACTCACATGGTAGAAGTGACGATTTGATGAAAATGATACTTTGCTCGGGCAGCACTTCGACCGGAAAGAAGTCGATTTCTCTGAAATCTCGGGGCTTCAAAATTCCGTCGGAGCTTGGATATGAAACCGGGGTGTCGGGGTAGTCTCGGGATTCTTAACACAAAGTAAAAGTAGAAAGGGAAGTAGAGTTGAGCAGCCTAAACCCGAGACCTTCGGTTTCTATTTATAGGGATTAATTTTGGAGCTCATGTCGTGAGCATGGAGTGGCTCACGTCGTGAGTTCAATCTTATCCATACGCTGACTCGACTTCTGACAGCCCGACTCTGGAACCTATCCATCGTTTTCTCACAATCGTGAGCTTCAGGCTCACGTCGTGAGTCCTCTGATAGTGTGGGAATCCGTGTCCTGAACTTTGGAAATTCATATCTCTCGCATAAGAGTCCTGATTTTGACGTTATTTATATCCGCGCGTAGGTTATATTATGCTCTACAACTTTCGTTTAGACTCCGTCGGCTAATTTTGACTTTTCTTTTTAATATTATATTTTTAACAGGCCAGGACTGGAAAAGTCCGTTAAAAACTCATAACTTCTTTATCCGACGTCCGTTTTTGTCTGTCTTTTTACCATTGTAATACTATTCTCGAGATCTTCGATTCTCGTTTAGGTTGTGCAGGCTAAAAGTCGCTCGATCTCTTTTTCAAGTTTTTACCTGTCTACTGCTATATCCGAAACTTAGAAAAGTCATAACCTCCTCATACGAAGTCAGATTTGGACATTCTTTTTTATTTTCATTTACGGTTTAATGACATCGATGACTTTCATTTAGATACCTAAGGCTAAAGAGTATTTTATTGAAATTTCATGTTTTATGTTTAACAGTGTTTTACCGGTTTTGTTGCGAATCTTCGATTGGTCATAACTTCTTCGTTATAACTCGGATTTTAGTGTTCTTTATATTTTTGAAAACCTTGTTACGATATCTATCACTTTATACATCCCAATTGAGATTTTTGAACATTTCATTTTTGACGTTATTCTTATTATTTCAAAAATAGGTTACAATACTTGACTTTAGATCGTTACATTGACTTGAAAAATATCGGGTTGTTACATCATCCCCTGTTAGAGGGAAGTTCGTCCCAAAATTTGAGTTTAAGAAAGTATAAATAAATATGTAAAAAGATGAGGATATTTCAGTTTCATTTGATCCTCGCCCTCCCAAGTGAATTCAGGTTCTTGCTTGGCATTCCAGCGAACCTTCACTATCTGGATACGACTTTGCTTTGTTTGCTTGACCTTTCGGTCCATGATTTCTACTGGTTCTTCCACGAAGTTGAGGCACTCGTTAATCTTGATCTCGTCGAGTGGAATTACAAGATTCTCGTTAGACAGACACTTTTTCAAGTTTGATACGTGGAAAGTAGGGAGTGTGTTACTAAGTTCGTGAGGTAGTTTAATTTTTTAAGCTACAAGGCCGATTCTAGCGATAATATCGAAAGGCCCTACGTATCTTGGATTTAGCTTTCCATGCTTTCCGAAGCGTATCAAGCCCTTCCAGGGCGAGAGCTTCGAAAGAACTCGGTCACCAACTTGGAATTCCAAAGGTTTCCTTCTCTTGTATGCATAGCTTTTCTGTCGGTCTCTAGAGGCTTTCAATCATTCACGAATCTGAACGATCTTCTCTGTCGTTTCCCGTATGATCTCTGGACCTGTGAGAGTACTGTCAGGAACTCGTCCTTTAGCTAATTGTGTGTCATCCACCTCAGCCCAACACAGAGGAAATCTGCACTTTCGTCCATAGAGGGCTTCAAATGGAGCAGCCTTTATGATCGTGTGATAACTGTTATTGTAGGAGAACTCGAAAAGGGGTAAATAAGTATCTCATGCCTTCCCAATGTCTATCAAACTGGCTCCCACCATATCTTCCAAGGTTTGAATAGTCCTCTCACTTTTTCTGTCGGTTTGCGGATGGTAGGCTGTACTCATGTCCAGCCTAGTTCCTAGGAAACTATGTAGTGACTGCTAGAACCTTGAAGTGAATCTACTATCTCTATCATAGATAATGGATATGGGAACACCATGCAGTCATACGATCTCCCTAATGTAATTTCTAGTTAGTTTCTCCATCTTGTCCGTTTCTTCGATAGGCAGGAAGCGTGCAGACTTTGTTAACCTGTCTGCGATCACCCATATGGTATCGAGACCACCTGTTGTCTTGGGCAACTTGGTTATGAAGTCCATTGTGATCCTCTCCCGCTTCCATTCTGGTATCTCCGGTTGTTGTAGTAAACCTGAGGGTTTCTTGTATTCGACCTTAACCTTGGCGCAAGTACGACACTTACTCACGAATGTAGCAATATTTGCTTTCATGTTAGGCCACCAATATAGCCTTTTGAGGCCAAGATACATCTTATCCAAACCTGGGTGGACGGAATATCGAGTGTTGTGTGCTTCTGTCATGACCAAGTCTCTGAAACCACCGTGCCTCGGTATCCAGATCCGATCCATGAGATATAAGGCTCTGCCACCCTTGACGTTTAGGTTCTTATCCATCCCTCTCAGGGACTCACCCGCCACATTTTCAAGTTTCAAGGCTTCAAGCTGAGCCTCCTTAATTTGTGTGGACAGATGTGAATAAATAGTTATAGTCAACGATTTGACTCTACGACCAGAGTATTCTTTCCGACTTAAGGCATCAGCTACTACGTCGGCTTTACCGGGATGATAACGAATTTTGAATTCGTAGTCATTGAGTAGCTCAACCCACCATCATTGTCTCATATTGAGCTCCTTCTGGTCGAATATATGTTGAAGGCTCTTGTGGTCTGTAAAGATAGTGCTCTTCGTACAATACAGGTAGTGCCTCCAGATCTTCAGAAGAAATACTACTGCTCCTAACTCAAGATCATGTGTGGTGTTGTTGACTTCATGTGTCTTTAGTTGTCTTGAGGCATAGACGATGACCTTACATTGTTGCATAAGAACACATCCGAGCCCTTGGTTGGATGCATCACAATAAACCACAAAATCTTCTATTCCTTCTAAGAGAGGATAGTATCGGTGTGCTGCATAAGGCTCGCTTCAGCGTTTGGAATGCCTTCTCCTGTTTCTCTTCCCAGTCAAAGGCCACGCCCTTTTGGGTCAATGTTGTAAGCGGTTTTGCGATCCTAGAGAAGTTTTGAATGAAACTGCGGTAGGGCTAGAAATTGAAGAATTTCTGTAGGCGTCTTCGATGCTGACCAGTTCTCAATGACCTTTATTTTGGAAGGTTCCATGTGAATTCCCTCTTCACTAATCACATGACCCAAGAATTCGACTCTTTGAATCCAAAATTCTCACTTAGAGAACTTTGCATAGAGCTTCTCTGATCTTAACGTTTATAAGACCTGTCGTAGATGTTGACTATGCTCTTCCTTACTTCGAGAGTAGATAAGTATGTCATCGATGAATACAATGACGAACTGATCCAAGTAAGGACAACACACCCTATTCATTAAGTCCATGAATACTGCAGGCGCATTAGTTAATCCGAATGGAATCACTACAAACTCGTAATGTCAATAACGATTTCGGAAGGCTGTCTTGGGAACATCTTCCTTTAGCACTCGCAACTGGTGATACCCAAATCGTAGATCAATATTTGAAAAGTAATTTGCCCCTTACAGTTGGTCGAACAAGTCGTCTATGTGAGGTAGAGGGTAACGATTCTTGACGGTAAGCTTGTTTAGTTCTCTATAGTCGATGCACATACGGAACGATCCGTCCTTCTTCTTCACAAACAAGACCGGTGCTCCCCGGGGTGAGAAGCTTGGTCTAATAAAACCCTTGCTGAGCAGTTCGTTAAGTTGATCGGATAGTTCCTGCATCTCAGCTGGTTCTAGATGATAGGGCGATTTGGCTACGGTGGTAGCCCCTAGAACTAAGTCGATTCTGAACTCGACTTGACGTTGTGGTGGTAATCCTTGTAGTTCTTCTAGAAAGATGTCGGGTAGGTCGTGTACTTTTGGGATGTTCTTTATGTCTTTAGTCTCTTGGCTAGTATCAACAACTCAAGATGATACGAAGGTTCATGTCGGGTTTGTCGCCATAGATAACTACATTTTCGTTAGACAGTAGATTAAGGCGGGCAACCTTCTCATAGCACATGATGTCAGCACGATAAAGGCTCAACCAATCCATGCTGATAATGACGTCAAAAATTTTAATTGAGACCAGCATGAGGTCGATTGGAAATGAATGGTTATCTAGAGTTAGGGTACGACCAATGTATATACAACTAGTGCTCTCGGTCTTTCCGTCATCCATTCTACTGTGAACGGTTCTTTAAGTGCACGTGGTTTTTGATTAAGTAAGTGAGCAAATTTCTGGTTCACGAAACTCCTCTCCGCTCCACTATCAAACAGTATGCATGCATAAGAGTTATCGAGGAGAAACGTACCATTGACCACTATGGGGTCGGCTACTGATTCCTCGTGGCCTATAGCCAAAACTCTTCCTATGCTGCCCGCATTCCCTGCCTTCAGGCAGTTTCTTTTGTAGTGACCCACCTCGCCACATTCATAGAAAGCCTGGTCCACACCAATGTTGGGGACTTGGGCGATTGGCCTAGCCGGAAACTTGCATAAACGGGCAGTGTGCCCCTTCCTGTTGCAGTTAGCACACTGCATTTCTCGACAGGTTTCGTTGTGGTGGAAGTTGCACTTGTTGCACTTGGGCAAGTTTCCAGCATACTGCTTCATTGGCACAGTATCAGTCGGCGTTATCGCAACATGAATAGCCACGACCTGCTGCTTTTTAGCAGAGCTCTGCGCCGCATTCTTTTTCTTGTTATCCCAGAACTTCCGCTTGTTGTCAGCAGCCTTGGAGGGTTCTGGGATGGCCAGGGTTGTTGTTGTCAGGGTGCAGACTCCATGATCAATGAGCCACTGTGCCAATCGCTTGGCACTGTCAAAGGTAGTGGGGTTTGAAGCTAAGACATTCCCCTGAAATGGAGGCACCAGCTCCCAGATATACCTCTCGACTTTCTTTCCTTCTGTAGGGACCATTCCTAGACATAGTGCCACTAGATCGCTGAATCTGGCTGTGTAGGCAACTATGTTGGAGTCCTTCATGGTTAGGCTCCAGAGTTCCTGTTCAAGTTTTTCAACCTCGCCCCTCGGGCAGTACTCTTCAATCATGAGCTCCTTCAGAGCTTCCCAGCCCATAGCATTAGCCATTATTAGGGTTAGTGACTTGACATGGCTATTCCACCATGTGATGGCTCTGTCTGCGAAGGTGCAGGCAGCAAATTTTACTTTGCTTCCTTCCGTACAGGAGCAAATCTCGAAGATCGACTCCGTTTTCTCGAACCATTGCGAGAGGGAAATGATCCTGCCAGTCCCGTTAAAGGACCTGGGTTTGCAGTTGGTGAAGTCCTTATACGAGCACTCTCTAGAGTGCACTCAAGCATCAACTTGAGTGCAATGCACGGTCTTTCCACTCCCGCTAGTACCACTAGCACTGAATTGAGCTAAGGCTGCCGAAATAACCGCAGCCACTGCAGCTTGGATAGCTGCTGGATTGTATTGTGGAGGAGGTGGTGGTGGTTGAGTTGGAGTTATCAGAGGATTATGTCTCGTTGATCGACGTGGAGGAATTTTTCAACTGAAAGTTTACAAAGATGAAGATATTGGTAAGAATTCAACTGTGAGTACAATGAGAGTGGTCCATGAACTAAGTCTCCATAGCCCAAAAAAACAGATGAGAGTATGATTGTGATGAAGCTCTGACAATAGAAGTATGAAAGCAGTGTTGGAATAGTGTCTAAGGCTGCAACTATATTGGGCAAGTACTTGACCCGATTGTGCATGGTCCTTTTGGGTTGCCTTCACCATAGCAACTTGATGGGATGATTTATTGAGAGAGAGTAAATATTATAAAGAATAATATATGGTTATTTGATTAATATAAGTCATAGAATTAATTGGAATTGATTTGGTGACTTAAAGAGATTAATTAAATAAAGGGGTATAAACTGTCAATTGTTTGATAGTTAAACTTTAGACTGTAAATCCATTGGGATATGCTTTGGACGAATTCTAAGAGATATAGGATAGCTAAAATCGTCCATATGAGTTATCTAGGAATGGATTTGGATAGCCTTAAGAGAAGATTATCCAATTAGGGATTAATCTGTAACCCTTAAGGAGTCTACAAGTATAAATAGACCCTATGGCTGAGGGAATTCGATACTTAACCTAAAGTAAGGAACCTCTGGTCAAAATTCCTCCCCTCTCCTCTCTCCCAAATCATCCTCCTTGCTTTGGTGTTTGTAAGCCATTAGAGGAGTGACATTTGTGACTCTAGAAGCTCCAAGACCACAAGATCAACAAGGAACTCAAAGGTATGGTTCTAGATCTGTTTCAATGTTGTTGTTTAACTTAATTAGTCATTAGAAGTCTTGGATTCAAAGCATGTTTAATTAGAAAGCCTAGATCCAAGCATTAGGGTTTTGCATGCGCACATAGGAAAGTTCTTATGGCTAAAACCCATCAGTGGTATCAGAGCCTAGCTTGGTTTTCTTTAAATTGTTTCTTGAATAACTGAAACAAACCTACAAAATTCGATTTTTTGGTTTCTGAGTCATGGACTCGGCGAGTCTCAAAGTGGACTCGGCGAGTAGGCCTGACTCGGCGAGTCCCTTTGTGCACTCGGCGAGTCCAGGCGTCAGGAATGGCCAGATTCGGGATTTTTTCATAATTATCTTATGGAAACTTACCTTAATCATAATAGATCAACCTAAATCCGATTTTATGATATATATGACTATTATCTTGATCTAGTTAAAGGTATTTATCAACTAATAAAATATTTAATTTCCTTATATGATAATTAATTAATTATTTTAATTATTTTGGTAATTATCTTTCAAAGAAATCTTGAATAAAATCAAATATAGATAATTAGGATATTAATTGGAATTATTTGTTATTTGATCCTCCATGTTTTAAATGTTTAAAACTTGCCCTCAAGTTTTGAAATTCATATTTGTGATTAAAAGTTTTAATTTAGACAACTTAAATTTCAAAAACCCTAGATTTTAAAAGGTTTAAAATACAACCCTATACTAATATGATATTACTAGTATAATATATATATATATATATATATATATATATATATATATATATATATATATGTATGTATAACTAAATGCTAGTCTTACCGTTAGTAGGCCTCATTCACGAAGCCGATCTATAAGGTGGATATAAGGTTGCGGCCTATAAAATGGCGCTTAATGGGTGTACACTCACACCCACCGCTTGCTTGATTGGTGGAGGGTCGTTAGCCGAACGGGTAGGATAGGGCAACCTCATCCTCTCATTAAAAGTATAATAAGTAATACAAAGTAACTACACATTTTTTAAAATTTCTCAATCTTAGTTACTTTAGGAAAAGTGAATTGATGCAATCCCATGAAATTACACTTTGCACCCTTGCTAAGAAGTTAGTGGAGCGTGTGTGGTTTACCGGCACACTAATTGGTTCTAAGCAAAGGTGGAAAAGGGTGATTCATTGTTTATCATAGTTCGATGGAGCGTGTGTGGTTTACCGGCACATCGAATAGGTGATCGTTACAATGAAGACACCATGTGAATTTGCATGATAATTCACACCCGCTTTGTGATCCTCGGCATCCCAGTCACAAACAAGAGGGGCATATCGAGATTTAAACATGCCATTGAATAGTTTCAATGAATCTCATCCGAACCTAGGAATTCTCAAAAACACTTAGGACTAATAGTTTAGGTTTTTGTGGTGGAGAATTAGTGAATCGTCATTCACTTACCTTCAATTTATTTGCATGTTAGATTACGACATCCCTTTTCTAATATGTAAATGTTATTGTTGGATCCTAGCCCTAATTTTTCTTATTGGGTGATAATTAGGGATTCATATTCTAATCTATCTTTGTCCTTTTCTAATTGTAGATGTCGAACACAAACAACGTTGCTGCTAGTTCTTTCACATTGATGAGCCTTTGCCAAAAGGTCACCTTCGATGGAACGAACTTTAGCGAATGGATAAGATACATTCGCACCATTGCTCGCTATGAGGACAAGGAGTATGTCCTTGATGAGAAGCTCGAGAAAATCAACCCCGAAATCGCTACTCCGGCCAAAATCACCGCTTTTGAGACTCATGAGCGAGATGCAACGAAGGTACATTGCATCATGATCGCTACCATGAACTCCGAATTCCAAAAGTCCTACGAGGACATGTACCCGTACAAGATGCATCAAGACTTATTGGAGAGGTACCACCAGAACGCGAGACAAGAGCGTTACGAGATTTTCACTAACATGATTTCCGCTAAGATGGGTCATGGAGAATCTCTTACCGTGCACTTGCAAAAGATGCAAAGGTATGTCGACCGCCTTCGCAAGTTAAATGTTGACTTTGGGGAAGACTTGGCGATCGACATGGTGCTTCACTCTTTGCCTCCGATGTACAACCAATTTAGGATGACCTACCACATGAACAAAGAAGAGGTCACCCTAAGCAAACTCCAAGGTCTCTTGAGGGTTGCTGAGAGCAACTTCAAAGACAAGTCTGCCGCACCAACTCCCAATCCACCTGCTGCTCCTGTCTTGGCTATTGGTCAAGGAAAGGGAAAGAAGAGGAAGGCTTCATCGAAGAACTATCGCAAGGTCAAAGCCCGAGATGGTGCCTCTTCTAGTGGGACCAAAGTTGATCCCGCTAAGCCCTGTCCTTACCCGAAGGAGGCAGAGTGCCATCACTACCACAAGATAGGACATTGGAAGAGAAGCTGCCCAGAGTACCTGCAAGCAATCAAAGAAGGAAAGATCAAGCCATCTTTCGCAGGTATATACACAATTAAATCTAACGATTCTAATCATGCTATTTCTTGGGTTCTTGATACCGGTTGTGGTTACCACATTTGTTCTAATGTGCAGGGACTAAGAAGAAGTAGGGATGTAGAGCAAGGAAGAATCAATCTAATCATGGGGAACAGAAGATCGTCGCCTGTGACCAAGATTGGAGTGTATTCTTTAGTGCTTAGGAATAATTTGTGTTTAGATTTGAACAATTGTTGCTATTCGCCAGAAATGGCTAGAAACATCATTTCATTTCATGGTTTGTTTAGACAAGGTTTTAGATTTTCTTTTAATAATGAGAATGGTTCTATTTTGGCTTATCTAAATGGTGTCTTTTACTTTGAAGCTATACCATGTAATGGAATATATGAAACTGTTATGATTGTTGATAACTTAGGAAATGATGTTTTGAATATTTATTCTTCCACTAGTATGGATAAAGCATCCTTGTGGCATTGTCGTCTTGGACATGTCAACAAGAAACGCATAGCCCAACTCCAAAAGGATGGAGTGTTGGAGTCATTCGACCTTAAGGAAGATGACACATGCGAGTCTTGTTTACTTGGAAAGATGACTAAATCACCCTTCACGAGTACATGTGAAAGGGGTGAAAGTCTATTGGACCTAATACATACCGATGTATGTGGACCGTTTAGATCAACCACGAAGGATGGGAACCACTTCTACGTGACTTTTACCGATGATTATAGTAGATATGGGTATATCTATTTAATCAAGCAAAAGTCAGAAACCTTTGAAAAGGTCAAAGAGTTCAAGAATGAAGTGGAGAATCAATTGGGCAGGAAAATCAAGATGCTTCGATCCGATCGAGGAGGAGAGTACCTAAGTCTTGAATTCCACGATTATCTCAAGGAGTGTGGAATAGTTTCGCAGTTGACGCCTCCTAGGACACCGCAGTTGAATGGTGTGGCAGAAAGGCGTAATCGAACCTTATTGGATATGGTTCGCTCTATGATAAGTCGTGCTTCACTACCTATCTATTTCTGGGGTATGCCTTAGAGACTGCCGCCCATATCCTTAACCGAGTCCCTACTAAGAAGGTTTCCAAAACACCTCACGAGATGTGGACAGGGAAAGCTCCCTCGTTGGCACATATCAAGGTTTGGGGTTGCGAGGCTTTCGTAAGACGAGATACTCACGACAAACTTGAACCTCGAAGTGAGCGATGTATTTTCATCGGCTACCCGCAGACATCCTTTGGATATCTCTTCTATAGACCGAAGGACAATGTTGTCTTCGTTGCGAGGAGAGGTGTTTTCCGAGAGCGAGAACTCATAAGCCAAGGAGACAGTGGGAGGCAAATCGAACTTGAAGAGATTCATGAATCGATAGATTAAGGAACCTCTACCGCTGGCACTCAACCCGAGGAGGAAGCTCCGGTTGAACCAACTGACGAATCCTTACCTCTTAGACGTTCCGATAGAGTTAGAGTTCATCCCCAGTTTTATGGCCTTCATATTACTACCGAAGGGGACACGTATATTAGTGATGGTACACTAATAAATCTTGATGAACCTAATAGCTATAAGGAAGCCATGGCAGGCCCGGAGTCTGCGAAATGGAAAGAGGCAATGGATAGCGAGATCCAATCCATGTATGATAACCAAGTTTGGAATTTGGTTGATTATGTGCCCGGACGTAAGACCGTTGGGTGCAAATGGATCTTCAAGAAGAAGACCGATGTGGATGGAAACGTGCACACATATAAAGCGCGATTGGTTGCGAAGGGCTTTACTCAAACTCCCGGAGTTGACTATGATGAGACCTTATCACCAGTTGCGAAGATTAAATCTATTAGAGTGATGCTAGCTATTGCCGCATTTCATGATTATGAGATTTGGCAAATGGATGTCAAGACCGCTTTCCTTAACGGGAAGTTGGCTGAGGATGTTTACATGGCTCAGCCCGAGGGGTTTGTGGATCCGAAGCATCCGAATAGAGTGTGTAAGCTTGAGAAGTCCATTTATGGACTTAAGCAAGCGTCTCGCAGATGGAATCTTTGCTTCGATGAGAAAGTCAAAGAGTTTGGATTTGTACGAAGCGAAGACGAGTCTTGTGTATATGTCAAAGCCAGTGGGAGTATAGTAAGCTTTCTCGTTCTATATGTCGATGACATATTACTCATAGGAAACGACATCCCGACTCTGCAGGAAGTTAAGTCCTGGCTCGGGAAGTGCTTCGCTATGAAGGACCTCGGAGAGGCTTCTTACATTTTGGGAATAAGGATAGTAAGAGAAAGAAGTAAGAGACTAATTGGACTTAGTCAGAACACTTACTTAGAGAAGGTACTAAAACGTTTTAGTATGGAAAACTCGAAGAAGGGAGAATTACCGATACAAAGTAATGCCAAGTTGAGTAAGACTCAAAGTCCGAGTACCGAAGCTGAAATAGCAGAAATGAGCCGAGTACCATACGCTTCCGCAGTTGGCTCAATCATGTACGCTATGACTTGTACTCGCCCTGATGTAGCCTTCGCTTTGAGCATGGTTAGCAGATATCAAGGGAATCCTGGCAGAGCACATTGGATTGCGGTGAAGAATATCCTTAAGTACCTTCGGAGGACGAAGGAATGGTTCTTAGTCCTCGGAGGGAGTGATGACTTAAAGGTGCGAGGGTATAGTGACGCCAGTTTTCAGACTGACAGCGACAACTACCGTTCGCAGTCGGGCTGGGTCTTTACCCTAAATGGAGGAGCAGTGACATGGAAGAGTTCCAAGCAGGAGACCGTAGCTGATTCAACGTGCGAATCAGAGTACATTGCAGCGATCAAAGCGTCGAAGGAGGCAATATGGCTAAAGAACTTCATCGGTGATCTTGGAGTAGTACCTGCCATAAAGGAGCCCATGGAGATTTTCTGTGATAACGAAGGAGCGGTTGCCTTGACCAAGGAACCGAGGGATCATGGTAGATCAAGACATATCGACAGAAAATATCACTTCATTAGACATCGTGTAGAAGAAGGACAACTCGTAGTGAAGAGGATATCATTAGAAGATAACCCAACAGATCCGCTTACGAAGGGACTGAGTAGGGTTAAGCACTTGCAGCATGCTAGGAGTATTGGGCTGAAGGATGATATTAGCATAGATTAGATAGTATTAGAAACGTGTAATAGATAAATGTAATTAACATTTGATGATTGAATAAAGGAGTTTTATTTATGAGTAATGTTACTGTCTTATGTTAATTGTTTAACTATTGTTTCACTTTGCATGTTTTGACTTCCAGAATAATTGAAATTATTAGGAATAATAGAATTGTTCAAATTGTCCACAATCGTTCTGTGACATCCCCATTTTCACGGCCAGAAAAGACCGATTTTACTTATACTTTGTTTTATAAAATCAGAGTAATCTTTTAAAGATACGGTTGCGGAATTTGTTCCCAAAACAAAATATGATAATAACTTATCAAAACATTTCTCAAAAAGAATGTATTTTCATTCAATAATAAAACCTCGGGATGTCATGTTCCGATACAGACATATAAGCATAAGCAGAACTTACATTTAATTACACAATTGATTTATATCTCCTTTAAATCTCTCTGTTAAATATGTCTTCGTATTTAATACCTGTGATACAAAGAAAACTGAGTGGGTCAGGCTTGGGAGCCTGGTGAGCATATAGGGTTTTCATCCCACAATGTTATATCATATATTTATAAATATAAAACATTCAAACTTGCACAATTTCACCATATAGAGGCAACTCTTTAACCTACCCCATCGATCCTCACAATGACACAATTTAAACTCTCGCATCAAATATTTTTCCTCTTTACCTGATCCCTACTCATGGATCTAAAACTACCTGATCCATACTCACGGATCTAAAACTACCTGATCCATACTCACGGATCTAAAACTAACCTCCTGGTCTAATCCATACTCCCGGATCTAAACTAATCTCTTGGTCGGATCCATACTCTCGGATCTAAAACTGTGCCCAATCCATACTCCCGGACTAGGGACAATTAACTATGTCTTAATCCATACTCCCGGATTAATAACAAGTTTACCTATTGGACTGATCCATACTCCCGGATCTAAAACTGTGCCCAATCCATACTCCCGGGCTAGGGACAATTAACTTAGTCTTAATCCATACTCCCGGACTAATAGCAAGTTTATCTCTTTACCTGATCCATACTCACGGATCTAAACTAACCTCTTAATCTGATCCCTACTCACGGATCTAAACTGACCTCTCAATCTGATCCCTACTCACGGATCTAAACTAACCTCTTGATCTGATCCCTACTCACGGATCTCATCTACCCATGTCCTACCCAACATATTTGTAGATATAAAATACATATATAGTTTAACTCATTAAAAATCTATATAGTTCATCCATTCCACTAATACCTCAATTAAACAACAATATATAAACACATAGCACGTATTTCGTAGCAAATACTTCATACTTATGTGTTAGAAGAAAGTAACCACACACTCACACATATAAATCACAATATACTTAATACACTCAAACCATACTTGTATTATTATCGTGTTTATGAAAGGCAGTATACACTCACTTGATCAGAAGATGATCGGACAGCACTACGACTTGCAAAAGTAGTAATCCTCAGCAGATCTGGAAGATCTCTTCAAAAATCGAACTTCTCGCGGGCAGAGCTTCGGCTCGGGAACCGCACTTCTCGGGATCTTCGGGATCTCGGGAATTGCCTCGGGGCTAGAGAATAATACCGGGGCTTCGGGGTATTTCTGGCACGCAAATCGATGCAAAACGGGAGAGAGAAGAGAGAAAATAGCAACCCTAAACGGCTGGCCCTTCAAATCTATTTATAGGGCAAATTTGGCCCTTGCCACGTCGTGGCAACCTTGTTCCACGTCGTGGGCTTGGTCGTCACTGCATGCGTCATCCCAAGTTGCATCTGGGGGCCTTCCGGAGGTGTCAGGACACTTGCCACGTCGTGGCACTGCTTGCCACGTCGTGGTCTCTGACAGTTTTGGGGTTTCGCGCCCCGAACTTCAGAAATTCATAACTTTCGCATACGAACTCCGTTTTCGACGTTCTTTATATCGCCGCGAAGGTGAGATTATGCTCTACAACTCTCGTTTAGATTCCATTGGCTAATTTTGACTTTATTTTTAATATATTATAAGTATATTACTTATATATTATCTTTAGTAGGCCGGGACAGGAAAACTCCGTTATAAACTCATAACTCCTTTATCTGAACTCCGTTTTTGTCTGTCTTTCCGTCGTTGCACTACTATCGATGAGATCTTCAATTCTAGTTTATATCACTAAGGATAGATATCTATCTACCTTAAATTCACTATCTACGTCGCGCTGGGTCACGTTGGGTCGTGCCGGTTCTGTCGTGAAACTTCGACAGGTCATAACTTCTTCGTTATAACTCAGATTTTGGCGTTCTTTATATGCACGGAAACCTTGTGACATATACTACAACTTGGTTAAGATTAATCCTTCTAGATAATCTTCCATCAAAAAGTCATTTTTGATGCTTAACGTCTCTAAATTGACTAGCCCTGATCTGCGGGCGTTACAATTATCTCCCCCTTAGGATGATTACGTCCCGGAATCATCAACGAAACAGGATTCGTATAATGACTCCATATGTTATCTCTCCATCCTAAGTAATAACCTTGATGCTCAATCCTGCATCTGCTCTTCGTACTATCTTGGACTTTCAATCATAACCTTCGAGTTACTAAATAAGTCCTTATTGCGAACTCCTTCTTCTTCTTAGGATAAATACATTCCTTTATCCATTGTAACAGACTGATGGGTCGTGTTCTAAAGAGCCCTCATCGTATGATGATACGCTTAGACTCAAGTCTCTTAGAGTCAAATTCCAGAATGGAATATACCTTCCTTCATATTCTAATGTGATATAATCACATTTCAGCATGTGGCACTTCTACCTGCAAACCTCTTTTAACAATGAGCGCGACACTGTCAATCGCATTAACTTCAACCTTCTGACTTAAGTCAGATGCTACCTCGAACTCGGTTCTCTGAACCACGTAACAAACTCATCGTAGTCGGACTCAATTTGATATGACCACTAGGGTCGGAATAACAACCATCTTACTAGTCACTACCGAAACAAGGGTAATGACACACTTGAACAAAAGAGAATCAATTACTAGCTTCTTGGTAACCTTGCGACTTTCCCTGATCCAAGTGCAAGTCCTATGCTTCCGGTAGTATATGCATCTACGACCTTTCACACCTACTCATACTCGTCCCAAGTATTGTCCCGTAGTCGACCAAGTCACCATACAAGAAAATCACAAAACAATTTAACACATACGAATGTGTCCAAGTAATCATAAACAATTTTCCCTAGACTCTACTAGGACTTTTTCATTGCTCAATCTTCAATAATCAACTTTACTTCAACTCGATTGGTGATGAAAATATCAGACGATGAGACAACTTCAAGAATTTCACCAATCGTTCCATCATCCTACCAATCGAAGGTGTACTTTATACGTACCGTACTCCTCTAAACATACTTTTCTTTCATAAGACATACTCTAAAGGCAAGATACCACTCTTACGGTATCTTCCGATAGGTGTCATTCACTATCATAAGCCTTCTTCATTTCCTCCATTTACTCAATTTCTCTACGAGTCTTCACCATGACCCCTTGTACATCCAAGCAGACATTCGGTGTACCAAGCGAGAATTTTTAAGATAAGAAAGCTTTAATTACGATAAACGTATAAATCTCCTTATCACCACGAAACGTTTACATGCTAGTTCTAATATCGTAGCCATACACTTAGAATCCTAAACACATAAGGTTTCCAGATCCGGTCGGCAACAGACCATGGATCCGAACAAATAATAGCATCAATTTAGCTATCACACAAAACAATTAGCACATAAAAGCATTTTAAGCATCATTCCCAAAATAAACTAGTGCTTGTGTCAATTTAGGTGTACTACCTAACATATTTTAGACACACTCCTCACAATCATTACTTAGCATTCTAAGTTTAAGTCTAGAAATTTCCTACAAATTCCTAGTTCGCTTAAACTAATGCTCTGATACCAACTGTGACATCCCCATTTTCACGGCCAGAAAAGACCGATTTTACTTATGCTTTGTTTTATAAAATCAGAGTAATCTTTTAAAGATACGGTTGCGGAATTTGTTCCCAAAACAAAATATGATAATAACTTATCAAAACATTTCTCAAAAAGAATGTATTTTCATTCAATAATAAAACCTCGGGATGTCATGTTCCGATACAGACATATAAGCATAAGCAGAACTTACATTTAATTACACAATTGATTTATATCTCCTTTAAATCTCTCTGTTAAATATGTCTTCGTATTTAATACCTGTGATACAAAGAAAACTGAGTGGGTCAGGCTTGGGAGCCTGGTGAGCATATAGGGTTTTCATCCCACAATGTTATATCATATATTTATAAATATAAAACATTCAAACTTGCACAATTTCACCATATAGAGGCAACTCTTTAACCTACCCCATCGATCCTCACAATGACACAATTTAAACTCTCGCATCAAATATTTTTCCTCTTTACCTGATCCCTACTCATGGATCTAAAACTACCTGATCCATACTCACGGATCTAAAACTACCTGATCCATACTCACGGATCTAAAACTAACCTCCTGGTCTAATCCATACTCCCGGATCTAAACTAATCTCTTGGTCGGATCCATACTCTCGGATCTAAAACTGTGCCCAATCCATACTCCCGGACTAGGGACAATTAACTATGTCTTAATCCATACTCCCGGATTAATAACAAGTTTACCTATTGGACTGATCCATACTCCCGGATCTAAAACTGTGCCCAATCCATACTCCCGGGCTAGGGACAATTAACTTAGTCTTAATCCATACTCCCGGACTAATAGCAAGTTTATCTCTTTACCTGATCCATACTCACGGATCTAAACTAACCTCTTAATCTGATCCCTACTCACGGATCTAAACTGACCTCTCAATCTGATCCCTACTCACGGATCTAAACTAACCTCTTGATCTGATCCCTACTCACGGATCTCATCTACCCATGTCCTACCCAACATATTTGTAGATATAAAATACATATATAGTTTAACTCATTAAAAATCTATATAGTTCATCCATTCCACTAATACCTCAATTAAACAACAATATATAAACACATAGCACGTATTTCGTAGCAAATACTTCATACTTATGTGTTAGAAGAAAGTAACCACACACTCACACATATAAATCACAATATACTTAATACACTCAAACCATACTTGTATTATTATCGTGTTTATGAAAGGCAGTATACACTCACTTGATCAGAAGATGATCGGACAGCACTACGACTTGCAAAAGTAGTAATCCTCAGCAGATCTGGAAGATCTCTTCAAAAATCGAACTTCTCGCGGGCAGAGCTTCGGCTCGGGAACCGCACTTCTCGGGATCTTCGGGATCTCGGGAATTGCCTCGGGGCTAGAGAATAATACCGGGGCTTCGGGGTATTTCTGGCACGCAAATCGATGCAAAACGGGAGAGAGAAGAGAGAAAATAGCAACCCTAAACGGCTGGCCCTTCAAATCTATTTATAGGGCAAATTTGGTCCTTGCCACGTCGTGGCAACCTTGTTCCACGTCGTGGGCTTGGTCGTCACTGCATGCGTCATCCCAAGTTGCATCTGGGGGCCTTCCGGAGGTGTCAGGACACTTGCCACGTCGTGGCACTGCTTGCCACGTCGTGGTCTCTGACAGTTTTGGGGTTTCGCGCCCCGAACTTCAGAAATTCATAACTTTCGCATACGAACTCCGTTTTCGACGTTCTTTATATCGCCGCGAAGGTGAGATTATGCTCTACAACTCTCGTTTAGATTCCATTGGCTAATTTTGACTTTATTTTTAATATATTATAAGTATATTACTTATATATTATCTTTAGTAGGCCGGGACAGGAAAACTCCGTTATAAACTCATAACTCCTTTATCTGAACTCCGTTTTTGTCTGTCTTTCCGTCGTTGCACTACTATCGATGAGATCTTCAATTCTAGTTTATATCACTAAGGATAGATATCTATCTACCTTAAATTCACTATCTACGTCGCGCTGGGTCACGTTGGGTCGTGCCGGTTCTGTCGTGAAACTTCGACAGGTCATAACTTCTTCGTTATAACTCAGATTTTGGCGTTCTTTATATGCACGGAAACCTTGTGACATATACTACAACTTGGTTAAGATTAATCCTTCTAGATAATCTTCCATCAAAAAGTCATTTTTGATGCTTAACGTCTCTAAATTGACTAGCCCTGATCTGCGGGCGTTACACGTTCATATATTGGAAGTAGATATGAATGAAGATTGTCGTGAATTAGTGTGTAAAATGTCTAAATGGTGTTAGACATAGCAAAAGGTTGCTGAAACGTTCATGAGTGCTTATGAACTAGTTTTGAGCATTGAAACAAACCCGCGCTTGCTGGAATCACCTTATGGAATAAGATATAAAAGGGTGATCGCAAGACGATAATATCATATGGTCTTAAAACCTAGATATATGGTTTGTTATTTGTTAATTGATTGTACGTTGATAATGCGAAAACACATCAGTAACTCGGTGTTATAAAACACATTGTTGTGTATAGTTGGTTAATGAATAAGTAAATGCATATAAGTCGAAGTTTATCTGTAACTTTTATCTAAGAAGGTAAAAGCAATATCTCGGCCGCTCGATGATTTGATTTGACTTATGTGCCGGGCCCGGTCAGAACTGAATTGATGTGTTCGATTAAGTTCTATGTCGAATAAATCAGAGATCGAGAAACCTAAATGTTTGACTAACCATTCCATAGGATTGTCAGCATGATATCTAACAGAGGATTGTACGATCCCTTATCTAAAGGACAAGATTGATTAGATCAGAGTTTGACAGCGTCTTTGAGAGCTACAATTGCAAACCAAATTGTACTTGTATAGTTACTAGACTTATCCAAGTGGGAGACTGTTGGAATAGTGTCTAAGGCTGCAACTATATTGGGCAAGTACTTGACCCGGTTGTGCATGGTCCTTTTGGGTTGCCTTCACCATAGCAACTTGATGAGATGATTTATTGAGATAGAGTAAATATTATAAAGAATAATATATGGTTATTTGATTAATATAAGTCATAGAATTAATTGGAATTGATTTGGTGACTTAAAGAGATTAATTAAATAAAGGGGTATAAACTGTCAATTGTTTGATAGTTAAACTTTAGACTGTAAATCCATTGGGATATGCTTTGGACGAATTCTAAGAGATATAGGATAGCTAAAATCGTCCATATGAGTTATCTAGGAATGGATTTGGATAGCCTTAAGAGAAGATTATCCAATTAGGGATTAATCTGTAACCCTTAAGGAGTCTACAAGTATAAATAGACCCTATGGCTGAGGGAATTCGATACTTAACCTAAAGTAAGGAACCTCTGGTCGAAATTCCTCCCCTCTCCTCTCTCCCAAATCATCCTCCTTGCTTTGGTGTTTGTAAGCCATTAGAGGAGTGACATTTGTGACTCTAGAAGCTCCAAGACCACAAGATCAACAAGGAACTCAAAGGTATGGTTCTAGATCTGTTTCAATGTTGTTGTTTAACTTAATTAGTCATTAGAAGTCTTGGATTCAAAGCATGTTTAATTAGAAAGCCTAGATCCAAGCATTAGGGTTTTGCATGCGCACATAGGAAAGTTCTTATGGCTAAAACCCATCAAGCAGTTGGATAAAGATTTCCCATGAGAGTAAATGTCTGTCAATATTATTGGCATTAGTGATGTAACAATTATGGGAAAAATGACCTAGGAGTAGGTGTTACATCACACCAGAACTGAGAAAATTTTAATAGTATAATGACCTAACCGACTGAAAGTTCAAGGTCTTAACAATATCATGAAATTAATACTAGATTCTATACATAGACCTAAATTATATCCAAAAAAGAGAGTAAAGTAGGCTCTACTCGCGAGGGGAGTTGTTCAGGTTGGTACTTGATTCAGCCTTGGCTTCAGCCTGCTGTTGTTCTGTTTCCTAAACTCGTCTCTGTAGTGCCACCTAGTTCTGACAAAGATCCCTAACTTCATATTGACAAGCATTCAACTCTACCTGTAGATGTTAGTATGAGACCTTTCAAAGCCCTGATCATCGGTTAGATGACGAAGATGTACTGTGTTGACTCCGGAGTTAGCCCGAATCTCCATGACTTGGTCGAAGTTCGATCTTCCCTGCTCAGTATTGCGAGCAACTCAACGAACCATAATAGGAAGGACTCTGTCTGCTGAGCCTCCCTCATTTAGTTTGTAGAATCTTTGGTATCCATTGTAGGGAGGTGCTTGTCCCTGCTCGTGGCTCCACCTGCCTAAGTTCACCGCCCACAGAGGCATCGGGCCTTGAAAAGTCGGACGAGGGTTAGGATTTTGAGCTACTTGGGGTGGATCATAGACTTCTAGCTCGGAGTCAGAAATCTCCGGGAAGTTTTTTGCGAAATCATCATCCAATGGAATTTCATGATTCTCTTCTGGCTCTGCATCGAGCCAACCATCATTTCCTTGGTTGGGAAAGTACGGGTCGCCGGGGAGGTTGAATCCAACCATGTTATCTATGCAAGAATAGGGATAAAATAGATAGTAAATAGATGTACTACTTACAATAATTATAGGATGATCCTTACCAGTTACTTCAATATTTGCATAGTGCATACCGGTCATATGTAACCAAAACACGATAGACCTTCGAATAAGTGATCCTAACTCTAAGTCCACAACCAAACAAGGAATAGGAAATAAAGCAAAGATCACAAATTCTAAGTCTATGACACCCTAGTCACATATAACCTTAGCGTATCAACTCAGCAACTATTGACCTACTGATAAAGACCTTTTAGTTCTCAAATAAGTAATTATAGTAACACAAAATACTCCTATAGTATTTTAAGTTTTATGTTATGTTCTAAAGTTTTCATTGGAGTAGTATTGATAAGTTTTTAGACTTGCTGCAACACCACAACCATTCCTAGGCACATGCTAATCACTTCTCGGAAAGATATAGTTGATCAGGCTATATCACTCGCAGATCTGATTATATGTCCCCAAGCCTGCTTGTGATGTCCAACAGTCGCAATACTTTTGTTCTGTCCTAGTATGACACTGATTTTCCTATGAATGCAGGTATGTATATTTGGTTAAATATTTTATTACTTAAAAGTATAAACTCTTGGTCGGAGTATTTTAATCCCAATGCATTTATAGTTGTATATCTTTTATAGGTTGATATACTTAATTCACTATAAACTAAGCTCTAATACCAATCTGTCACACCCCCAAACCTAAACGACGGAAACATTCGGGGGCGGACCACGTCATGTACAATATCATATTAATGCATAATAGTAAACAAGCAACAACATAATCCATTGCATTAATAGTATAATTTAATACAAGTGTGTTCTGTATAGTTTGAAAGACACCCAAAATATGAATCAAAATAAAAGACGAGTCTTGAACACGTTGCATCTTCTCAAAAGCCTGGTCCAGATGTACCTGTCTACTGGTGAGCTGAGAATACAAGTTATTTTGAAAGAGTAGATCAACATTAAAGCCGGTGAGTTCATAAGTATTTTAGTGTCATTGATTTATATGAAAGTATTTGTCAATGTTTGTAAGTGTTTGTTGTAAATGTTGTAACTCCTAGAAAATCCTATATTTTCTACTTTATTATGAAATGTAGTCTTCTACCAAGACCCGACTGTTCTGAATGTGTGTTCTTTTGTAAAAGTGAGTGTGTTTCCCAATTATGACTATCATTACCAAAATATAGTTTACCTTACTGTTTATGTGAGAAGATCACAATGTGAATGCAATGGGAAAATAAAGATGTACTGTAGTATTGTATATAAGTAACTACCAATGTACTAACTACCTTAAACCAATTTGTTTAATTAAGGCAAAATGTGATATGATTGTACCCATACTTGATTGACTAGTAAAACACGACGTTCGAAGATGTCGAAATGGTATGACATTCGTCACTCGTAGACCTGCAAGTCCCACTGTAGCAAGCAACAAGGTGTAGGATGGTCAATCCCATATAGATCTACACACAAAATCACACTCTCCCTCCAGGAGACTTTGGTTACAAAACGTGACACAAAAATATATTGCCATGCCGTGAAGTAGTGGCTCACATTAGTGTTATAATATTCTTGAATTCGTATAGTATGTTCTATCTGTCCTAGTGTATTATATGTTCTCTTTGTATAGAATGTTCCTCCCTGTTTCTCATTATAGTATGTTTGAACTGACTCATGTATGAACTGACTCTTGTATGTTTCATTGTACTAGAAACAATGAGTAGTAGTGCTCTAAACTATACCTATTATAGTTTACTAGTAATGTTGTTTGAATGACTAGGTATGTTTGTACACATTTGCTAACCAAAGGTGTTGAACTGATGTAAGACCTTTTATATCTATACACATATACTTAATATATAACTAAGATTCAAATGATCCTCGGACAAACAACCGATACCCTAGGTCCACGACCAAACAATGAACAGGAAATAAAATGAGTTATCAATCCTAAGCCCTTTCAACCTCATTTATATAACTATATCCATATAGACATGATTTTGACAATATATAAGCTTAAAAGAGTTTGATAGTTATAAATAACATGTGATTGATTTGATAACTATAATGTTTTCTACTTGTATTCCCCCCTCCCAATAAAATCATTTTAAATCATTCAAAAGATAAGTTAGGGGTATGAACTCACATGGTAGAAGCGACGATTTGATGAAAATGATACTTTGCTTGGGAAGCACTTCGACCGGAAAGAATTCAATTTCTCAGAAATCTCGGGGCTTCGAACTTCCGTCAGAGCTTGTATATGAAACCGGGGCGTCGGGGTAGTATCGGGATTCTTAACACAAAGTAAAAGTAGAAAGGGAAATAGAGTTGAGCAGCCTAAACCCGAGACCTTCGGTTTCTATTTATAGGGATTAATTTTGGAGCTCATGTCGTGAGCATGGAGTGGCTCACGTCGTGAGTTCAATCTTATCCATACACTGACTCGACTTCTGACAGCCCGACTCTGGAACCTATCCATCGTTTTCTCACAATCGTGAGCTTCAGGCTCACGTCGTGAGTCCTCTGATAGTGTGGGAATCCGTGTCCTGAACTTTGGAAATTCATATCTCTCGCATAAGAGTTCTGATTTTGACGTTATTTATATCCACGTGTAGGTTATATTATGCTCTACAACTTTCGTTTAGACTCCGTCGGCTAATTTTGACTTTTCTTTTTAATATTATATTTTTAACAGGCCAGGACTGGAAAAGTCCGTTAAAAACTCATAACTTCTTTATCCGACGTCCGTTTTTGTCTGTCTTTTTACCAGTGTAATACTATTCTCGAGATCTTCGATTCTCGTTTAGGTTGTGCAGGCTAAAAGTCGCTCGATCTCTTTTTCGAGTTTTTACCTGTCTACTGCTATATCCGAAACTTAGAAAAGTCATAACCTCCTCATACGAAGTTAGATTTGGACATTCTTTTTTATTTTCATTTACGGTTTAATGACATCGATGACTTTCATTTAGATACCTAAGGCTAAAGAGTATTTTATTGAAATTTCATGTTTTATGTTTAACAGTGTTTTACCGGTTTTGTTGCGAATCTTCGATTGGTCATAACTTCTTTGTTATAACTCGGATTTTAGCGTTCTTTATATTTTTGAAAACCTTGTTACGATATCTATCACTTTATACATCCCAATTGAGATTTTTGAACATTTCATTTTTGACGTTATTCTTATTATTTCAAAAATAGGTTATAATACTTGACTTTAGATCGTTACATTGACTTGAAAAATATCGGGTTGTTACATATTATAACTTTAATTATATTTATATATATATATATATATATATATATATATATATATATATATATATATATATAAGACAAGTCAGTCTTACTGTTAGTAGGCCTCATTCACGAAATTGGTCTATAAGGGGGGTAAAAGGTTACTGCCTATAAAATGGTGGCTTAATGGTTGAGAGTCGTTAGGATATAAATTATCTAAAATTTTAATAAAGTAACTAAACTTTTATTAAATTCTCAATCTTAGTTACTTTAGGAAAATGTGAAAATGGTGCTAATCCATGAGATTACACTTTGCACCTTGTTAAGTCGTTAGTGGAGCATGTGTGGTTAACCGACATACTAATTTGGGACTGACGATGTGTGGCAAAGGGTAGCTTGATGTTAATCATAGATCAATGGGGCATGTTTGGTTAACCGGCACACTGATTAGGTGATTTGTAAGATTGAGTGTACCAAGATAATTTGCATGGTTATTCACACCTTGTTTGTGATCCTCGGCATCCCAATCACAAACTTGAACGGCACAATCGAGATTTAAACATGCCATTGAAAAGTTAAATGAATATCAAAGGATCTAGGAATTTCAATCAAATTAAAACTTAATAATCCATTTCGTTTTTCATGGTGGAAATTGGTAAATCGTCATTTACCTACCTTCAAATATTTTACAATTGGAATACGACATCTCTTTTAGCAATTGTAGAATATTGTGTTGGGTCCTAGCCTTAATATTTCATTTGGGTGTAATATTAAGGATTATCATCTAATATAAACTTTCTTCTTCTTCTTTTTCAGATGTCTATCCTAAACAATGCTTCCAACCCAATCCGTTCAGGCTCTTTCTCCCTCATGAAACTATGTGGGAGGGTCATTTTCGATGGCTCGAACTTCAAGGACTAGATTCGAAACATCCGAATGGCTATTCACTATGAGGAAAAAGAATATGTCCTAGATAAAAGAGCTTAAGGAGATTGATGTCACCATTGCTACTCCCGAACAGATAGTTGAACATACTACTCATGAGAGGGATGCGACAAAGGTGACATATCTAATGATTGCTACCATGACTTCTAAGCTACAGAAGTCCTATGAGGAATACTATCCTTTTGAAATGTATCAAGATTTGATGGAAAGATACCATCAAAGTGCTCAGCAGGAAAGGTATGAGATCATTGCCTCCATGATCACAACAAAAATGAAGGATGGAGTACCCATCACGACCCACTTGCAAAAGATGCAGAGATATGTGGACCACTGGCTAAAATTGAATGTCAATTTTGATCAAGAGTTGGCCATAGACATAACTCTACACTTTTTACCTTGTTGTTATGAACAGTTTCACATGAACTATCATATGAACAAGAAAGAGGTCACACTTAGCAAGATTCAAGGCATTTTAAGAATTTCAAAAAGCAACTTGAAAGGCAAGTCGGTTGTGTCTACTCCTACCACTACTACTTATGCCCCTGTTCTAGCAATCGGACATGGGAAGGGAAAGAAGAGGAAGGCTCCCTACAAGAGTCGTAAGGGAAAGTCTCTTGATGGATCCTCTTCCAGTGGGACCAAAGTTGGTTCTCCTAATCCCTCGACCAATCCGAAGGATGCATAGTGCTTCCATTGTCATGAAAAAGAGCACTAGAAATGAAGCTGCACTAAGTACTTGCAAGACATAAAGGATGACAAGATCAAGCCCTCCTTCGCATGTATTTACACTATTCAATCTAATAACTCATCACATGATAATTCTTGGGTCCTTGATATTGTTGGATAAGGTGTCTAAGTCCATAACTATATTTGGTATGTACTTGACCCGACCCGGCATGGTCCATTTGGGTTCCACTTACCTGAAACAACCCAGCAGATCCCCTTACGAAGGCACTGACTAGGGTTAAAGCACTTGCAGCATGCAAGGGGCATTGGGCTAACAAACGATATTATTTTTCGTGTTTAGATAAATAGAAACTTGTAATAGCTAAATTGTAATTGACATTTGATGATTAAATAAAAGGAGTCTTATTTATAAGTAAAGTTACTGTCTTGTGTCAGTTATTTACTATTGTTTCACTTTGCATTTTTTGACTTCCAGAATAACAAGATTATTCAAACCATACACAGTCGATCGTACTTTGGAAATAGATAATGAGGCTAGACTGTCATAAGTTGGATTGTAGATTTTCTAAGGCGTTAGACATATCAAAGTTTGCTAGACCATTCATGAGTGCTCTTGAAATAAGATTTGAGTATTGGATTCAACCCACGCTCACCTGAATTACTTCATGGAATTTATCACGATTAATTGTGAGACGATAATATCATATAATCTTCAAACCAAGATATATGAGTTTTTGACTACGAGTTGGTTGTGTATTGATGACATGAAAATGCATCAGTAACTTGATGTTATAAAACGTGTCATTGTGCATGATTTGATGAGTAGTTAGTACAAGCATACAATGTCAAAGTTTATTTGTTCCTTTATCCTAAGAGGATTAAAAGCGATATCTTGGGCCCCTCGATGATTCGGGAAACAAATTGAAGAATAATAAGTATGACTATGTTCCATGTATTTGTCCGCATAGATATCTTGAGAACAGAGGAATATATGGTCCCTTATCTAAAGGACGCTTCATTAACTGGGTCAAAGTAGATAGCGGCTTTTGAAAGCTACGATTGCTAAGTCGGATCCTGAAGTCGCATTGCCAGCTATAGTTATTAGACTTATCCAAGTGGGAGACTGTTGGATTTGGTGTCTAAGCCCATAACTATAAATAGGATGTACTTGACCCGATTATAGCATGGTCCTTTTAGGTTGCCTTTATCAGTGCAATTTGATAGGTTGGACTTTCGAGAATAAGGTTATTTGTGATTTTTTAATATATTATAAGTATATATATTGATTGAGAAATCATATTATTTAATTAGTATTGATCAAGAATTAATTTGGAATTAATTTTGTGGTCAAAAGAGACTAATTAAATATATGGGGATTGATTATGTAAATCAATGATTCTTATAGCGTGGGCATATGATCCATGGTTATTTAGGATGGGCTAAACCAATGTGATAGTCCATGGATAGGCCATGAAGGTTTTAACCCATGGACCCTAAGTAATATGAAAGGTCATTAGGGTTTACAAAGATGTAACCCTAGCACTATAAAAGGAACCCCTCATGACTAAAATCGTTTACATCATTCATTCTAGGAGAGTGGTGTTGATTTTGTGCTAAGTAACTTATTCTCTCAAGCCTCCTCTTGCATTTGGTTTTTGTGACACAATGGAGGCATCACACTTGAGTTGATCAAGCTTTCAAAGGTCAAGAACTACACCCTACATATAAAAGGTAATCATCTAAACTAGTTTTTATGTTATATGGCTGGAATTGTATGCTATATAGGGTGTATGCTTTGTAAAATGAAAAAAATGCATGTATAATTAGAGAAAACATAGATCCAAAGCATCTAGGGTTGTATGTGAACCATAGGAATGTTATAGTGCTCAAAACCCAACAGCTTCCAGTTTACAACAGAGGAGGCCAAGGCAGCACCAGATGTGGTTGCTGGTATGTTTCTATCCCTTATCTTACTGATTATATTTTTTATGCTTATATGTTTGTACCTGTGATTGTGTATGTTTTTATCGAACTCCTTACCTGCTTTGGTATTATTCGACTCTAGGGCGAGTCAGTCGTTTGCCTCTCAGTAATTCAGTAGGGAGTTCGGTTTGCCAATAGGAGAGCTAGAGTGTCCATTGCGAGTCTCTATCGCCAATGAACATGCGGTTTCCATATCTTCAGTTTATCGGGGTTTCGTGTGTGATCATGGGTATGGACTGGCTTAGTTGCTTCGGTGTCATGATCAACTGCGAGGGTCAGCGAGTGGTAGTTCGAACTGATTGTCTACGACGAGGGCACCAGATAGGGATCAGGATTTTGTTCAGTTGCCAGGGCCCGATAGTACATTCAACACGTGTGTGAGGGTTATCTAGTGTATGTGGTGGATACGCGGGTTAGGGATCAGATTTCAGTTTTAGAGGTTCCAATAGTCAGAGAGTTTGCTGACTTGTTCCCGAAGGAGTTACCTAGAGGGCCTCCAAAGAGGCAGGTCGGGTTTAGGATCGACCTAGTTCCAGGTGCGGACCCTATTGCCAAGGCGACGTACCGGTTGGCACCACCAGAGATGCAGGAGTTGTCATCACAGCTGCAAGAACTATTGGAAAGCAGTTCATTCGTTCGAGCAGCTCTCCATGGGGAGCGATGATTCTCTTTGTCAGGAAAAAGGATGGTTCACACCGGATGTGCATTGACTACCGGGAGTTGAACAAGTTGACGGTGAAGAACCGTTATCCACTCCCGAGGATAGATGATCTTTTCGATCAGTTGCAGGGAGAATCTTGGTTATCTAAGATAGACCTGAGGTCTGGATACCATCAGATCAAGGTTAGGGAGGAGGACATGGAGAAGACGGCGTTCCGGACTCGTTATGGACATTACGAGTTCGTGGTGAGGCCGTTTGGGCTCACCAACATACCAGCAGTATTTATGGACTTGATGAATCGGGTCTGCAGACCGATGCTCGATCACTCGGTCATCATGTTCATAGACGATATCTTGGTGTACTCCAAGACCCGATAGCAACATGAGGAGCATCTACGGGACCTATTGGGAGTTCTGAGACGAGAACAACTTTATGCTAAGTTATCGAAGTGCGAGTTTTGGTTACGAGATGTTCAGTTCCTTTGACGTCTAGTTAGCCAAGAGTGGATTTTGGTCGATCCAGCCAAAATCGAGGCGGTTATGCAGTGGGAGGTTCCGAAATCCCCCTCGGATATCAGGAGCTTCTTGGGATTGGCAGGGTACTACCATAGATTCATACAAAATTTCTCAAAGATTGAAGTACCCCTCACTCGTCTGAAGAAGAAGGGGGTGGATTTTCAATGGGGCCCTGAGCAGCAGAGGGCATTTGAGACCCTTAGACAACAACTATCTGAGGCTCCAGTCTTTAATCTCCTGGGGGGAGTAGAGGATTTTGTAGTGTTTTGTGATGCATCCATCACAGGACTGGGAGCAGTCCTCATGTAGAGAGGATGAGTGATACCCTGCGCGTCACGGCAGCTAAAGCCGCACGAGACGAGATACCCTACTCATGATCTGGAGTTGAGAGCGGTGGTATTCGCTCTCAAGATTTGGAGACATTACATCTATGGGGTCCATTGTAACATATACACGGACCAAAAGAGCATGAGACACATCATCGATTAGCCGAACCTAAACATGAGACAGCGTAGGTGGCTGGATGTAGTCAAAGACTACAACTGTGATATCATTTACCACCCAGGTAAAGTGAATGTGGTTGCGGACACTCTGAGTCGCTGTAACACCCCGAGATTCAGGTATATTCCTTTCATCCTTGTTCTTTATTGTTTGGGCATGTTTAGTCCTTGAGTGGAGGGTTTGTAGCAAGTGAGTACGCTGCGCGTACTCACGTGCTTAATTTGGACACAAAGTCGCTAAGGTACGCTGGGTGTACCTAGAGTTACGCCGGGCGTACCCGGCCCAGGTGCAAAAACCCTAATCCTCCTTGTGCACTATTTAAAGGGTGTTATGGCTCATTCCTTAGCCTCCATATCAGTGAGTGAAACCCTAAAAGATAGCCCCATCGTTCTTAGTGTGTGAGAGTGTTGATTTGAGCTTGTTGGTGCTTTAGTGGCTTAGTGAAGAAGAAGGAAGGGAGTTCTTGGAGGCTAAAGCTTGAGGTGCCATTTTGGATCTGAGATCTACAGAGGAAAGGGCTACACTTGGAGGTATAAAGTTCAAAACCTTCCTCTTCTTTTGGTTGTTGTTATTGTATGTGTCCTTTTTAGGGCTAAAAACCCCAAAGGTGGAGACTTTATGAGTGTAAAGTGCTCCATGGTCCGATATCTGTCCCTTTTCAGTGTTACTAGTGATTTAGAGCCATAAAGTTCCCATCTTGGATGTTACTTTGGAGTCATGCATGTGTTTTAAGCCTTCTAGAGTTGAAGGTTGGATCATTTTGAGAGTTAGTGACTTATTCAGCCATGCAAAGGCTTAAAGTCATCAACTTTATAGATTAATGGGCTTAGATGGGGTCAGATCTAAAATATGGACGTAGGTCTTAACTGTTTAAGACCTCAAGAGAAAAAGGGCTGAAGCAGGGGAGTACACCGAGCGTAATCCCTAGTACGCGCCGCGTACTAGGTGGCGTTCCCCGATTCTGAGATGCAGCCGGGTACGCTCAGCGTACACATCTGGTACGCGCAGCGTAAACCGGAGAGTTGACTTTTGGCTGACTTTTAGGGTATGGTCTATTGTGGGGCATTTGAATTATGAGAGGGGTAAAATGGTCTTTTACCCTTCTGAGAGTGCCATAAGAGAACATAGTCTAGCCTTTGAGAGTTATATTAAATAGAGTGTTGTTTTCATATGATTAGGCAGAGGCTAGGCCAGCGTTTACCGAGTCAGAGATTTACCGAGATACCCGAGGTGAGTCTTCTCACTATACTTTACCTAGTGTGGTAATAGAGTTAAGAGACAGAGTCTTATAGAGTTATATGCCTGTGTGATTGTATGTTATTATGTGATGTGATTTATTGTGATATGTGATATGCATGATTCAGAGTTACAGAGTTGGGACTTTCGGGTCCCTAGAGTTAGGGCTAGAGGGCCCACAGAGAGTTGGGGCTGGAGGGCCGCACTGAGACACATTGACCAGAGGTTCAATAGAGTTACAGCCTCAAGTGGCTATTATGTGATTAGTGTGGTATTTTGGGGAACTCACTAAGCCTATGCTTACAGTGTTTAGTGTTATGTGTTTCAGGTACCAGTGATGACCGCGGGAAGGCGCCGGCTTGATTCGTACACACACCTGGGATTGGATGTATTTTGATTATGGGAGACACTTTGTGAAATAAAAACATGATGTTATGACAATTTATGAATGAATGGTTTTGTTAAAATGTGTTTTTCAAATCCGAAAAATTGTTTTAAATTTTACGGTGTTACAAGTTGGTATCAGAGCCTAGGTTTGAGGGATTCGGGTGCACCTTCGGGTGTATCTGAACTCAAACCGAGGATTTGAGAAAAAATTTATAATAAAACAAGTTTTCAAAAGAAGAACTTGCGGGACAAACAGAGCAGAGTCGTGTGTACGAACAGCCAGCGCCCGAACGGTGATTTCCCAAAATACCATTATTATAAGTGTTATGAGATATGATGTGATATGTTATATGATGAGCTATGATATGCATGCTAGAGTAGACTAGGTATTCTTATTAGGACTAGAGTGGCCTGATATGTGATGCCTGAGTCTAGGATTCTTGTTGCTATGAATATTTCAGAGTGGTTAGGTAGAAGTGAGGAGATTGTGAGAGATCTGTTTGCGAGTATCATATGATTAGAGAGAGTAGAGTGCTTGGGACTTGGGACTCTGGGAGGAGGACTTGGGGTGGATGCTGATGTGGTGTGGACAGTAGTATTGGGCCCGTACTACTGAAGACACCGGGTCAGTGCACAGTCCAAGTAAGAATCTTTGGAGTACCAAGGAACAAGTAGGATGGAGTACTCGAGTGTGAGAATACTCAAGCGAGTCCCTGATATTATTCTTATGTTGTATTTCAGAGAGAGAGATCATGGTTGGGACTCGCCACACATCAGGGACTAGTGATACGAGGGATGAGGAGATCCGTAGGATCATCCAGGAGGAGGTGGCTGCGGCCATCAGGGCAGAGATACCAGAGATGTCCGGGTCTATCAAGACCATGTTGATAGAGACATTTGATGAGAAGTACGCTGCTCTTTCTGAGGCTGCTGTTGCTGCAGCCACTGCAGCTATAGCTGAGATGAGGCCGCAGGGTGGTGATGCGTTGCTGTTCCGAGAGTTCAGCAACACAAAACCACCGGAGTTTGACGGGACCCAGGACCCGATTGCAGCAATGAGATGGATTTCAGACATAGAGGGGTGTTTCTTTACTTGCTCATCTCCTGAGCATTTGAGAGTCCGATTCGCGCTGAACCAGCTTCGCTTAGGAGCGAAGGACTGGTGGAAATTTGTGACGGTGCACTACACGCCTGTTGAGCTTGCAGCAGTGACTTGGGAGAGGTTCACTGCTATGTTCCGAGATGAGTACGTTCCCCAGGTGGAGAGGGAGCATTTGGCTCAGGAGTTTCTGACCCTCAAGCAGGGTACTGAGTCTGTTACGATGATCACGAGGATGTTTCATGAGCGGGCGATGTTCTGCCTAGAGCACGTGTCCTCCGAGCAGGCACGTATGAGTTGATATTTGAGCATTCTGAGGAGGGACATACGTGAGTTTGTGGCGAACTCGACGTACCGGACATTTACCGAGCTTCAGGAAAATGCCCGGAAGAGAGAGATAGAGCTGGAGACTCAGGCTAGGGAGGAGGCTGAGTCTCAAGGGATGGATCGGCGATCAGTGCAGTCCCAGCCGGTAGCCAAGTGGGCCAAGCCCGCTGATTCGAGATCAGGGAGCCAGAGGGGCCGCACTTGTGGCAAGTACGGCAAGAGCCACGACGGAGTGTGCAGAGCAGGGTCTTGCTACAAATGTGGCAAGGAGGGGCATATGGCCAAGGACTGCCCCAAGGGATTTGCAGTATGTTTTCACTGGAACCAGACCGGACACCGGAAGGCAGAGTGTCCGCAGCTGCGGGGATCAGCACAGGGAGCACCTCAGGGATCTGCCCCTGCCTCCATCAGAGCTACCGAGAGTCGGCCAGTGAAGGCCGAAGCGCCGAGGGCACGAGGGAGAGCCTTTCAGTTGACCGCAGAGGAGGTCCGCGCAGCGCCCGATGTCATGGCTAGTATGTGTTCTTTCATGTATTTATTTTTATGTTGATATATTGTGCTTATATTATGTTATACGTAGGTACTTTTCTTGTGAATTTTGTACCTGCCCTGGTGTTTTTTGACTCGGGTGCGAGTCGGTCTTTTGTATCTTTGGCTTTTAGTCAGCATATCAGTGTTAGTCGTGAGGCGTTGAGTCGGCCTATGAGAGTTTCCATAGCTGGAGAGAGGGTGATATATGCCACCGAGGTGATCCGAGGGTGTGTATTTGAGATTTTCGGTGTTGAGTTCCCGATTGATCTGGTTCCTATTGCGATGGGTGATGTCTGTGTCATTGTGGGCATGGACTGGTTGAGCAGCTTCGGTGCGGTTATCGACTGCGAGTGACAGCTGGTGACCATACGAGACCCTAGTGGGGGAGTTCTTACGGTGTACGGCGAGGGTACACGTTCTGGGTCAGCGTTTTGTTCGGCCGCTAGAGTGAGGCAGTGTCTACAACAGGGCTGTAAGGGCTTTGTGACGTA
This sequence comes from Lactuca sativa, assembly GCF_002870075.4. NCBI lineage: Eukaryota > Viridiplantae > Streptophyta > Magnoliopsida > Asterales > Asteraceae > Lactuca > Lactuca sativa. Next base: position 281,761,621 of record NC_056627.2, on the reverse strand, counting down.
TGTGATGGATACGCGGGTTGATTCAGAGAGACCGAGGTCAGTTGAGGAGGTTCCGATAGTGCGTGAGTTCCCGGACGTATTTCCAGAGGAGTTGTCGGGTGTGCCTCCCGTGAGGCAAGTGGAGTTCAGTATCGATTTGGTTCTGGGGGCCGTGCCTATTGCCAAGGTGCCCTATCGCCTTGCACCTCCAGAGATGCAAGAGTTATCCTCGCAGCTTCAGGAGCTGTTGGGAAAGGGATTTATTCAGCCGAGCAGCTCGCTGTGGGGAGCGCCTATCCTTTTTGTCAAGAAGAAGGATGGTTCACACCGGATGTGCATTGATTACCAGGAGTTGAACAAGTTGACGGTCAAGAACCGTTACCCGTTGCCGAGGATCGATGATTTGTTCGATCAGTTGCAGGGAGCATCTTTGTTCTCCAAGATCGATTTGAGGTCGGGGTATCATCAGGTAAGGGTGTGAGATGAGGACATTCAGAAGACAGCATTCAGGACTCGTTATGGGCATTATGAGTTTGTGGTGATGCCTTTCGAACTCACCAATGCCCCGGCAGTGTTCATGGATCTCATGAACAGAGTGTGCAGGCCGATGTTGGATCGGTCGGTGATCGTGTTCATCGACGATATTTTGGTGTTTTCGAGATCCAGAGAGTAGCATGAGGAGCATTTGAGGGAGTTCCTCAGAGTACTGAGATCGGAGAGGCTTTACGCCAAATTCTCCAAGTGTGATTTTTGGTTGCGAGAGGTCCAGTTCCTAGGGCACCTCGTTAACCATAAGGGGATATTGGTCGACCCGGCCAAAGTGGAGGCAGTGATGAGTTGGGAGGTGTCGAGGTCACCGTCCGAGATCAGGAGTTTCTTGGAGTTGGCAGGCTGCTATCAGAGATTTATCAGGGATTTCTCCAAGATCGTCATGCCACTCACCAGGTTAACCCGGAAGGGTGTCGCTTTTTCATGGGGACCAGAGCAGCAGACCTCCTTTGAGACGCTTCGCCAGAGGCTATGTGAAGCCCCAGTGTTAGCCCTCCCAGAGGGGATGGAGCACTTTGTGGTGTATTGTGATGCGTCGATCTTGGGATTGGGAGCGGTGTTGATGCAGAGGGGGCATGTGATAGCATACGCATCGAGGCAGCTGAAGCCTCATGAGATGAGGTATCCCACCCACGATCTATAGTTGGGGGCAGTGGTGTTCGCCCTCAAGATTTGGCGTCACTATCTATACGGGGTTCGGTGTACAATATACACGGACCACAAAAGCCTGAAGTATTTGATGGATCAGCCCAACCTAAACATGCGTCAGAGGAGGTGGTTGGACGTGGTCAAGGATTATGATTGTGAGATCCTGTACCACCCGGGCGAGGCTAATGGTGTAGCCGATGCACTGAGCCGCAGGGCGGAGAGCACCCGTTGCGAGATGTATGTTTGAGATTGACCGTGATAGCTCCGGTGTTGGACACCATTCGTGGGGCACAGGCTGAGGCTGTGCAGCCTGAGATGCAGAAGAAAGAGCGAGTTGTTGGGTTAGTATCGGAGTTCGTTACCGATGGTCGGGGACTTATGACATTTCAGGGGCGTATCTGGGTACCGTTTGTGGGAGGGACGCGTACCATTTTGATGGAAGAGGCTCATCGGTCGAAGTTCTCGATCCATCCTGGGGCCACTAAGATGTATTTAGACCTTAAGAGGGAGTATCGGTGGCCCTGTATGAAGAGGGATGTCGCGTGGTTTGTTGAGTGGTGCTTAACCTGCAGTAGGGTTAAGGCCGAGCACCAGAGACCGCATGGTAAGTTGCAGCCATTGGAGGTTCCCGAATGGAAGTGGGAACAGATTACCATGTATTTTATCACCAAATTGCCAAGGACTGCTAGGGGAGTCGATGCAATTTAGGTGATTGTGGACAGGTTGACAAAGAGCGCCCACTTCCTTGCTATCAGTGAGAGCTCATCCGCAGAGAAGTTGGCAGAGATGGACATGAGGGAAGTGGTATCACGACATGGAGTGCCGATCTTGATTGTATCAGACCGAGATGTGCGTTTCACTTCCAGATTCTGGAAGAAATTTCACGAGGAATTGGGTACTAGGCTGCATTTTAGTACCGCATATCACCCCCAAACTGACGGTCAGAGCGAGCGGACGATTCAAACGCTCGAGGACATGCTCCGGGCATGTGTGTTGGATTTCGGGGGGAGTTGGGACACGTATTTGCCCTTGGCAGAGTTTTCCTACAACAACAACCATCATTCGAGCATTAGTATGCCACCCTTTTAGCTGTTGTATGGGAGGAGGTGTCGGACTCCCATTTGCTGGGGAGAGGTCGGGCAGCGTGTTATGGGTAGTACAGAGATTGTGTTGTAGACGACTGAGCAGATACAGCAGGTCAGGCAGAGGTTATTGACCGCTCAAAGTCGTCAGAAGAGTTATGCGGACAAGCGTCGGTCCGAGCTCGAGTTCCAGGTCGGCGACTTTGTACTCCTGAAGGTCTCTCCTTGGAAAGGAGTGATCCGATTCAAAAAGAGGGGCAAGTTGGGGCCCCGTTATATTGGTCCTTTTCGGGTGATTGCAAGGGTAGGCAGGGTAGCCTACCGGTTGGAACTACCTGCAGAGTTAGGTCAGATCCATGACACTTTCCACGTGTCGCAATTGCGGAAGTGTATAGCCGATGAGTCGGCAGTGGTACCATTGGAGGATATTCAGGTGGATCCGAGCCTGAATTATGCTGAGAGACCGGTGGCAATCAGAGATCGGAAGATTAAGGTTTTGAGGAACAAGGAGGTGCCTTTGGTTTTTGTTCAGTGGCAACATCGAAAGGGGTCTGAGATGACTTGGGAGTAAGAGTCGGAGATGCGAGGGCAGCATCCAGAGTTGTTCGAGGAATGAGACTTCGAGGGCGAAGTCTAGTTCTAGTGGGGGAGAATTGTAACACCCCGATATTCAGGTATATTCCTTTCATCCTTGTTCTTTATTGTTTGGGCATGTTTAGTCCTTGAGTGGAGGGTTTGTAGCAAGTGAGTACGCTGTGCGTACCAGAGGGGTACGCTGCGCGTACTCATGCGCTTAATTTGGACGCGGAGTCGCCAAGGTACACTGGGCGTACCCGGCCCAGGTGCAAAAACCCTAATCCTCCTTGTGCACTATTTAAAGGGTGTTATGGCTCATTCCTTAGCCTCCATAACAGTGAGTGAAACCCTAAAAGAGAGCCCCATCGTTCTTAATGTGTGAGAGTGTTGATTTGAGCTTGTTGGTGCTTTAGTGGCTTAGTGAAGAAGAAGGAAGGGAGTTCTTGGAGGCTAAAGCTTGAGGTGCCATTTTGGATCTGAGATCTACAGAGGAAAGGGCTACACTTGGAGGTATAAAGTTCAAAACTTTCCTCTTCTTTTGGTTGTTGTTGTATGTGTCCTTTTTAGGGCTAAAAACCCCAAAGGTGGAGACTTTATGAGTGTAAAGTGCTCCATGGTCCGAGATCTGTCCCTTTTCAGTGTTACCAGTGATTTAGAGCCATAAAGTTCCCATCTTGGATGTTACTTTTGAGTCATGCATGTGTTTTAAGCCTTCTAGAGTTGAAGGATGGATCATTTTGGTAGTTAGTGACTTATTCAGCCATGTAAAGGCTTAAAGTCATCAACTTTATGGATTAATGGGCTTAGATGGGGTCAGATCTAAAATATGGAAGTAGGTCTTAACTGTTTTAAGCCTTCTAGAGTTGAAGCAGGGGAGTACGCCGAGCGTAATCCCTAGTACGCGCTGCGTACTGGGTGGCGCTCCCCGATTCTGAGATGCCGTTGGGTACGCTCAGCGTACACATCTGGTATGCGCAGTGTAACCCGGAGAGTTGACTTTTGGTTGACTTTTAGGTTATGGCCTATTGTGGGGCCTTTGAATTATGAGAGGGGTAAAATGGTCTTTTACCCTTCTGAGAGTGCCATAAGAGAACATAGTCTAGCCTTTGAGAGTTATATTAAATAGAGTGTAATTTTCATATGATTAGGCGGAGGCTAGGCCAGTGTTTACCGAGTCAGAGATTTACCGAGATACCCGAGGTGAGTCTTCTCACTATACTTTACCTAGTGTGGTAATAGAGTTAAGAGAAAGAGTATTATAGAGTTATATGCCAGTGTGATTGTATGTTATTATGTGATGTGATTTATTGTGATATGTGATATGCATGATTTAGAGTTACAGAGTTGGGACTTTCGGGTCCCTAGAATTTGGGCTAGAGGGCCCATAGAGAGTTGGGGCTGGAGGGCCCCACTGAGACACATTGACCAGAGGGTCAACAGAGTTACAGCCTCGAGTGGCTATTATGTGATTAGTGATGGGTTTTGGTCCTAAGAACATCCTATGTGCTCATACAAACCCTAATGCTTGGATCTAGGTTTCTCTATTGTACATGCAAGTTATCCAAGACTATAAACCCAAATTCTAGCATTCAAATAATCATATTAACATGAGAATAGGTTTATAATGTTACCTTGATTGTTATGTAGCAATAACATTCCCAAATCTCCTTGTATTGACTTTGGAAGGCTTAGAGTCACAAGTGTCACTCCTCTAATGGTTCACAAACACCATAAGCAAGAGGATGAAGATGAGAGAGGTCAGAGGCTGCCCAAAAACGTGTGAAAGCCTAAAAGGTTGCTTGTCCACGTTTTTGGTCCTTAAGGGGTCTATATATAGTGAGGCAATTAGGGTTATCTAACATGGAAACCCTAATTTAGTTGCTTAAGCCCTAAGCAACCCATGGAGCCCTTTCCATAAGGCCTTGGACGATTTCATATGGGCTTCCCCCATAGAATTCGTCCACCTTATAATAAAAGGCAATCCATGGCCCAAATTACAATTATCTTATAATTACAATTCCAGTCCCTTAAGTTTAATTAATCTCTTTTAGTCACAAAATTAATTACCAATTAATTATTGACAAATATTAATTAAACAATATGATTTCTCCTTTAATATATTATTCTCATAATATATTAATAAATCATATTTAATCCTTTCTCTTATAATTCATCCTATCAAGTTGCTTTGGTGAAGGCAACCCAAAAGGACCATGCACCATCGGGTCAATTACATACCAAAATAGTTATGGACTTAGACACTAATCCAACAGTCTCCTACTTGGATAAGTCTAATAACTATTCTGCGTATGACTTCAGATCCTGATCTGCAATCGTAGCTTTCCAAAGCCGCTGTCAACTCTGATCCTATCAGATACGCGTGTCCTTAGATAAGGGATCATATATTCCTCCATTCTAGATATCGTATGAGATATGATTTCAAATCATTCTCTTTGTGCTATATCTCGATTCCCGATTTATGACGACTGACTAATTGAACAAATCAAATTAGCCCTAGCCCGGCCGAGCATTTACATTTGTCATCACAAAATCATCGAGGGGCCCAAAGATATCGCTTTTATCCTACCTTGGATAAAAGGAACGGATAAACTTTGATACAATGCTTGCTTGAACTCACTCACCGAATCACACACAACAATATGTTTTATAACACCAAGTTACTAGTGCGTTTACATATTATCAATGTGCAACCGATTTGCAAGATGCAACTCACACATCTCGGTTTCAAGAATATAAGATGTTATCGTCTCACCAATCACTCGTGATACAATTCATGGAGTGATCCAAGTGAGCGTGGGTTTAATCCAATGCTCAAATTCATATTCATAAGAACTCATGAACATTGCAGCAAACATTTGCTTATGTCTAATACTCTTTTAGACAATCCACACACCAATTCACAACAGTCTTTATTCATATCTACTTCCAACATATGAACGACTGTGGCCCGTACGAACAATTCGATTATTCTTAATAAATTCAATTATTCTGGAAGTCAAAACATGCAATGTGAAACACAAGAATAATACTAATCCCATATGGCCTCAAACCTTTGAGTATAAATAGAACTCCTTTTATTTATCACCATATCGATTACTCATTATTTGTCGTTTCGGGTAATCAACTTCTTACTTGAATTATTACACTTGTCCCATGCTCCTAGCATGCACACAATGTTTACCTATGGTTCTTACTTTGTGAAATAGACCAAATTGAGCACATTTCCAATCATTCTCATTTCACAACTCCAAATCCTTTTTCATAAGTGAAAGAATATCAAATTCTTGCTACTTATAGAATATGCTAGATTCTAACATTTTATGCAATTGTCCTTTCATAAATTCACTGCACCAAAGTCACAAAGACTATTGCCAATGATATTACAAAGTCCTCTATCGGAGATTGTTACAAGACAATTCCATAGACATGATGTCTCTCACTCAAAGTACATTCTTCGAACATCCTTTTGCATAGAAGTTTCTAATGTAGTCATAGATTTCTCAATATTCAATTCCCAATATGGACACACTTCCATATGTTCCATATGACAACTCATTCTTAATAGAATCTTTTCTATTCATAATAGAGTCGATATGGTCCATCCAATATGGAAACATTTCCATAATTTCCATATGACAACTCATTCTTAATAGAATCTTTTCTATTCATAATAATGTCAATATGGTCCATCCAATACCATGCTTCCAACTACTCACAAGCGACCAATCCTCGTCAAACTTTGGATTTTCCTTTGATAGTTGTTTAATTATATTAGTCAAAACCAATTCTAGTCCCTTTTCCCTCTAAATGCGCTAGACATTTGGAAAATTTTAGAATGGTCAACTATTAAAGCATTTGCAATAGATCCTATACCTGAAGCGTATGAGACACGATGCATAATGTTTTATTTGCTATGTTCTCAAAAATCGAATTGTGAAGAGGAATGCCGTAATCATAATTGAAATTTTAAAAACACACTATGTACCTTTGACTAAATTTATTAACATTTCTCAACCTAAGCCTTTAGATTTGAAATGAAGCATAATATTCTCTCCCTTAATTATAGCAAAACAACTTTACAACCCTTACGACTTTGCAAGATATAACTCTTGTTTTCTATAATTAATATTGCCAATTTGCAATACGTGCCTTAATAATCATCAAATCATAACATTTATGCTCCCACTATCATGATGATTATTATAAACATAACACTTATGCTCCCACTAGCTTCGACATGTATTCATAAACATCTTAACTTTCAGAAAAACGATACCTATCGAATTTCTTAAGTCCATGTTTCTAATACTTAATGCTTTGATAATCTTTTATCAAGGCTTTTTGAACATATACACCTTTGCCTTAGATAGTTCATACGTGTGTCTAAACAATTAAGACTAATTGCCAAACCTTACAATTCAAATTATGGAAAGGGATACCGTAACCATAATCGAATTCGAGAATGCAATTTTTACAATTACTATCTTCTTAAAATCTTTCTTAGTGAAAGTATTTCCTCACAATCATTTTCATGAAGGAGGAAATCTTATGACACTTAGATTTAAACGGTGTATGTGTTCCTATCCATGTGAATTTGTTAAAACCAAAGTTTACGACAAATTCAAACTCATATGGACCGAACTTTCTTAATCTTGATTTCTTGCCTTATGGTAGCACAGCTGCCCACCATGTCTTCCAAGTAGTTAAGCAGCTCACCTTTTCCTATCAATGTACCTTTCATTGATTAAGGTGCTTTGCCTTTTATTCATTCAAAATGAGAACTCATAGAACTCGCATGCATAATTAACTCGATTGGATTGGCACAGAAACAAAATAATGTCATCACGATAGGTTGTAAACCTCAACTCGTGTGCTAGTGATGATCAATAAGGTTTATTTGATTTGTTCTCGAAACCTTTCAAGACCATTAAGACTCCCACTGACTCCTTGACATATAAGATTCTCTTGTCAATAACCATTTCTTGACAAACAAATATTCAAGAGTTAGTGTAACTTTTATCAAAACTCTTCATAAATTGGTCCTAGTTGGTCTTTGTCTTATCCAAGACATCACAACTTTCCACATTTAATGAATGTTATAAACCTTCTTTATACTTATCACTCAATGTCACAATCTTAACTCTGAGACTTGTTTTGGAACGAGGTATGATTGACTTTTTGATTTAACCATTTCTTCAATTTTTGATTCCTCTTCTTAGACATACAATTGTACTAAGACTCACTTAGAGGATCAATTGAGATATGGTTCTTAATCATTAAGACCTATCATAAAGCATAAAAGCTACTCTCCCTTCTTCTTAGAATGGATAAACTTTTTATCTTTCTGCCTACTTGATTCTTCTTATTCGTTCTGCTATTGATTTAAACTTTTCAATCAATTCAGAATTACACTAAATCTTGTAAGTATAATCATATTTGCTAAACCGTTAGTAAATCATGACGAATATCATTGTTACTCTTATGGTGGACTTGATCGACACACAACTTTGTGTGCTCGATCTCCTAGTCCTTCACTTGACACTTTGTCAACGAATTAGTCTAATTTCCAAATATGAAATTTCTCATTCATCATGCAACCAAGTTGCGTGATTCCAAATTTCTGTCCAATTGAAACTTGGGCGATGAGAAACTCTCCCTATTTGGTAAATTCTCGACTTTCCATAAATAACATAAATAAGAACCAAATCCATTATTGCTAATAATAGAAACATTCAAACATCAATTTTTTTCATATACGCCATTGCAAGGATAAATAAATAATATAAAATCAAAATTTATTTTATTGCGGAAAAATTTTGTCCTTACAATGCAATTTATTGAAAAACTATGATAATACATCTTTCTTAGCAATCTAATTCTAAGTCTAAGTAGTAGCTCAAGAATCTAATCTTCGAGAAATGCGATCGAAATCCATTCCTTCACGGTTAGATTCTGCTCACTTCTTCCTTTAAGCTTCCTTTCTTTCCTTCGATCCTACAAAACATCAATTTGTAATCTTATCACATTATGTATTAAGAATCTAGAATAGAAGCTTAAAAGAGTTAGTTAATTGATTTTACCTATATTAGAGCCATACGTTTCGACTCTCCCATCTCTTAGATCTCTTAGGTAAATGGGGCAGCTTCGTCTCCAATGCCCTTTCTTTTGGCAATAAAAGCAAATTGACTCTTTTGGAACATGACATGGAACTACTTCAGACATTGTCTTTCTCTTATGATCAAACCTTTCGATCAGCATGTCTTTTGTTGCCATCGTCTATATCCATAGAGGTCTTGAAGGCAGATTCACCAATCAACTTTGCTTTACTATTGCGCCAAACCATTGCTGATTCAGCAGCAATAAGCATATAGGTAAGATCTATAAGGGTCACGTCGTGGTTCATCATATAGTACTCTCTTACGAACTCACTATATGAGTTAGGAAGTGACTGAAGAACCCAATCAACAGCCATTTCCTTACAGACAACGGATCCCAACATTTTTGACCTATCAATGTGTGACTTCATCCCTAGGACGTGTGCATACACTGACTTTCCTTCTTTATGTTTACTTGCCAAAAGGGCTTGAGTGGTCTTGAACTTTTCAAGCCTTCGAACTTGTGGGTTAGGGAGAATAATTGGAGGAGGTGGAGGAAGTGAAGCATGATTTCTTGTTCCTCGATCGAATCGTGGAATATCATCTTCATGTGGAAAGCTTGTTCCACGGGATTTGGGAAGACCATAGTTGTCAAACTTTGACATCTACAAAACGGGAGAAAAACGAATTCAAGTTAGTTGATTGATTGAGTCCTTAGTAAATCACCCAAATGAGATACTAAGGCTAAGACCCAACACAATATTCCACAACTCGGGAGAGGGATGCCGTAACCCTAATTGCAGAACATTTGAAGGTAAGTGAATGACGATTCACTAATTTCCACCACGAAAAACGAAAAAGAAATTTAAGTTTTAAATCTATGAAAACTCCTGGATCCTTTGAGATTCATTGAACTTTCAATGGCATGTTTAAATATCGATATGCCCCTCTCGTTTGTGACTGGGATGCCGAGGATCACAAAGCGGGTGTGAATAACCATGCAAACTTACATGGTGCCCTCACATGTTACAGTTACCTATTCGATGTGCCGGTAAACCACACACGCTCCACCGAACTATGACAAACATTGAGTCACCCTTTGCTACCTTTACTTAGAACCATTTAGTGTGCCGGTAAACCACACACGCTCCACTAACGTCTTCGCAAGGGCACAAAGTGTAATTTCATGGAATTGCATCAATTCACTTTTGCCTAAGTAACTAAGATTGGGAATTGTAAAACATTTAGTTACTTTTGTACTTTATTATACTTATAATGAAAGGTTTTGTCCTATCCTACCCGTTCGGCTAACGACCCTCCACTAGTCAAGAGTGCGGTGGGTAAGAGTGGATACCCATTCAATCACCATTTTATAGGCAATTTCCTTAAACACCCCTTATAGACCAGCTTCGTGAATGAGGCCTACTAACGGTAAGACTGGCTTTTACTCATACATATATATATAATGTTAGACTTTTAATGTTATATATAGTATAGGGTGTATTTTATACTTTCAAAATACTAGGTGGTCTAATTTAACAATTATACTTTTAATTCAATTAAATTGTAAACCTAAACTTTTATGGATTTATTAAACCTCTTTTAATTATACACTTTAATTAATTAATAAAACCATAAGGGTGTGATTTGAACTTTTTCAAAACAATACTAGAGATTTTAGAATTTAACATTCCTAATTAAACTTTTAATCAACATTTAAATTCCAAAACTTGAGGACAAGTTTTGAAACATTTCAAAACATTAGGGTTTAGAATTTAACTATACATCAATATTAAACTATTTAAGGGCAAGTTTTGAAACCTTTTTCAAAACATTAGGGTTTTAACTATTTAAATTTCAAAACAAAAAAACTTTTGGGTTCAAATTTAAACTATAAAACCTAAAGGGGAAAATATGAAACTTTTCATAATACAAGGATCAAATAACAAATAATCTAAGTTAACAATTAATCACATAATTATCCATATTTGATTTATTAATAATTTCTTGCAAAACAATTTATCAATTTAGTCAAAATATTTAATCAATTATCACATAAGGAAACAATTATCTTATTAATTGATAAATATCTTCAATTAGATCAAGAATATAGTCAAATATATCATAAAATCGGATTTATATTGATCTAATATGATAAGGTAACTGTCCATAAGCAAAAACAGCAAGAAATCGCGAAGATATCCCCATCTGACGAGTTGACTCGTTGAGTCAAGCTTGGACTCGTCGAGTCTGCATGGACTCGGCGAGTTCAGCTATGGACTCGGCGAGTCCAGCCTCCAGAACACCAAAAATCGAATTTTTCAGATATACAATGCATCAATACAATTGAAACTAGTCTAGGCTCTGATACCACTTATGGGTTTTGGTCCTAAGAACATCCTATGTGCTCATACAAACCCTAATGCTTGGATCTAGGTTTCTCTATTATACATGCAAGTTATCCAAGACTATAAACCCTAATTCTAGCATTCAAATAATCATATTAACATGAGAATAGGTTTATAAAGTTACCTTGATTGTTATGTAACAATAACAATCCCAAATCTCCTTGTATTGACTTTGGAAGGCTTAGAGTCACAAGTGTCACTCCTCTAATGGTTCACAAACACCATAAGCAAGAGGATGAAGAGGAGAGAGGTCAGAGGTTGCCCAAAAACGTGTGAAACCCTAGAAGGTTGCTTGTCCACGTTTTTGGTCCTTAAGGGGTCTATATATAGTGAGGCAATTAGGGTTATCTAACATGGAAACCCTAATTTAGTTGCTTAAGCCCTAAGCAACCCATGGAGCCCTTTCCATAAGGCCTTGGACGATTTCATATGGGCTTCTCCCATAGAATTCGTCCACCTTATAATAAAAGGCAATCCATGGCCAAAATTACAATTATCTTATAATTACAATTCCAGTCCCTTAAGTTTAATTAATCTCTTTTAGTCACAAAACTAATTACCAATTAATTATTGACTAATATTAATTAAACAATATGATTTCTCCTTTAATATATTATTCTCATAATATATTAATAAATCATATTTAATCCTTTCTCTTATAATTCATCCTATCAAGTTGCTTTGGTGAAGGCAACCCAAAAGGACAATGCACCATCGGGTCAAGTACATACCAAAATAGTTATGGACTTAGACACTAATCCAACAATTAGTGTGGTATTTTGGGGAACTCACTAAGCTTATGCTTACAGTGTTCAGTGTTATGTGTTTCAGATACCAGTGATGACCGCAGGAAGGCGCTGGCTTGATTCGTACACACACATGGGATTGGATGTATTTTGATTATGGGAGACACTTTGTGAAATAAAAACATGATGTTATGACATTTTATGAATGAATGGTTTTGTTAAAATGTGTTTTTCAAATCCGAAAAATTATTTTAAATTTTACGGTGTTACAGTCGCAAGTCATCTAGATCTTCTATTCTGGCAATATGTATGAGGATATCATTGGATTATCCACTAGTGAGTTTGATCAGGGAAGCTCGGGCTGAGGGTATGCGACGGGAGAATTGGAATCTTGAGAGGATTATGGGTGCGAACACCCGGTTTGTGCGGGATAGTTAGGGATTATTGACCCGTTGCGTTCGGGTCTAGGTTCCAATGTTTGGTGGGGTCAGACAGATGGTTCTGGATGAGGCTCATAAGTCTTGTTTGTCTATTCACCTGGGGGCCACCAGGATGTACTAATATTTGCAATTGAGTTATTGGTGGCCGTGCATGAAGCAAGAAATCGCTTGGTACGTGGAGAGGTACTTGACCTATAGGATGGTCAAGGCCAAGAACAAGATGCCACATAGACAGCTGCAACCCCTAGAGATTCCCATGTGGAAGTGGGAACAGATCACAATGGATTTTATCACCAAGCTGCCGAGTACAAGGAAGGGCTTCGACGCTATTTGGTTCATCATGGATCGATTGACCAAGAGTGCCCAATTTTTAGTGATACGGGAGAGTTCATTGGCCGAGAAGCTAGCCGACTTGTATATCTACGAGATTGTGGCTCGCCATGGGGTGCCGGTCTCTATTGTCTCAGACCGCGATGTTCGGTTCACCTTCTATTTCTTGCAGAAGTTCCACGAGGAACTGGGCACGTGGCTGCACTTTAGTACAACCTATCATTCGCAAATAGACGACCAACGTGAGCGGACCATACAGACTCTCGAGGATATATTGAGAGCCTGTGTTATTGACTTCAGTGAGAGCTGGGACTCCTACCTACCCCTTGCAGAGTTCTCGTACAACAACAGCTTCCATTCCAATATTGGTGCTCCACCATATGAGCTGTTGTATGGATGGAGATTTCGCAACCCAGTCTGTTGGGGTGAGATTGGACACAGGGTGATTGGACAGACAGATGTAGTTCTACATACTACCGATAGGATTCAGTAGATCAGACAGTAGTTGCATACCGCTCAGAGTCAACAGAAGAGTTACGCTGACAGGTGCTGATCTAAGATGGAGTTCCAGGTGGGAGACATGGTTTTACTGAAGGTCTCGCCTTGGAAGGGTTTGATTCGCTTCAGGAAGAGGGGGAAATTAGGTCCCCGATACATTGGGCCATTTAGGATCATTGCCATGGTTGCAAGGTGGCGTATAGACTGGATCTCCCGGAGTAGCTTAGTCAGGTCCACAACACTTTCCATAAGGAGGCAACAGTGTCGTTAGATGATATTCAGGTCGATGAGCGCCTGAATTACATGGAGAGGCCAGTGGTCGTTCTTGAGAGGAAGGTAATGTTGGATAAGGTGTCTAAGTCCATAACTTATTTGGTATATACTTGACCCGACCCGGCATGGTCCATTTGGGTTGCACTTCACCCAAACTATTTATGGATAATTTTATGAGAGTTATACACATATGTTTATTAATATATTATAAGTTATAATATATTAATATGAAGTCATGTTATTTAATTAGTCTTAGTCTTAAATTAATTATGAATTAATTTAGAGATTAAAAGGAAGACTAATTAGATTGTGGGCTATTGGTTTTATATTGTGTGGGCTAACACTCATTTGTTAATGGGCTAGGCTTATATGGAAGTCCATGGATGATCCATGGAGCTTTTAACCCATGGATCCTTGGGAAAGGAAAGGTCATGGGTTATTAGGGTTTCACCCTAATCATGTACACTATATAAGCATGCTTATGTTGCATGAAATAGCCACTAGTGTCACTAGTGTGGTTTTGTGTGTGTGGCCGATTTTCTATGTGTGTATACACTCTCTCAAAGTTTTCCAAGTGTTTGTGGTGATTTGTGATTCCATTTGAGGCATTCACACTATTGGTGCTTGGCTCTCAAACTCCAAACAATAAACCATCATCAAAAGGTATGTATTTCTACTAGTAGTTTTATGATTCATAATCCTTATGCTATGCTAGTTAGGAAGAAACCTTGGAAATTATTATTTGCATGTATTTTAGAAGAAAACATAGATCCAAGGTTTATTAGGGTTGCATGCACACTTAGGAAGTGTTAGATTGCTCAAAACCCAACAGTGGTATCAGAGCCTAGGCTTGTTTTCTTGAATACTTGATGCAGATTGCTGAAAATCGAAGTTTATGTGCTATCTGCATAGCAGACTCGCTGAGTCCATGAAGGGACTCGACGAGTCCAAGACAAAATTCATCCAACTCGGCGAGTTGGTTCATGCACTCGACGAGTTGGAACCCCAGACAGCATATCTTCGAGTTTTGGTGTTGGAATTGGTCTAGAATCATTACCTTAAACTGTTTTGGACTCATAAAACATGTTTTTGATGTGGTAATATTGATGGTGGACCAATTTCAAAGTTATAATCAAAATTTCAAGTTTATATGTGTTCATATGATTCTTGAAATTGTTGATGTGGATGATCATGTTCATATGAGTTTTGTTAGATCATAGGAATTATTTGCAAATTGTTTGTTAGTTAATTCTTGATCTTAATGTGTTTTAATGGAATTCATAATTTGTCCTCAAGTTATGGAATTCCAAAAGTTTTTCTTTTAAATGTTTTTTTAAGAAGTCATAAGTTACACTTTAGAAGAGTTTTTCTAATAAATGCTTTTATGGACTTCATAACTTGTCCTCAAGTTATGGATTTCCAAGTGACTCTTCATTAAAAGTATTAAACACTTAATTAAAACTCATAAGTTATGAATATCCAAAAGTTTATGAATTGTTCAAAACTTGCCCTCAAGTTTTGGAATTTGTAAAGTCTCACACAAACTTTAATTCCATACCCTAGAAGTTTTAAAAGTTAAAATTCTACCCTTATACTATTATAAGATTAATGGTTAATTATTACATATATGTATAAGAACAAGTCGTTTTATTGTTAGTAGGCCTCATTCACGAAGCCGGTCTATAAGGTGGGTATAAGGTTGTTGCCTATAAAATGGAAACTTAATGGGTTTCCACTCTCACCCACCGCTTGCTTGATCGGTGGAAGGTCGTTAGCCGAACGGGTAGGACAATGACTTTAAATTCTCATTAAAAGTATAATGATTATTATAAAGTAACTAAATGTTTTATTTAATTCCCAATCTTAGTTACTTTAGGAAAAATGTGAATTTGGTGCTAGCCCATGGAATTCACACTTTGTACCTTACCAAGTCGTTAGTGGAGCGTGTGTGGTTAACCGGCACACTAACTTGGACTAGTAAGGATCACGAAGGGTGACTTAATGTTTGTCATAGATCAATGGAGCATGTGTGGTTAACCGGCACATTGATTAGGTGATAATATTAAGGGTACCAAGTGAATTGGTATGGTTATTCACACCTTGTTTTGTGATCCTCGGCATCCCAGTCACAAAATTTGAGAGGGGACACTCGAGATTAAAACATGCCATTGAAAAGTTCAATGAATCTCAAAAGATCTAGGAATTTCAAATCCAATTAAAACCTAATAAATTATTTTGTTTTTCATGGTGGAAATTGGTGAATCGTCATTCGCCTACCTTCAAATATTTTATAGTTTGGATTACGGCATCCCTCTTCCAAATTATAAAATATTGTGTTGGGTCCTAGCCTTAATATTTCATATTGGGTGTTATATTAAGGACTTTGAATCAACTAACTTGATTTTCTCCCATTATAGATGTCTGATTCAGACAACTATGATCTTCCCAAATCTCTTGAAGATGGTGTCCCTCAACATCATGCTTCACTTCCTCCACCTCCTCCAATTATTCTCCTTCACCCACAAGTTCTAGAAAAGTTTAAAGTCACTCAATCCCTATTGGCAAACATAGTCTATGTGTGCTCACATCTTGGAGATAAAGTCACATATTGACAAGCCGGGAGAGTTGGGTGTCAAAGTCTCGTGAAAGTTGGATGTTCAATCACTTTCTTAGTAACATAGTGAGTCTCTTTGGGACTACTATGAGACAGACTATGACATGACCCTTAATGATGTTATCTATTTGCTTGGTGTTGTGGAATCAACAATGATTTGGAACACCAGTAAAGCAAATTTGATTAAAAGAACAACTTCCCAAGTCTTAAATGGACATTGACAATGGTAGCATTGGATATCTAGAAAAAGATTTCTCTTCCCAATGGAAAGGGATCGGCTATAGTCAACTCGGTTGACCAAATGGTAAAGAGAAAGGCTAAGTCTGAGATAGTCTCATGTGCCATTACCAAAGGGTCCATGTGTTTTTGTTGCCAAAGGAAGGGGCATTGGTTGCGAAGCTGCCCTATTCGCCTGAAAGGTCATAACGTTGATCAAGTCAAGAGGTTTGACTCTACTTCGGGTAAAGTCCACTGTCTAACTCTATTAAGTTCCTATTTGGAGATTCTTATTACATAATGTGAATGGGTCACATGCTGATGTTTTTAAGAATCAAAGAAAAGATAGGAAGCTTAAAGTAAGTATATGTTGATTCTGATTGCAAAGGTGGGTTTCGATCGCATGGTTCGGCAATCAGAATTTTGAGTTGTTGCTTAAGAGTTATAATGTATTGCTTATGAATAGATAACAACAAGGTTTTCATGTGGATTGTAAGGATAAGTTTTTCCGCAAAGTTTTGAAAAAAAAGAAAAAAAAAGAGTTTTAATTTTATTTATTTTAAAAATATCCTTACAATGGCATCTGTGGAAAATTGTTGCTTATATGTTTCAAGTAATAGCAATATTGGAAAGTGGATTTGATTCTTTCATTTGTGGTAGTGTCTGAATTTACCAAATGAAGAAAGTTTTTCATCACCCAAGTTTCAATTGGACAGAAACTTGGAATCATACAAGTTGTATTGTATGATGAATGAGAATTTTCATCTTTGAAAATTAAGACTAATTCTTTGATCACATGTATATGTGAGTCAATTGAAGGACTAAGGAATTAGGTACACTGGGTGTGCGCTGGTCAAGGTCCACCACAAAGATTGATTTGTCATGATTTACTAAAGATTAGTAAATATGATTATACTTATAAGGCTAAGTATAATTCTGTAACATTGGAAAGGTTACAATGTATGACAAAACAAATGAGAAGAATCAAATTAGGTAGAAAGATAAAAGTTTCTCAAATCTGAAAGGATGGGAGAGTACTTTAGTATCGTATTTCATGATCATCTTAATGATTATGAAACCATATCACAAATGCATACTCTAAGGACGTCTTAGTGCATTGTTATGGCTAAGAAGAGAGGTCATGAATTGTTGGATTGGTTAAAATCAAGAAGATGAGTCATATTTGGTTCCAAAACAATTCTTAGAGTCATACTCCAAGATTGTAACTTTGAGTGACATAAAGGAAGATTTATTAACACTAGTCAAATGTAAGAGTAAAATGTTTTGTACTCTTGTACATTTGAGATTGGTAAGTTGTGATGTCTTGGATGAGACAAAGACCAACTAAGACCAATTGTGTGAAGTGTTAGTCTTGATAAGAATCCGCACTGTCCCTTGAGTATTTGTTTTGTCAAGGAATGGTTCTTGACTGGGGAAACTTATATGTCAAGGGGACAGTGGGAGCCTTAAAGATCCTGAAAGAGTTTCAAGATTTAATCAAGAGTAAAACCTGTAATTTATCACTAGCACATGACTTAAGGTTTGCAACCTATCGTGTTGACATAATTCTTATTTCTGTACCTACTTCAAATAAGTTGAATTTGCATGTGAGTTATCAGAGTTCAACTTGGAAGCATTGGTGGGCCTTGTGCTACCAAGGTGACAAGAAACTAAGATTGAACAAGTTTAATCCATGTAAGGCTGAATTTGTCACTAATCTTATCTTGTGATTATGGTTTTGACAAATTCACATGGATAGGAACTCATACACTATAAAATCTAAGTGTCATAAGGTTTCTCTCTGATTCATGAAAATGATGGTGAGGAAACTCTTTCACTAAGTAGATTTTACGTAGATATCAATTGTGTTATTTGCATTTTCAAAAGTCGTTAGTGGAGCGCGTGTGGTTAACCGGCACACTAACATGGACTTGTGAGAAATGGAAAATGCCTAAGCAATTGAGACTATGATTACGGCATCCCTTTTCATAGTCCTGAAAATTGTTTAGACACACATGTGAGCTATCTAAGAAAGGGTGTATGAATCTAAATTTCAGAAGTCCAGCAAATTTCTGGAAATATGTCAGAGCTAGTGGGAGCATAAGTGTTATGCTGATAATCATCATGTTAGTGGACGCATGATTATTACGTTTAGTGTTGCAAGTTAGCAATGTTAATTATAGAAAACAAAGTTTCAATTCGTGAAGTTGCAGGGGTTGAAAAGTTGTTTTGCTATAATTAAGGAAGAGGAAATTATACTTCGTTTCAATTCTAAAGCTTAGATTAAGATTTTAATCATCTTTAGTCAAGAATATATATATATATATATATATATATATATATATATATATATATATATATATATGAATTTTATGTTGGAATGGTTCAACTTGAAGAAATTCTATATATATTGCGTTTTCAAAATTCGATTATGATTACGGCATCCCTCTTCATAGTTAAATTTTGAAAACATGGCAAATAAAAAAATATTGTAGCAAAAGACTGGTCTAGTATCATGTCTTTATGTGAGACATCATGAATCGCAAAAAGACTGGTCTAGTATCATGTCTTTATGTGAGACATCATGAATCGTGTCCCATATGCTTCGGATATAGGATCGATTGCATGTGCTATAATATTCGTCTTTTCTAAATTTTCCAAATGTTTAAGGCATTGAGAAGGGAAAAGTCTAGAACTGGATATGACTAAAGTGATTAAGCAATTGTCGAGGACAATCTGAGGTTCGCCAAAGATTGGTTGCTCAGGGAAAGTTGGAAGTATGATGTAAGTTGTCGGAAAGGACCATATTGACATATTCTGAAAAGAAGTAACTCTTGTTCGGAAGTGATAGTCAAAATGGGACTATGGAAATGTCTCCATAGGTGGAAGTTATTCAATCTATGTAAGATTAGAAAACCTTAATGCAAGAAGGATGTTCAAAGCAATGTACTTTGAATATGAGACTTCCAATCCATAGAGGTTGACCTTCTTTGGAATACTCTGTAATGACTGGTGACAAGGCTTTGGTGACTTTGCGCATAATCATTACAAGAGGAACATTGCATAAAAGTTTAAAATCTAACAGTTTTTTTGATAAATGATAGGAATCGGGGATTCTCACATTTACAATAAGGATTTGGGATTGTGAAATGAGTATCATTGGAATCATGTTCAATTGATATACATCACAATGTAAGGATCATAGACAAACATAGTGTGAATACTTGGAGTATGGCATAACTATTGTTTAGAAAAACAAAGTGTACATGCTAGGAGCATGGGACGACTGTTGTTTTTTATTCAAGTCTTAAGTTGATTGTTTGAAACATTATACAATGAATAATGTGTAATCAATATGGTGATAAATAAAATGTGGTTCTATTTATATTCAAAAGGGTTCTGAGACCATATTGGATTCGATTATTATTGTGTTTCACTTTGCATGTTTTGACTTCCAAAATAGCTAGGTTATTCTTTCCGAATGACTAAGTTATTTGAACACTCCACCGTCGTTCATATGTTGGAAGTAGGTATGAATCAAGACTGTCATGAATCGAGTTTGTAGATGGCTAAATGGGTTTAGTCATAGCAATGGTTGCTACAACATTCATGAGTGCTCATAAGTTATGAGTATTGGATTAAACCCACGCTCACTTGTATCACTTCATGGAATTTATCTCGAGTGATCGTGAGACGGTAATATCATATAAATCTTCAAACCTAGAGATATGAGTTGTTACCTATGAGTTGGTTGTGCATTGATTGCACGTAAACGCATCAGTAACTTGATGTTATAAAACGTTCCTTTGTGTACAATTCAACAAGTAGTAGAACAAGCATATGAGTCGAAGTTTATCTATTCCTTCTAGAAATAGAAGCGATATCTGGGCCTCTCGATGATTTTGTTGTGACCTATATACCGGCCTGTCAGAACTAAATTGATGTGGTCGATTAAGTTCTTTGTCAAACAAATCGAAAATCGGGAAACAAACTGCTGGACAATAAGTACGACGTTGTTCCATGTATTTGTCCGGCTGATATCATGAGAACAGACGATTACATGATCACTTATCTAAAATGGCGCTTCATAGTTCAACAGAGTTTTCGAGAGCTACCATTGTTGGTTGGTTCCTGAAGTAACATACGCAAATATAGTTATTAGACTTATCCAAGTGGGATTCTGCTGGATAAGGTGTCTAAGTCCATAACTTATTTGGTATATACTTGACCCGACCCGGCATGGTCCATTTGGGTTGCACTTCACCCAAACTATTTATGGATAATTTTATGAGAGTTATACACATATGTTTATTAATATATTATAAGTTATAATATATTAATATGAAGTCATGTTATTTAATTAGTCTTAGTCTTAAATTAATTATGAATTAATTTAGAGATTAAAAGGAAGACTAATTAGATTGTGGGATATTGGTTTTATATTGTGTGGGCTAACACTCATTTGTTAATGGGATAGGCTTATATGGAAGTCCATGGATGATCCATGGAGCTCTTAACCCATGGATCCTTGGGAAAGGAAAGGTCATGGGTTATTAGGGTTTCACCCTAATCATGTACACTATATAAGCATGCTTATGTTGCATGAAATAGCCACTAGTGTCACTAGTGTGGTTTTGTGTGTGTGGACGATTTTCTATGTGTGTATACACTCTCTCAAAGTTTTCCAAGTGTTTGTGGTGATTTGTGATTCCATTTGAGGCATTCACACTATTGGTGCTTGGCTCTCAAACTCCAAACAATCAACCATCATCAAAAGGTATGTATTTCTACTAGTAGTTTTATGATTCATAATCCTTATGCTATGCTAGTTAGGAAGAAACCTTGGAAATTATTATTTGCATGTAATTTAGAAGAAAACATAGATCCAAGGTTTATTAGGGTTGCATGCACACTTAGGAAGTGTTAGATTGCTCAAAACCCAACAGGTAAAGGTTCTACAGAACAAGAAAGTACCTTTGGTAAAGGTACAGTGGCAACACTAGAGGGAATCCGAGTGGACGTGGGAGCCAAAGGCTGAGATGCGAGAGAATTACCCCGAGTTATTTACCGCAGTAGACTTTGAGGTCAAAGTCTAGTTCAAGTGGGGGAGAATTGTAACATCCTGAATCCCAGGCATAAAAATTTGAAGTTTATAGTCATGTTCTTAAACCTACTCGATGAGTTGGATGCCCCAACTTGTCGTGTAGAAACGATTCAGGCCACATGACTTTATGAGGTCTACTTGACGAGTTGGAGGATCCCAACTCGACGAGTAGGAGCTGGAAAATGAAACCCTAATTTCTAGGGTTTTGTGCCCTATTTAAAGGGTCATTAGCCTCCCTCATCCTCCCTTACCGTCCCTCTTGAGCTCAGAAAACCCTAATCTCACATACTCTCCATTGTTGTGTGTTAAGAAGCATGAAAGGTAGATTTTGTGAAGAAGGCTTGAAGTCTAAGGAGCTTGGAGCAAAGAGAAGCTTTTGGATCTGACTCTACTTCATCTTTGCATCATTTTAAAGGTAACAAGTCGTTACCTTGACTTCTCTCTAGCTAGATCTCTTCATGCATAGGTATAGGGCCATTTTAGCATATTTGTGAATCATTTCGGGTATTGGTCATGATCTGAAGTTGTAACTTCAGATCTGGACTCCCCTAAGTCCCTATAGTCATAAACTTATCAGATTTAGCAAGCTTTCGCCTTTCTCTTTGGTTTAAACCTTTCCCTTAGCTTGGTTTTGGCATTTAGGACCATGCATGTATGTTAAGTTTACAACTTTATATGGAAACCATGCCCTAGGAAGTTAGATCTGTAATTTGGAGCTTTGGGGTAACTTAAAAACGTTTGAATGAGAAATGGAATGAAGGGACTTGACGAGTTGCATGGCCAACTCGACATGTCGGATGTAGATTGCGTGTATTGGTTCTACATGAACTCGACGAGTTATTTAGGGTTTTTCCCGACATTTGAAAATCGCATGGACTCGACGAGATGCCTGGCAACTCGACGAGTCAACTAGGGTTTTGACAATTTCTCGAGTTCAAGGACTCGACGAGTTAGTGAGATGCACTCGAAGAGTTGGGTCAACATGGACAGTTGAACTTAACCGTTGACTTTGACTTTTACCTAGGGTTGACCAGTTTGACTTCTTGGGGTATTTTAGTAAATTGGGAATTTATGAAAGTGGTCCTATGGTGAATATAGGTGGTGGAGTTTGTGGTTGTGATTCGAGAGTTTAATCTTATTGTTGGATTAGGTGTCTAAGCTCATAACTATTTTTGGTATGTACTTGACTTGATTATAGGCATGGTCCTTTTGGGTTGCCCTCACTCATGCACCTTGACAGGATGACAAGAGGAGAGAGAGTAGGATTTATTATATGAATAATAAATTGGTACTCATAATGGTTTTATTTATTTTATGATTAATATATTATTTGGAAATCATATTATTAATTAATAATTAATCAAAAATTAATTTGATATTAATTTTGGGATTAAAGGAACTAATTAATAATTGAGGGACTAGTTTTGCAAATCATTGATAGTTGCAAAATTGGGCTGATGGACTCCATAGAGTGGATTGGACGAAATCCAATACAGAAGCCCTATAGATTTCGTCCATGGGATCTAAGGAAGGAGTTCATGGGATGCTTGTTGCCTATGCAAGGTATTAGGGTTTCCACCTAAAAACCCTAGTAGCCACAGCTTTATAAGGAACCCTCTACTAAGGATTTTCGCCCCCCCCCCCCCCCCCCCGGTCCATGAGTTTTTGTGAGAAACCCTAGCTGGAATTCTTCCCTCTCCAAGTCATCCTTTGCAATAATGTTTGTGACTCCATTAGAGGTGCAACAATTGGGGCACTAAGCTTTCAAACGTCAAGGAGTTCTTGTTATTGCTACATAACAAGTGAGGTAATGTTCCAAACCCTATTTAACATATGAATTTCGAAACTGTGTATGCTAGTATTAGGGTTTATGATTATTTTCATGTATAACTTAATAAAAACTTAGATCCAAAGCATTAGGGTTGCATGTACACTATAGGATTGATGTAGTGCTCAAAACCCATAAGTGGTATCAGAGCCTAGGTCGTTTTTCTGTTATATGTGTTGCTAATGTGAATTGTTCAAAGTTGGAAAAATTTTCATTTTTGCTTTCTGGTTAATGACCACGAGGTGGTGGGTTCTCACGACGTGAGCATAGTGCTCACGACGTGAACTCGGTTCTGATGGCAGATTTTTCAGATTTTTGGCCAAAATTAGATTAGGATAATTACCATATGTTGTTTTACCTGTTAAAATTCGAATTTTATGATATGGTAATTGATATCCTCATCTAATTGAAGGTTAATTGTTAAATTTTAAGATAATTACTAGATTATATGATAAATTAATTATTTGTCATATTTTATTTGTGTTTATTTTGCCAAAATTATAAGATTGGGTCAAATTATGTGATAAGGATAAATTATGTGATTAATTTAATCGGTTTTCAAATGTGATCTAAATGTTTTGAAAAGTTTCAAAATTTTCCCTCAAGTTTTGGAATTTAAAATTTGATTAAAAGGTTTAATTTTGAAATATTAAATTCTTAAACCCTAGTAATTTGAAAAGTTTCAAAAGTGCACCTCTTGGTTTTGTAATTTGAAATTTAATTAAATAGCTTTAATTTTGAAATCTTAAATTTAGAATCTTGATAGTTTGAATAGTTCAAAATTTTAAATTACACCCTTATGGTTTTATTAAATTAATGAAGTGTTTAATTAAAACAGAGAATTAATAAATCCATAATGACATGGTTTAAGTTTAATTAAATTAATAGTCTAATTTAATAATAGATTAAACCACTTAGTATTTTAAATATGTAAAATACACCCTTATACTATATAAAATTAAAAGTCTAATATATTATATATGTATAAATAAACAATCAGTCTTACCGTTAGTAGGTCTCATTTACGAAGCTGGTCTATAAGGGATGTTTAAGGAAGCGGCCTGTAAAATGACCGTCATTGGGTATCCATTCTTAGCCACCGCACCCTTGACCATTGGAGGGTCGTTAACCGAACGGGTTTGATAGGAAATTTAAATCCTCATTAAAAGTATAATGAAATATAAAGTAACTAAACCTTTTAAAAATTCCCAATATGTGTTACTTTAGGAAAAATATGAATTTGATGCTAACCCATGAAATTGCACATTACACCTTACACCTTACTGGTCGTTAATGGAGCGTGTGTGGTTAACCGGCACACTAATATGGGACTAATGAAGGATGCCAATGGGTAGATCATAAATTATCGTTGGTTGATGGAGCGTGTGTGGTTAACCGGCACATCGATTAGATGATAAATAACATCGAGAGTACCAAGCTAATTTGCATGGTTATTCACATCTTGTTTGTGGTTCTCGGTATCCCAATCACAAACTTGAAGGGCATAATCGAGATTAAACATGCCATTGAAAAGTTCAATGAATCTTAAAAGATCTAGGAGTTTCATTTAAAACCTAATTCGTTTAAAATTTCGTTTTTGTGGTGGAATCGGTAAATCGTCATTTACCTACCAACAAATGGTTTACAGTTGGATTACGGCATCCCTCTTCCGGATTGTAAATTATTGTGTTGGATCCTAGTCTTAATATTTCATTTGGGTGTTATATTCAGGATTGAATCAACTAACTTGAATTTCTCCTTTTGTAGATGTCTAGTTCTGACAACTATGGTCTTCCCGAATCTTTTGGAAAAATATTTCCTCATGAGGATGATGTTCCACGTTTCGATCAAGGAACTAGAGATCATACTTCACTTCCTCCACCTCCTCCAATAATTCTCCCTAACCCATGTGTTCTTCAACTTGAAAAGTTCAAGGTCACTCAAGCCTTATTGGCTAGAAAACACAAAGATGGAAAGTTTTTATGTGCTCACGTCTTGGAGATGAAGTTGCATATTGATAGGCTGGGAATTTTGGGTGTCGTTGTCTCAAGGAAGCTGGTTGCTGACTTGGTTCTTCAATCACTTCCTAAGTCATATAGCGGGTTCATTAAGGACTACTATATGGGAGACCACGACGTGACCCTTATTGATCTAACCGATTTGCTTATTGATGCTGAATCAGCAATGATTTGGAGCATAGGTCAAGCAAATTTGTCTGGAAGATCAATCTCCCAAAATTCCATGGACATTGACAATGGCCACATTGGAAGTCCAGAAAAGCTTTCTCTTCCCAATGGAAAGGGATCGGCCAAGGTAGAACTTTTTGACCAGATGGTAAAGAGAAAGGTTAAGTTTGAGATAGTTCCATGTACCATTCCAAAAGAGTCTGTTTGTTTATATTGCCAAGAGAAAAGGCATTGGATGTAAAGTTGTCGTAACTACCGGAAGGATCGCAAGGACGGTATAGTCAAAATGTATGACTCTACTTCAGGTAAGTTCACTATCTAACTCTATTAAGTTCCTGTATATAGATTCTTAATACATGATGTGATAAGATTGCATTTTGATGTTTTGTAGGTTCGAAGAAAAGAAAGGAAACTTAAAGGAAGAGTAAGCTGAGTCTGGTCGCGAAGAGATGGATATTGATCGCATGGTTTGGTGACCAAATTTTTGAGTTGCTTAGGAGTTATGATAGATTGCTTATGAATATTAGTAACATAGTTTTCATAAGTATTTGCATTGTACAGACACGTTTTTTCCAGAATTTTATAAATAAAGAAATTTTCAATTTTATCTTAATTTATGTTTCCTTGGAATTGCATTTGTGAAAAATGTTGTTTATATTTTTCTATTAATAACAATGTAGAAAATGTTTGATTCTTAGTTATATCGATTGTGGTAGTGTCGTAATTTTCTAAGTAAGGAAAGATTCTCATCGCCCAAGTTTCAATTGGACAGAAACTTGGAATCATATGATTTGAATTATGTGATGTATGAAAATCTTGGTACTTAGGGAAATTAGGACTAATTGCTTGTTCACATGTAGATGTAAGTCAAGTGAAGGACAGAAGGATCTGGTACACATTGATGTGCACTGATCAAGTCCGCCACAAAGAACCATAAGACTATTTGTCATGATTTACTAAAAGTTTAGTAAATATGGTTATGCTTACAAGATTAAGTGTGATTTTGAATCATTGAAATTTTTTCAATGTATAGCAGAACGAATAAGAAGAATCAATTAGGCAGAGAAATAAAAGTTTCTCCAATCTGAAAGGAAAGTAGAGTACTTGAGGATCGTGTTTTATGATCATCTTAGTGATTATGAAACCATGTCACAATTGATCCTCTAAGGACACCTTAGTACATTTGTATGGCTAAGAAGAGGAATCGGGAATTGTTGAAATGGTTGAATCAAAAAGGATGAGTCATACTTCGTTTCAAAATCGAGTCTTAGAGTCATACTCCAAGATTGCGCCTTGAGTGACATATCTAAAGTAGGTTTATAACACCTCATAAAATGTGGAGTAGAAATGTTTCTTACTCTTGCACATTTGAAAAATTAGTAAGTTGTGATGTCTTGGATAAGATGAAGACCAACTAAGACCAATTGTGTGAAGTGTTTTTCTTGATAAGAAGTTGCACTAACTGTTGAATATTTGTTTATCTAGGAATGTTTCTTGACAGAGAATTTTATATGTCAAGAGGTCAGTGGGAGTCTTAATTGTCTTGAATAGTTTCAAGAACTAATCAAGAATAAACTTATTGTTCATCACTAGCGCACGACTTAAGGTTTGTAACCTATCGTGTAGACACATTCTTGTTGTTGTGCCCACTCTTATTGACTATGCATGTGAGTTCTATAAGTTCTCATTAGATTGCACAAGGCAAAGCACCTTAATCAATGAAAGTACGTTGACCAGTACCTAGAAGTAACAGTAGGCCCTATACTACTAGGTGGCAAGAAATTAAGATTGAACAAGTTCAGTTCATATGAGTTTGGATTTGTCACAAACCTTGTCTTGTGATTATGGTTATGACAAATTCACATGGATACGAATACATACACCATAAAATCTAAGTGGCAAAGAGTTCTCTACGCTTCCTAAAAGGATTGTGAGGAAACGCTTTCACTAAGTAGATTTAAAGAGATAGAAGTTGTGTTAATTGCATTCTCAAATTCGATTACGATTACGGCATCCCTCTTCATAGCTCGAATTATGAGAAATGGAAAATAGTCTGAACATTTCGGACTTACTATTGTAAGTTCTGAAATAGTTTAGACACACATATGAACTATCTAAGGAAAGGTGTATGAGTTTGAGAAGCCTAGATAAAGTATTATCGAAGTATCTTGTATTAGAAATCTGAACTTTGGTAAGAAAGTCAATAAGTATTGATTTATAGAAGTCCAGCTGATTTCTGGATACATGTCAAAGCTAGTGGGAGCATAAGTGTTATGCTAGTAAGGACATAATTATTATGCTATTGGGAGCATAATCATTATGATAGGTGTTGCGAGGTGGCAATGTTGTTCATAGGAAACAAAGTTTTGATTTGCAAAGTTGCGGAGTTTGAAAATTTGTTTTGCTATAGTAAGGGAGAGGATACTTATATTTTATTT
The DNA here is from genome assembly GCF_002870075.4 of Lactuca sativa. Classification (NCBI taxonomy): domain Eukaryota; kingdom Viridiplantae; phylum Streptophyta; class Magnoliopsida; order Asterales; family Asteraceae; genus Lactuca; species Lactuca sativa. The sequence continues at coordinate 281,733,590 of NC_056627.2, read as the reverse complement.
CGAATCTAAAAGTTTAGATTGAAGTATTAATCGAACTTGGTCATGAGCATATATGAATAGTAATTTGAAATGTTTCAACGTTGGGAATTCCATATATGGAAATATTATAACGAGAGATTGGTAAAGTCTCATATCTTTATTATGAATCGTATCCCATATGCTTCGAGTATAGGATCGATTGCATATGTTATAATATTCGTGTGTTCTGATTTATCAAATACCTAGGGCATTAAGATGGAAAAAGGACCAGAACCGGATATGACTAAAGTAATTAAACAACTGTCAAGGTTGATCTAAGGTTCGCTAAGGATTGGTCGCTTGTGGGCAGTTGGAAGTATAGTAATGGATGGACCATATTGACATAATCAAGAATAGATGGGATTCTATTAAGAATGAATTGTCATAAGGCAAATATGGAAATGTTTCCATAATGGGAGTTGGATATTAAGAATCTATGTGTAGAAAATTTTATGCAAGAAGGATGTTCAAAGGAGTGTACTTTAAATATGAGACTTCGTATCTATGGAATTGTCTTGTAACAATCTCCAATGGAATGTTTTGTAATTGGCAAAGTCTCTATGACTTTGCTGCCTAGACATTACAAAATGAACATTGCATGATAGCTTAGAATCGAACACATTCTAATAGTGGAAGAATTTGGTATTCTTACACATATGATAAGGATTTGGAATTGTGAAATGAGCATTATTGGAAATGTGTTAAATTGATCTATTTCATAAAGTAAGGACTACAGATAAACATAGTGTGCATGCTTGGAGCTTGGGATAAATATTGTTTTAATTCAAGTATTAAGTTGATTATTCAAAACATTATACAATGAATAATTTGTAATCAATATGGTGATTAAATAATAATTGTTTTATTTATATTAAAAAGTGTTGAGGCCATATTAGATTCGATTATTCTTGTGTTTCACTTCGCAAGTTTTACTTCCCGAATAATTAGATTATTCAAACGTCCACAGTCAATCATACTTTGGAAGTAAGTAACGAGGAAAGATTTTCATGAATCTAACTGTAGATTGTCTAAGTGTTTAGAGATAGCACAAGTTTGTTGCACTGTTCATGAGTACTCCTGAAATAAGAATTTGAGTATTGGATTAAACCCACGCTCATGTGAATCACTTCATGGATGTTATCACGAGTGATTGTGAGATGATAATATATTATATTCTTGAAATGGAGACATATGAGTTGTTGTTTACGAATCGGTTGCACATTGATAATATGTAAACATATCAATAAATTGATGTTATAAAACGTATTGTTGTATGTGATTTTATGAGTAACTAGTACAAGCATATGAGTCGAAGTTTATCTGTTCCTGTTACCCTAATTGGGATAAAAGTGATATCTATGGGCCCCTCGATGACTTAGTGATGACACGCAAAGCGCTTGGCCAAGCCTAGACTAAGTTGATGTGTTCAATTGTAGTCTGAAGTCAGTCGTCATAAATTAGAAATAGGGAAACAACACATGGACAAAGAGAATGATTAAAAAGCCATGTCTCATGTCCATACGATATCTTGTAGAATGGAGGGATATTTGATCCCTTACCTAAAGGACGCATTACTGATAAGATTAGACTTCGACAGCGGCTTTTGAAAGCTACGATTGCTAATCAGATTCTAAAGTCGTACTTGCAATAATAGTTATTAGTCTTATCCAAGTGGGAGACTGTTGGATTAGGTGTCTAAGCCCATAAATATTTTTGGTATGTACTTGACTTGATTATAAGCATGGTCCTTTTGGGTTGCCTTCACTCATATAACTTGACAGGATGACAAGTGGAGAGAGAGTAGGATTTATTATGTGAATAATAAATTGGTACTCAGAATGGTTTTATTAATATATGTTATGATTAATATATTATTTGGAAGTCATATTATTAATTAGTAATTAATCATAAATTAATTTGAAATTAATTTTGGGATTAAAGGAACTGATTAATAATTGAGGACTAGTTTTGCAAATCATTGATAGTTGCAAAATTGGGCTGATGGACTCCATAGAGTGGAGTGGACGAAATTCAATAGGGAAACCCTATAGATTTCGTCCATGGGTTCTAAGGAAGGAGTTCATGGGCTACTTGTTGCCTAAGCAAGGTATTAGGGTTTCCACCTGAAAACCCTAGCAACCACAACTTTATAAGGAACCCTCTACTAAGGATTTTCGGCCTCTTATGAGTTTTTGTGAGAAACCCTTGCCGAAATCCTCCCCTCTCCAAGTCATCCTTTGCAAGAGTGTTTGTGACTCCATTAGAGGTGCAACGATTGGGGCACTAAGCTTTCAAAGGTCAAGGAGTTCTTGTTATTTCTACATAACAAGTGAGGTAATGTTCCAAACCCTATTTAACATATGAATTTCGAAATTGTATATGCTAGTATTAGGGTTTATGCTTTGGATGATTATTTGCATGTATAACTTGAGAAAAACATAGATCCAAAGCATTAGGGTTGCATGTACACCATAGGATTGATGTAGTGCTCAAAACCCATCACTTATCACTACAGTTCAACATTTGTGAGGTGAGTTTTCCTCACTATACTCAAGGGTCTAAGCCACCAAGGCCAACCCTTTTTGGATTGTTATCTTGATATGTTATATGATCGAGTATTGTATGATCTGTTAGATCAGTATCCTGGTAGATAGGATGTTAGTATGCTATTATGATCCGTTAGATTGGTATCCTGATAGATAGGGTGTAGTATGTTGTTATGATATGTTAGATCAGTTTGTCTATATATAGACTGTTATGTGATTATCTGATATAAGTGCACATGTTTGATTAGTGGTTGAGGCTTATCTGCTTTGTGCGAGAGCCAACAGACCTAGACATTCCAACCCGATGGTTGTTGGCCGAGAGTATTCCATCCCGAGGATGATTGGACTCGTAGTATGTGGGCATTCCAACCCGATGGTTGTGAGCCGAGGGTATTCCATCCCGAGGATGACTGGACCCATAATATGTTGGCATTCCAACCTGATGGTTGAGGGCCTGGGCTATTCCAACCCGATGGTTGATTGGACCCATAGTATGATGTTTGTGATTATATGTATATTGATGTGTATATGGGTATTTTGGGGGAACCCACTAAGCTTCAGGCTTATAGTTTTGGATTTTGTTTCAGGTACTTCAGATAATCACGGGAATGCGAATGCATGATCATGCACCTCCTCCCATATTTATGATCTTGATTTCTGAGATACTCTAATGCTTAAACTATTTTGAAAACACTTTGTAATAATTATTGGTTTTGATTGGTTGAAAACGTTTTAAAATTGACTGAATTTTATGGATGTTACATATTTACACATAAACAACATTAACATGACTCTATAATAATATGTTTTCAAATTATATTTGAATTTTGTTACATTAAATTACAAGGATGGTCGCTATGGTTTGGAGTAATTTGCATGTTTGGTCCCTAACTTATTTTTTTTAACTCAGAGCTCCTTATAGTTCGCTTTTATTGCACGTTTGGTCCTTGTCCGATCTAAATAGACTATTATGCCCTTATTAATTTTATTTTTAATTAAGTTTTTGTTTATGTATTTCTTTTTTAATTTATTATTATAAATTTATATTATGAATATAGTTAAATACATAACACTCATTTATCATTCTTGTCTTTCATGCAGTTCCTGTCTTGCAGAAGTTAATTATTGTCGGAGTACCACCATCTATGCCACCGAAGAAAATAACCACCTTCATAGGAAAATAAACCACAACGAATCCAATCAAACAACAAATAAAATCAAAAATCAAACCAGAAAATAATAACACATCAAACCAAAAATCAAAATAGATTACATCTAAAAACATAATAGCAGAAATATATCCTCAAAATCTTTGATTTCCTACTATGAAGCATTTGCTAGCACACGAAACCCTCGACGACGAACAAATGGACAAATAAAACCCATATCTCATATCGATTCTACTAGGCTTCCCCATTTCATGAAAATATGTGTGAAGAGAGGAAAGAATATGGAGTTAAGCTTCAGAGGTTTTGCTTTAAACTCTTATCTTTCTTTTTATTCATAAAAAGTCATAAAATTCCCAATCCTTCACCTCCGGTACCTAACACCACTATGTGATTTTGTCAGATGAAACCCAAAATCTGCAACTTGATGAACCAAAAAATCTACAACTTTAAAACCCAAATTCCCAACCAAAGTCGATTTTAGAGATCTTGTAACGCTTTTTCCATGTATCATTCATTTTTTTAACGATTTTGCTCTAGAACTCGACGAGTTGGAGAGCCCAACTCGACGAGCAGAGATCGAGATTGGACACGGGACTCAGGGTCTACTCGACGAGTTGGAAGGCCCAACTCGACGAGTAGGCACTGTAAAGGAAAACACTAATTTTCCGGGTTTAGCACCCTATTTAAAGAACTTAACCATTAGGGTTGGCCTCCTTACCAGCCTCCTGACTCAGATATACCCTAGAACCGCCTCCACCTCTTGTTCTTTGAAGTTTTGAGTGTTATGGTGTGATTTTTGAAGGAGGTCTTGAAGAGAGAAGTAGAAATATTGGACGAGTGATCTTGGATCCAGAAACTTTACATCAATGGCTGCATTATGAAGGTATAAAGCCATAACCTTGACATGTAGTGTTCTAGATCTCATCTTTTGGTAGTTTAGGGCTTGTTTTGGAACTTTGGTTTGGATGTCCTAAGATAAGAGGTTTCCAGAGGTTAGGATTGTAGATCTGGCCTTTATAAGACCTCTAGAGGATTAAAGTTGCAAACTTTAATAGCCTCCATGTCCCATTCATGCATTATGTCCACAATGAAGGCTAAAATGGATCTTAGAGAGTATTTCACGCATGCATGGACGTAAAGTAGAAACTTTACGTCACTTGTCCACCCTTGGACATCAGATCTGTGTTTTGGGTTGATGGGATGTGGGTTTAAAGGCTTAATGAGTCAAGACCTTCCTTAAAGAAGCCAGGGTTTGAGTTTAAGGCATATTAGATGGTATTTGGGGGTAAAGTTGGAAACTTTACCCTTCTAGATGTCTCTATGGTTAAGCATCTGTTATATGGAGCTTTAGATTCGACTTGAAAGGACTGAATACATGAAGACAGGGGAAACTCGACGAGTTTCCCTGACGACTCGACGAGTTGGGACGGGTTTCCATGTTTCTGAATGCTAAGTAACTTGGCGAGTTTATGAGATAACTCGGCAAGTTGGCTAGGGTTTTCCCCGGTTTTCTGAACACTGAAGGAACTCCAAAAGTTTCTAGATACACTCGATGAGTTAGGTCAACATGGACAGTTGACCTTGACAGTTGAGCTTGACTTTGACCATGGTTGACCAAGTTTGACTTTGAGGGTATTTTTGGTATTTCGGGATTTTGACAAAACCAGTCACATGATGATTGTAAGTAGTTCAGTTGGAGCTACGTGTTAGGACTTATCTGATCTTATCTTATCAGTTCAATATTTTTGAGAGGTGAGTCTCCTCGCCATACCAATGGGTCGAAGGCACCAAGGCCGGCCCATTTTATGATATGTGGTACACTAGTTGATGTAGTATTATTTGGCATGTTAGTTTTTTATGTTCTAGGAGGTATGCTACTCATACATGTGGTATTTGTATGGAAGACCATGGGATAGCCCATGACACTTTGATGTAAGACCATGTGGAGAGCCCATGGCTTTCCTATTAAAGACTATGGGGAGAGCCCATGGTACATGGATGTAAGACCATGTGGGGAGCCCATGCCTTTCCCATTAAAGACCATGGGGGAGCCCATGGAGCTTAGGTGTAAGACCATGTAGGGAGCCCATGGCATCCTGGAGTAAGACCGTAGGGGGAGCCCACGGCATCCCTATATGTTGTATGCATGGCTTATGTGGTTTATGTAGATTTTATAGCTAATATGGTATATGTGATTATGTGGACTGTGTGGGGTATGCTCTGGGGGACTCACTAAGCATTAGCTTACAGTCTGTTGATTTGTTTCAGGTACATCTGAGCCTAAGGGCAAGGGCAAGGCTTGATAGCGCAACATGCACTCTTCGGAATTTGTTTGATGGGACACTCTGATATTTGAAATAAAATGTTGATGTTATGGATTTTGAAAACAATTGCCATTGATATTAATGGGTTTTGAGCACTACAACATTCCTATGGTGCACATGCAACCCTATTGCTTTGGATCTAGGTTTTTCTCAAGTTATACATGTAATTTTAATTATCCAAAGCATAAACCCTAATCTAGCATACAATTTTGAGATTTATAACTAAACCAAAGTTAGATGGATAACTTTTCCTTGTAGCTTGTAGATCTTGACCTTCTAGAGCTTAGTGCCTCAATTGTTGCACCTCTAATGAGTCACAAACACAAAGTAGCAATTGGAAGATTATGAGAGAGAGGGTGAGGCTCTAAAAATCGGCTAGGGTTCTTTCTTAAGTGCATTGGCCGATTTCAAGGAGCCAATGGGTTCCTTATATAGCCGAGGATCTTAGGGTTTTAGATGGAAACCCGAATCTGATTGCTTAAGCCTTAAGCAGTCCATGGACACCTTCTGGAAGGCCCCCTTGGAAGAAATCTTCTATGGGCTTCCCATAGATTTTGTTCAAGCCTCTCCAAGGTGATCCAACAGCCCAGTTTGCAACTATCAATGATTTGCACAACCAGTCCCCTTACTTTTAATCAGTTCCTTTAATCACAAAATTAATTTTTGATTAATACTAATTAGATAATATGATTTCTCAATTAATATATTATTCTTATAATATATTAATAAATCATAATTAACCTCTTTCTCCATAATTCATCCTATCAAATTGTTATGGTGAAGGCAACCTAAAATGACCTTGCTATTATTGAGTCAAGTACATACCAATTATAATTATGGGCTTAGACACCTAATCCAATAGTCTCCCACTTGGATAAGTCTAATAACTATAACTGAAGGTACAACTTCAAAATCCGATTAGCAATCATAGCTCTCAAAAGCTATTGTCGAACTCTGACCTAGTCAATGACGCGTCCTTTAGATAAGAGATCATATAATCCTCCATTCTACAAGATATCGTGTGGACAAAGACATGGAATATAATCATTCTCATTGTCCAATAGTTTGTTTCCCGACTTCTAATTTGTTTGACATAGAACTTAATTAAACACATCAATTCAATCTTGACCAGGCCTGGCACATAAGTCAACACAAAATCATTAAGGAAAGTGGTTTTGGCATCCATCTGCCAAATTTCATAATCATGAAACGTAGCGATAGCTAACATAACCCTGATAGACTTGATCTTGTCTACTGGTGAGAAGGTCTCATCATAGTCAACCCTTGGGGTTTGAGTAAATCCCTTCGCAACCAATCGTACCTTGAATGTATGCACTTTCCCATCCATTTCGGTCTTCTTCTTGAAGATCCACTTGCACTCGAACGTCTTACGACCCAGTACATTGTCAACCAAGTTCCAAACTTGATTGTCATACATGGACTGAATCTCGCTGTCCATAACCTCTTTCCACTTTGCAGACTCTGGGCCCGCCATGGCTTCCTTGTAGTTATTAGGTTCATCCATATTCATTAGTGTACTACCACTGCTAAACGTATCACCCTCAGCAGTTATATGGAAACCATACAACACAGGTGGAACACTAACTCTACTGGAACATCTTAGAGGTAACAACTCGTCAACTGGTTCAACAAGAATCTCTTCCTCAAGTTGAGCGCTAGTGTTAGAGGTTCCTTTATTGCTTGATTCTTGAAGCTCTTCAAGATCAATTTTCCTCCCACTGTCCTATTGACATATGAGTTCTCTCTCGCATAAAACCCCTCTCCACGCTACAAAGACCACGTTGTCACTTGGTATGTAGAAAAGATATCGAAAATATTTCTATGGTAGCCGATGAAAATACACCGCTCACTATAAGGTTCAAGTTTGTCGTGATTCTCTCATCTTACGAAAGCCTCGCAACCCCAAACTTTGATATGTGCCAACGAGGGAACCTTCCTTGTCCACATCTCGTGAGGTGTTTTGGCAACCTTCTTAGTTGGGACTAGATTAAGGATATGGGCGGCAGTCTCTAAGGCATACCCCCAGAATGAGATAGGAAGCGAAGCTCAACTCATCATGGAACGAACCATGTCTAACAAGGTTCGATTGCGCCTCTCAGCCAAACCATTGAGTTGTGGTGTCTTAGGTGGAATCAATTGTAAAAGAATTCCACATTTCTTAAGATAGTCGTGGAACTCGATACTAAGATACTCACCACCCCTATCGGATTTGAGCATCTTTATCTTCATGTCCAATTGATTCTCCACTTCTTGTTTAAACTCCTTGAACTTTTCAAAGGCTTCCTACTTGTGCTTGATTAAGTAGATATACCCATATTTGCTATAATCGTCGGTGAACGTAACATAGAAGCAGTTAGCATCCCTTGTGGTTGATCTGAAGGGCCCACAGTCATCGGTGTGTATGAGATCTAACAATCCCTCACCTCTTTCACAAGTACCAATGAAAGGGGATTTAGTCATTTTTCCAAGCAAACAAGATTCGCATGTGTCATCCGACTTTAGGTCAAATGACTCCAACACTCCATCCTTTTGGAGTTGGGCTATGCGCGTCTTGTTTAAATGTCGAAGATGACAATGCCACAACCATGCCTTGTCCAAACCATTGGATGAATCAATAAGCAACACATTATTTCCTAAGTTGTCTACAACCATCATAGTTTCATATATACCATTACAAGGCAATGCTTCAAAATAAAAATACCATTATAGAAAGCATTAATAGAACCAACTTCATTATTAAATGAAAATCTAAAACCTTGTCTATACAAACCATGAAAGGAAATAATATTCCTCGTCATTTCTGACGAGTAGCAACAATCGTTCAAATCTAATCCTAACCCGCTACTAAGCACTAAAGAAAAAACTCCAATCATGGTGACAGGCGACAATCTCCTATTCCCCATGATTAAGTTCTTCTTCCCATGCTCCACATCCCTACTTCTTCTTGGCCCTTGCAAATCAGAACAAATGTGAAAACCACATCCTGTATCAAGGACCCAAGAACTAGCATGCGATAAGTAATTAGATTGAATAGTATAAATACCTGCAAAGGTGGTCTTTATCTTCCCATCCTTGACATCTTGTAGATACTTCAGGCTGTTTCGTTTCCAATGCCCTTTTATCGTGACAGTAGAAGCACTCTGCATCTTTTGGATTGGGTGAAGGAGCAGCAGAACCACCTTTTCCTTTGGACCCATTTGAAGAAGATCCATCATGAGACTTTCCCTTGCGATTCTTAGAGGGAGATTTCCTCTTCTTCCCCTTCCCATGTCCAATAGCCAAGACTGGGGCAGCAGCAGTTGGAGTGGTTGCGACAACTTTGCCTTTCAGCCCACTTTCAGCAGTTCTTAACAACCCTTGAAGCTTGCTCAATGTGACTTCCTCCTTCTTGATATGATAATTCATCTTGAACTGATCATAACAGGTAGGTAAAGAGTGGAGAATGATATCAATCACCAGCTCTTCGTCAAAGTTGACATTCAACTTGAGCAAACGATCCACATACATTTGCATTCTTTGCAAGTGGCTCGTGATGGACTCTCCATCTTTCATCTTGGTCGTTATCAACGAGGCGACAATCTCATACCTTTCTTAATGCACACTTGATGGTATTTTTCCATCAAATCTTTTCACATCTCATAAGGCCATTCGTCCTCGCAGAACCGTCGGAGCTCAGGAGTCATAGTGGCTACCATTATACACGACACCTTTGTCGCATCTTTTTCGTGATCCCTATACTCAGCTATCTCTTTAGCAGAAGCAGTGGTTTTGTCTATCTCTTTGGGCTTTTCATCGAGAACGTATTCTTTCTCCTCAAATCGGAGGGCCATGCGGATGTTACAGATCCAATCATTGAAATTGGGCCCATCGAAGGTGACCCTTCCACAAATGTTCATAAGAGAAAAGGAGCATGATGGGTTCAATCTAGAAGCGTTGTTTGAGCCAGACATCTGAAAAAGAAATCAGACAAAGTTTAGATTAGATAAGCAATCCTTAATATAATACCCAAATGAAATATTAAGGCTAGGACCCAACACTATAATTCACAATTCGGAAAATGGATGTCGTAATCCACCACGAAAAACGAAATGAACAATTAGGTTTTAAATGAAATGAAATTCCTAGTTTCTTTTGAGATTCATTGAACTTTTCAATGGCATGTTTAATCTCGATTATGCCCTTCAAGTTTGTGACTAGGATACCAAGGATCACAAACAAGGTGTGAATAACCATGCAAATTATCTTGGTACTCTCGAGTCATTTACCACCTAATCAACGTGCCGGTTCACCACACACGCTACATTGATCTATGATAATCCTCGAGCTACCCTTTGCCACCCTTGTTAGTCCAAGTTAGTGTGCTGGTTAACCACACACACTTCGCTAACGACTTTGACAAAGTGCAAAGTGCAATTTCATGGAATAGCATCATTTTCACATTTATCCTAAAGTAACTAAGATTGTGAATTTATAAAAACATTTAGTTACTTTATAATAATCACTATACTTATTAATGAGGAATTAATGTCCTATCCTACCCGTTCGAATAACGACCCTCCACTAGTCAAGAATGCGGTGGTAAGAGTGGATACCGAATGGCGGTCATTTTATAGGCTGCTTCCTTAAACACCCCTTATAGACCAAATTCGTGAATGAGGCCTACTAACGGTAAGACTGACTCATCTTATACATATATATGTATTTATCTTTTAATATTATAATAGTATAAGGGTTGTATTTTAAACCTTTTAAAACACTAGGGTATTAGAATTTAATATTTCAAAATTAAAACTTTTTAATCAAAATTTAAAATTCCAAAACCTGAGGGCAAGTTTTGAAACTATTCAAAACTTCTAGATCAAATTTAAAATAATTAAAATAATCATATAATTTTATCTTTATAAAAATTTGACCTAATCCAATTTTATTTTGTAAGATAAATTCAAATCAACTTTTACAAATAATTAATTTATAACATAATCTTGTAATTATCTTAAAATTTGACCATTATCATTCAATTAGATGAGGATATTCATTACCATATCAGAAAAATCAATTTTAATAAGTTAAAACAACTTATTGTAATTATCCTTGTCTAACTTAGGCTTGAAATCCGAAAATTCTGCAATCAGACGAGTCAACTCATCGAGTTGCCTCAATTCATCAAGTTCCACATTGGACTCGTTGAGTTCATCTAATAGAGTCCAGATTTCGATTGCTTTCAGTTTTGAACAATTAACCATGGCATCAAATATAACAGAAAAACACCCTAAGCTTTGATACCTCTGATGGGTTTTGAGCACTACAACATTCCTATGGTGCACATGCAACCCTAATGCTTTGGATATAGGTTTTTCTCAAGTTATACATGTAATTTTAATTATCCAAATCATAAACCCTAATCTAGTATACAATTCGAGATTTATAACTAAAACAAAGTTAGATGAATACCTTTTTCTTTGTAGCGTGTAGATTTTTACCTTCTAGAGCTTAGTGTCTCAATTGTTGCACCTTTAATGAGTCACAAACACTCGTTCTGCAGCCCCCGATTGATTTTGGGCCGCCATTTTTTTTGGGCTAAAAGAAGTTGTTATTTAGGATAAAAGAAGCTATTTTTTAGATAACAAATAATTATTTATAGCAGAAATTTACATATTAAAAGTAAAAAAGTTATGGCATCTTAAAAACATTATACTAACAACTTAAAAACATGTTTTTTGATGAATTGTGGAAGCTAAAAATCATGTTATTTTTTTATTATATTTATATAATTATTATATGTAAATATATCATTAATTTATTAGCGGGGTCCCCATGGGGGTTTTGGGATGAGATTGCCTACCCCCTCCCCCGCCCCCGAAATTAAAACGGGGATTAACCTTGCCCGCGCCCCCGATTTTTTAAAAAAAAAATTCCCCCAAACGGGACAGGGCGCCCACGGGAACGGGGTCCCACAGGACTTTTTGACATCCCTAATCGGGTTAAGTATATATCAATTATAGTTATGGGCTTAGACTCCTAATCCAACAAATATTTCATATTTTATTGGAATGTTTTTATTTATTAAAAATGAAAATTTTATTTGAAAATTTGGGTCATTATAGATCTCTAAAATTAAATCCCCTACTGGACAGATATCAAAATTAAACTTACAAGTGAGAAAATGGAAGAACACAAATAGGAAACTTCTTACCTCCGTTTCTTCTCCTGTCGTCTTCGACAAAACCTATTGAGTCTCTGACATCTGTGAAATTTGCAACAATAATCTATGGTGTATGTCTCAATTTCCCCTATAAAAATCGATGAAATTTGAATGGAGAAGAGAAAATGATAGGATGAAGGGAAGAAAGCTTACACAAGTTTGGTTTTATTGTCAGAAAGGTCATCAAAGAAGTGATGTAGGGGTTTGGTGGAAGGTGAGAATGTAAATGAGAAGGTAGTGGCCTTATATGATAAAACAGGAAGTGAGGTTGTTTTTATTTCCTTTTAATTAATTAAAAATATGATAAATATATATTAGAAAATAAAAAATAAATTATTAAGGGCAAACTAGTCTTTTTATTTTTAGTATGGACCAAAGAAGCAAAAAAATATATTGTAGAGATTGTCCGAGTTAAAAACAAAAGTTGGGGACTAAACATGCAAATTACCCCAAACCATAGAGACCATCCGTGTAATTTACTCACTATAATATATTTTTCTTGGTGGTTGTTTATAAATTTTAATTCACAACTAATTAGTTAATTTTATTTAGCTTCTTTTATAGAGTCGAATAATACTAAAGTTATATATCTAATAATCTTCCCTCTTAGAAAACGAATTATAAAAATCAAACCACTCGAATTGTAATTTGGTTGGATTGGGTTGGATTTGAATTTAGTGCAGACTATTGGATCTATGTTTTGAAAACCAAAATCAATTTGTATTAATTTGTTTGGATCGAACTGACCGATCTAAATGAACACCCCTATTGGTGCTTAAGGTTGGTTGTATATTTGAGAAGATGGAATGGTAAATAAACTTTCGACGGGGTTGAGTTATGGTGTGTTTTGTTGGATAAAATTCCTACTACTCTAAATCTCAGTAAGAGATGTATACATATTGTAACATCCCGACTCCCAGGTATAATATTTATATATTTAATTATGAGTTAAGCGGGCAACTCGACGAGTAGGTGTCCCAACTTGTCGAGTAGAGACGAATTGACCACGTTGGTTTTTAAACCAACTCGGCGAGTCAGAGAGACCAACTCGGCGAGTTGGAGCTGTAAGTGGAAACCCTAATCTTTCGGGTGTGTGTCCTATTTAAAGGGACTTAAGCCCTCATTTCCGCATCACCAGCCACCCAACTCCCCTATATGAAACCCTAATCGATCAGATTGATTTGGGAGAGAGAGAGAGAGGAGGGGGAGAGAGAGAGAGAGAGAGACTAATTTGAGTAGTTTTGTGCATCTTTTGAAGGAGATTTGGAGAGCTTGGCGTGTTTGATCAAGGAGGGGCTATAGATCCAGAGTTCTTCAGTGGTTAGCTTCAGTGCAAAGGTAAAAAGCTCCTACCTTGACCTTTCTTTTGTGAGATCTTATTTTAGGGAGGTTTTGAGGGTTTTCTCCCATCCATTCTTGACAATGAGTTATTTGAGCATATCATGAGGTTGAAACCTTAGATCTGGACTGTAGAAGGACTTGAGAGCCCAAAGATCCTAGCTTTATTGAGCTATAGTCTAGCTTTTGTGCATATAACCCTTGTTGGAGTTTGTATTGGCATTATGAGTCTAATATGTCATGCATGAACGTAAAGCTTGCAGCTTTACATGACATTCGAGCCTTGGGAGGCTAGATCTAGAGTTTGGGGTTGTAGATCTTCCTTAAAACGTCTAAATTAGCTAATAGGCTGAATGGACTCGCCGAGTCAATGAGCTGACTCGACGAGTCGGCTAGGGTTTTCCCCGATGATTCTGGACATGGGTAACTCGGCGAGTTGATGAGACAACTCGACGAGTTAAGTTGGGTTTTCGCGACACTTCAGAGGAATCGAGGGGACTTGACAAGCCACATAGATGCACTCGGCGAGCCGGGTCAACATGGACTGTTGACTCGAGTGTTGATTTCTGTTAACTTTAGGGTTTGGTCAAGGCAGGGATTATGGGGACCATGGAGGGGTAAAATGGTCTTTTACCCATTCCAAGAATTGAGAGAAAAAATAACTTAGTTTATTTAGAGTCGTGATTTAAGTTTTAATTAGAGATAATTATCCTATGTGTTAGGTTGAGGCTAGTTCGAGATTCATGTACGAGGTTATTCATTTGCTTGCTTACGAGGTGAGTCTTCTCACTATACTTACCTAGAGTGGTAACCTTTTTGTGAACGGAGGGTCTTATGTTCTTATATTGAGTATTGTGATATCCTGTATTATGTCTTTGTGATTTATGTTGTGTATTACTCTGAGCTTACTGAGTTAGGGCCAGAGGGTCCACCCGAGTTGTGGGACCAGAGGGTCCCATTGAGACACATTGACCGAAGGGTCTTATTTGAGCATAGCCATGAGAGGCTAATGAGAGTGCTTACCATGTTATGTGTTATGTGTTTCAGGTACTTCTCAGGATCACAGGAAGGCATCAGTTTGATTGTACACATACGAGTTGGAGATATGTTTTGGAGGATCCTGGATTGTGTTTTAAACAATTTATGAGCATCAGGGACGAAGCTTATGTAGGGCCAGGAGGGGTTGTGACCCCTCCCCCCTGTTTTTTTTCATAACTAACCCTTAAGTATTAAATTTTTTACATATTAAGCCTAAAACTAGAAATTTTGACTTTGGCCCCCCTATTCCTCAATTTTTATACATATTTTATTTCCCCCCCCCCCCCCCCCCAAATAAACACTTCAAGCTCCGTCACTGATGAGCATGTGATAACTTGATATTTTGGGGGTTTTTGTGATTGTGTTAATGAGATTAATGTGATTTTAAATGAAATTTTTGTTTGAAAATTTACGATGTTACACATATTCTTTCGGTTTCTATGTTTGGTTTTTTCTTTTGAGATGATGCAACTTCATCACCTGTTTGTTAGATATGAAGTGGCTGCAAGAACTTAGAGTGCGATTTTTAAATGGTTAGATTGAAACTTATCGATTTCAATTCAGTGGCAGACTTGTGTTTTCTACATTGATAACTTTTAAGTTAATGCAAAAAATAAGTCCTTATTTATGCGATGGTCTGTGTTACAGTGTGATATTTATGGAAGTGTAGAAACGATAAAGTTTTTTGTTGGAGGAAAGCTTAGAACATCTCCAACCCACCTCCATTTTCCCCCTAAAAATGGAATAAAAAATAGGACAAATAATGTTTCATCTCCAACCTTACTCCATTTTTTACCCCTAAAAAGTATATTCCTAGTATATTTTATTATTCAAACTTACATAGATTGTCAAACACACCCCTCTACTAATTTAGTTTTAACAAATATATAATCTATATTTTTTTCATTACATTAATATTAAATACAAAAGATTATACTTATAATAAACTTATAAAAAAATATTATACATGTATTTATATAAATATTACACATACACACTTTTAAATAAATATTAAGTAAATAAATAATAGTATTGTCACTTGTTGGTTTTTATTAGATTATTATTGTAATATATAGGTCAACTACATGTTTAATAGCATATGTTATCTTGTTTGTAATGTATGTTTTAATTATAATTTTTTATAAAATACATTATCATTTTTTAAAATTTCATTATGTATTTAAATTTTTATATAAATTTGATGAACAAAAAACAAACTCTATATTTATAATTAATTAATATAACATAATATATAATAAGATATTATAAATATTAAATATTATATTTAAATTATAGTTAGGAGATAAAAATGAACTAGAAATGTATAAATATATAACAGAGGGACTAAAACCGACAACGCAAAGTTCATCCCCATTTTGGGAGAAATGAATAGTATAACACCATATTTGGTGTAATACTATTCATATCCCCCAAAATTGGGGAGGGTTGGAGAAGAATGAGGGAAGAAATAAATAATGAGAGTGATTTGAAGATGCTTGGCTCCATCAAAGAAATTTTTTTCTTTGGTATTCTATTAGTATCTATCATGTTAGTTGAGTGACTTGGTTACAAAACCCTCTAAACAATTGTAATTGTTTCTCTTTTCTAGCTTTGTCTTAGTTTTTCTTCTCTCTCTCTCTCTCTCTCTCTCTCTCTCTCTCTCTATATATATATATATATATATATATATATATATATATATATATATATATATATATATATATATATATATATATATATATATATATATATATATATATATATATATATATATATATCAAGGTTGTAAAAATCGTTTGACGTTAGCTAGTCATTGGACTGGGGTTAAGGGATTAATCGGCTAGGCGGAGATTAATCGGGGACCATTAATTGCTAATTTGTTAGATTTTAAAAAATTAAATATGACTAATATCATATAAAAGTTCGTAAATGCCACAAATATCATAGCAAAATAGGTTAATATGAGAAATACAACACTAATCATACCTCAAATAGTTTTTGTTGATATATAAATTCTTCAAAGTGTTAAAATTTCTTCGGGTTCTACTGTTTCAGTCATTGTGTATGAATGGATTAATCGTTAGGCGCTCTCTAATCGGTTGAGTAGCGCCTAGAGATTAATCGGATATTAAGCGGGACCTAATTGAGATTTTTACAACATTGATATATACATATAGATGAAAAAAATATAAAAAAAGACAATATAATCATTATATCTATGTTAAGGACCAAACATGTACCTTTCAAAATTAAAATAGAGTAAATTACTGAAATGGTCCCTATGGTTTGGTCAAAATTACACGTTTGATCCCTAACTTTTTTTAGCACTCGGGTCGTCCCTTTGGTTTGATTTTGTTGCGTTTTTCGTCCCTTACATACATAAAGTTAGGGACCAAATGTACAATTTTGACCAAACCATAGGGATGAAAAACGCAATAAAATCAAACCACAGGGACAATCCGAGTGCAAAAAAAAAAGTTAGGGACCAAACGTGTAATTTTGACAAAACCATAGGGACGATTTCAGTAATTTACTCATTAAAATATAAGAAACATTTTGAGTAAGAAAAGAAGAATTGAATGTATTTTTGTAACAACAAATATAATCTATTTCTAAATTACTCTTTAACTTCATTTACGTCCACAACGAAATTTGAACCATCGACCTCAAGAAGAGAAAATAACATCTGATATCGTTGACCTAGAACGAGAGATAATTGGTGTAATTTACTTTAGATTTTAAGTATATTATAATATTAATATTTTAAAACAAATTAGTAAGTGTTAATAAAACTCATTTCAAGAGTTCGTATTTAGGGAAAAATGACACAGATAACCCACAAACTTTCTAGGATTGACTCGTTCAGTCTCTTATGTTATTTTCATGTCTTTTAAGAGAATAAAGTTGATTTTGTCGGATTCAATATATCTTTTTTGGAGAAAACGAATGGGTAACCTAGTTATTTTTTATGTCAGCTCACTAACTTTTATATTTTAACAATTAAAAAAATAAAAAGGGCCCACAACATCTCTCTCTCTCTCTCTCTCTCTCTTCGTCTTTTCCTTTTCTTCTATACTGCAGAAAAACACACAAGCATACACACACTAAAACCAGTTTCAAGATGGATTTAATGGTTTCCAAAGCATTAAATTAACATACTTAACATATGAATCAACTTAGAAATCATATACAATAACCTATGCTCTAAACTTGGATCAGTTTCGAAAAGAGAAAGACAAGATGAAAAAGAGTGGAGAAGGGTCCACGAGATTAATCGGAGGCACCGAAGGCGGAGGTAGCATCGTCGTAAAAGATAACACAGTAAAAAAGAACACCAATTTCGACCTGAGGAGCAATGCATGAAAAAGGGTAGGAATCTCTTGGAAAAATGAAGCAACGACCCAAAGCCTTAACATCACCGATCTTATTTTCTACCGACAGAACCAAACCTTCACTATGAAACAACAATTACCATTGCATAAATTCATAGCCGACAAAAACCAAACTCGTTTCCATCCCTAGACCTCCATATCAACTATCGTACACCACCATTCCTACCGCCTCTATAAACCACCAAAGCCAACCGCCCACACTAACCGCCACCTTTACAGAAATACCCATCACCGCTATTTACTCTGGCCGAACTTCCCTCGTTGAGCAAACCCACCTGCAGTGACCACTTTCAACAATCACATACCACCACTAAACCTTCATCACAACCACCATATACACCACCATTGCTCAGAGCCACAGCCGCATATACACCACCATTTCCGAGAGCCACAACCCCGTAAAACATTTGCTCAATAGGAACCACCACCATCAACAATAAAGAAGAATAGAATAAGATAAAGGGTTGTGTTGCTATGAAAAGGAAAAGGGATATGGGGTTTAGAACACCACCACCTCTACCACCCCACAACCGAAACCAAACTCCATCGGAGCTATGATCGAGCACCACCTTCAAACACTTGTTAAGAAGGAAAAGGAAAAGGGATCTGGGGTTTGAAGAATCAAAAGTGTGTATATATATATATATATATATATATATATATATATATATATATATATATATATATATATATATATATATATATATATATATATATATATATATATATATATATATATATTCATTTTAATAAATGAAGGTTTTTTTTGTCATATGTCATCTTCTATTTCATTTTGACACTTGTCATTTTATAAGAATTTTAGAAATTTTATTTTCCACTTGTCATTTTTTAGGGATTTCCATTTTTTTTAAAATAAAATTTCATAAAATTGTAATGAGTTTTATAAGAAAATAAAATCATCCTATTAATTTTGTAATAAATTCTCATAAATACTTCAAACGATTTAATTTCTTTTGCAAATTTTCAGAAGATTACATTATGTTATGTAAAATATTACATTATAAAATATTTCATATTTATATATTGATATTAAATTTTTATTTTTAATAAACTCGTGTAATACACGGGTCTCACACCTAGTATATATATATATATATATATATATATATATATATATATATATATATATATATATATATATATATATATATATATATATATATATATATATAGAGAGAGAGAGAGAGAGAGAGAGAGAGAGAGAGAGAGAGAGAGAGAGAGAGAGAGAGAGGAGCTCACAGAGATTGGTGTGCCACAAGTTTGTAACTTAAACAGGTATAGATGGGTGTGCCCCAAATTTTGTAACTTAAAACAAATAAAGTGATTAAAATGACAAGTTGTCCACGACTTAATACCCTTATAAAACCAACAAAAAATTTAAATGACTAGAATGATTAAGGTTAAAAAGTTTGTAGACTATACCAAAAAATTTAAATGACTAGAATGATTAACGTTAAAAAGTTTGTAGACTATACGTGTCATTTTCCATTTTAATAAACATTTACAACTTAAACGTATAAAAATCAAATAACTAATATATTGGAAAATTTAATTCATAGTCATCAAAAACAGCTATCACCAATATCGAAAAATCCGTCATTCATAATTTAATATTATTGTTTTTTTTTAGAACTAGAAGCAACAATAGAAAGTAACTGTGGGCTTGGGTTTATTTTAAGTAGCGTACACCCCAATCATACACCGTCGGATTAGATATGTGCGTTGAAATGTGAAGACCGTGAACTCAACTAACTTTTTCTATTCTCTTTTATTCCGACAGTCGGCGCAGACTGTTGCTCTTGCTCATCATTAAACCACCGTGCCCTACACGTGCGCTAATTCACTTTTATTTTCAGTTTATCCATTTTTATTATAAATTATACTTTTATATTGTCTTATTAAACACAACTATAATACTATATTATATTATCACAAAATTATTCGAGACAGATTAAAATATATGCCAAAAAAAATATAATAAAACGTATAAAAGCAATTTCACGATAAGAACAACTTCCACTGCAAATGGTACAAGTAAATGATTCAAGGCAGCTATTTCTGTCCACTCGTAACATTACGATACAAGGATCAAAACGATTTGGCTCAGGTGCTTTCACATCAGGTAAGAACAGCGCAACCAATTAATGAGCCATTTGTATGAAATCAAAGGAAATCTGCAGAGATTTAATGTTTTTTTTTTTTTTTTTTTTTTTTTTTTATATACATACAGATCGATGAAGGATTTTTAAGTTTTTAGCATATTATCAGCACATCAAAACATTATCAGGCTGCTTTAATCCTAACAGATTGACTTTTTATCTGTTTTAAAATGGTTAAATCCGATCTAAAAAGCCGAAGAAGAAATGCACAAAAGCAAAAACCTCTGTTTAGGCAACTTCCGGTGGAGGGAAATTGAGATCGAGATCGAGAGTTAGAGATTTCTCTTGTTTAAAATTCACGACCGGAGAAGAGTCGGAATCGCTCTGCTGGGCGAGGCCGCCGGTACCGACGGTGAGATGAGGATCCCGGACGACGGATCTGTCCGATCTGAAAACGTTGAGTCGGTTGTGATTGTTATTGTTGTTGATATGAAGATTCATTTGTGAATGATACAGGAACATTGAATGAGGCATCGGGAACCCAAGGGGATAGTGCGAGAGGCTAAGGTCAAGTGCTTCAGGCGGAAGCAGAGCCGTAGAGATAGGCCCCGGCGACGGCGCCATCGAGTTCGACGACGCCTCAACCATGCTGCTCTCGGTAGGAGTCTTCGTGAGGAATTTCATTCCGCCTCCGCTGACGACGGCTGTCGGAAGCAACAAATCCGTAGGGAAAGGAAAGTTTGTTTTGGCTTTAGCGCCACGGAACTGACGAGCGGCGGAATCATAAGCGCGAGCCGCCTCCTCGGCAGTATCGAAAGTACCAAGCCAAACACGTGTTTTCTTACCGGGATCTCGAATCTCCGCCGCGTAACGGCCCCATGGACGCTTACGAACACCACGATAGCGAGTCTCTTTGCCGCCATTACCGGCGGCGTTGTTGGCGTCAGGTTTATCGCGAGGAGCCATGCCCATGGATGGGTAATGAGAAAAAAAGGGAAGGGCGACGAGGTTCGTTTATGTAGTCGGGGGCGCGTGTGTGTTTGTGTGTGACATATTTGGCTCCTACTCCGCGGCCTAGGGAACAGCTTTTACACCCCACCCAAACTTTACATGTGAACATGAATTTATTTTTTTTTCTGTTTAAATTATTATTTAATTTCAAGGACTCCAATTATCAAAATTATCATTTGCATCCCTAAACTTTAACCAATATATCAACAATCAAATTTTGGAAATATAGTTCAAATGAAACTCTAATTATTTCAACACATTTAATATCAAAATAAATATAAATGTAATTAAAAGAATTGAAGCATACAAGTATTGTAATAAAGATTAAGACTACCAAAGTATGATATGGGTATTGTATTTCTCTAAAAATGAAAAAGTAGGAGCTACAAAGATTATGAATAACATGTCACAGATTCTTCGAGGAGGAAATAGCAAAAAGAAATGTATTAATGTGTTTGTTGACGATAATAGGCGTTCTGATTGCGTGGGCATAATGAGCTCACAACTGGGGACCCGCTGCCTCTTATTTTCGGACAATGAAATGTCGGTTTCAAAAGTTACTAATACGTGAATCATGTTAAATTCTTTTTATTTATTTTTTTGTTGGATTTTAAATTCAGATTTTTTTTTTCTGTTCATTTAAAATGACGATGAAAGTGTTTTAAAATATAATTAATTAAAATAATAATACAAAAATGGTAGGATATTTAATTTCTAATCATATCATATTAGCCTATATTCATTGTTTGAAACACGTTAAAGAAATGGTGATCGGTCGAGGTATCAAGGGTCGAAGTATCAGACGAGAACGTGAGAAGTAAATGACCCAAAGTATTAGCGGCCAAGCGGGAATCACCGAATCTTAAATCTGATGAGCAAGAATTTTTTTTTGGGGGAAAATGAAAGCGAAGCTTTGGTTCCTTCATTCTATCGCATATACTCTTTACGAATTAATGATGTTTAAAACCAATGGTCAACTTAGGGACCGTTTGATAGTTGCTGACTGAGAAAGTGTTGAATGAGAAAGATCTGTCTGAGTAATAAATTCTGACTGAGTAAGAAATCATGTTGTTTGATTGTACATCTGAATGAATATGCTGACTGATGCAAAATGACCATTTTACCCTTGTACTCTTTATTATAATAATAATAATAATAATAATAATAATAATAATAATAATAATAATAATAATAGAACTTCCAACATAATAAAAAATATCTAATCAATCTATTCATCTAAAGAAAGATTATGAACTCACTAACAAATCTTTTTGTCTACTAATGCTTTAAGGCCTTGTTTGTTATGCAAGACAGGACATGATAGAACCAGATGTACTGCCTGGGACTGGAACAAAATTGCAATTTTTGATCTCTCGATCTCTCGTCTATGAAAAAGACGTAAATGTCATCCTAATCCTCAAAGTTGAAATGCCCTTGAAACCATGTTGATAAGAATCAAGAAAATATACCCTTACAAACGGAATCACCAAAAGATGGAATGGTTGATTCCAAAGCTCTCATGTCATCCTTGGAAGTGAAAAATGAAGCATTATCAGTTGACCACCAATTAACCAAGAAATGTGAAATTTTACAATGTAGAATTAGAAGATTGTTTTATGTATCAGAAGTAGAACTTATGGAAGTGAAAACTAAAGCATAAACCTAATCTAATTTATTTTCAAACAGAGAGAGCATTGCTTATTTGGTTCAGGATCTAGAATAACACTCGGATGTCTTACAATCTGCTTTGACAGAACCCCAAGTTTTGAACAAAGGGAACATCAACGTGCAATCTAGAATTATGACAATCGAATATTTAAGCTTGTTGGTTTTGAGTGTTTAGCTTACAATTAAGGAACAAATACTATCATTCAAAAATTTTAACTGTAACTGATATGTAAACTAAAAAATAGCTTAAATAAACAAAATTTTATCATATGATTCATTATGTGACCACATCAAAACACATACATATTCTATTTGGTGGATTGGTTTCATTGAGCAATCACTCAAAGGAGTACAAAAAAACAAACAGACAAACAAAAACCAGATTCAACATCATGACCACATCAAACTAATATAACCAAACTCTATACTAAACAGGGGAGCAAAAGGCCTTTCTGGATAAAACTTGTGTAAGGGCAAAATTGTCCAAAGCAAGAGAATAATCAGCAATCTTGTGAAAGAAACATCAATTGTTGCCACTTTAAACTACCAATAACACATCCTTGCCATTTACAAATAATGATATATCTTAGGGGCTTAATAGTAACAGAGGGAGCATCTAGACTTGAGTATAGCACAACTTTCTATTGTAGTAAAAAAAATCCAAGTGTATCCATCGAATGTTTTAAATGTACATAGCACCACTCCTACAACAAAATTAGAGAGATTAGGAGAGAAGCAGCATAGAGAGAGGAAATTACCCCCAAGATAAAATCAATGTCTTTTTTTCTTTCTTCCTTACTCAACCAACAGATACAAAAGAAAAATGAGAACATAGGAGCATATGGATTCTGATATGATTTCAGATGGTTGATTGATTGCGAGAAGATGAATGGAAGTGATTTCAGATGGTTAATTTCTTACTACTGCTGGAGATATAAACGCAAAAGAGAAGGGGAAACATACCTGCAATTAAATTCGAACCGAAGTGGAAAGAGGCAGTCCATCGATTCTGTGATTGATTTTAAGAAAGAAAAGGGGGTGTTGGATGATCGTTTTTCTGTGAGCCTATTACGAACGAGATGAAAAAGGGGTGTTGGCTCGATTCTTCCTACATGTACAGGGATACACACGAAAGGCCACAAGTGGAATTAGACGTCTTCCTTTCTCAGTCAGCCGATTCCTTCTCTCTTACCGGGTCAGACCTCAATTTCTCATTTAGAAGGGCTATCAAACAGCTACAACTGATCGAGTCAGCCAAAAATGTCTGACTTGACTCAGTCAGATGAGTATCAAACATGGCCTTACTTTGTATTTTTTTAAAATTATAATTTTTGAGGAAGGAAATCAAAAACTTCCATCCTTGAAAATCATAAGGGTATCAAAGCTTTGAGTTCATACTTCTTCATTCTTATTTTTTTTCATAATTATTCAAAATCATTGAATCATAATTAAATCAGAAGCCTTGAATCTTGAAACCTTCCAAAATACGAAGGAAATTGAAAGTGGAGTGAAGTTTGGAAAATCAGAATATATAAAATCAAAAGGTATTAAATATTTTTTTTATCTATATGATATTTTTATGATATTGTTTAGAGGTTTATGGTATAATTTATGATTATTTTTTGGAATTCAGATTATTTTTTATTGGGGGTAATTTAGAAATCAGAATTCCAAAATCATAAGGTATTTTATGTCCTCAGAATTTGTTTATAAGAAGTAAATCGGTTTTGTTTTTTTTTTTTCATTCTTTTTTATTCCTATTTTCTTGAATTCAGAACAACTTTGAGTTTAAGAAGTTTCAGATTTTTTGAAATGTAGAAGGTTGTTTTCATGTAAAAGGATAGTTGTTGTAAGTAGAAAGCATTTTTGTGTATTATTTTGAATGGAACTTTAATTTATATATTTTACACTAGAAAACAAAAATTATAACTGTTTTTGCTTCTTTTTTTTGATTCTTCAAGTTTTATGGCTTTTTTTATATAAATTTGCACCAGAGCCCCTAAAATCTAGCGACCGTCCTAGTTAGAAGTCTATATGATATTTGAATTTGTTATAATTCTTCTTTGAATATGATATAATTCTTCTCTATAATTCTTATCTCCTAATTGATCACCACTAGTACACATTAACTCTGGTTAACCATCATTTGCTTATGACAATTCCAATGTAAAATATTTAATTTCCAAGTAATTACCATTAGCTTTTTTTTTATGAATATGATATCTAACTAATATTAAATTTGTGGTTCCTATTTACAAACCAATTAAAAGATATCAAAAACTAAATCCAAAATTGAATCCTTTCTAACATTATTTGTGTTAAATTTGTGTCAAATATTTCATATTGGTGGGATTATATAAGTGGTTATATATATTTGATCCCTCTTTCTCTATAAAAGCTTTTTTGAAGAAACAATTTTGGATTTCACATATAATTTATTAAAAATAATCTTTATTTTAGTTTTTGTGTTTAGTATTTTTACATTTATGACTAATACTCGATGTGGCTAAAAAGAAGAGGATAAAATGTCACAGTCATCATTGCTTCTAGACAATACCAGAGCCACAAGCTCGGTGTGCACATCTGCATTTTCGACTACATAACCAACTTCAACATGCCTTTTTTCTCAGCCTACGCCAAGTGCTTGACACCATCATCATTTAGGGTAAGCAAATGCAGGTACCCAACCAAACTGCTTGGAACTGGAACCGGAATCAAAATCGCCAGGTTCTTATAATATTGGAACCAGAACTGTCTATACTGATTATTTAGATTTCAGAATCGGTTGGAACTGATTCTAATACCGGGAAACTGGTGCCAAAATATACTGAAACTGTCTCGCTATGAAGCAAAGTTGTAATACTTGAAAATAGTTCAAACTCGGACCAAGTCGGTCCTATAAAAAGCAAGAATTTGAAAATTTTAAGTAAAAACAGTTTGAATAGGTCTGTTTTGAATGAAAGCTAGTTAAATCGGTCAAACCTATAAAGTGAAAGATCTTTATACTCAAGAATCATTATAGAATGATACTTACTAATAACATATGATCATATATGGTCACACCTTATAACAAGTAGACACTTATTGATTGTTTATTAGAATTTGATTACTAATAAATATTATTAAATCTAGTATTTAATTGGAAAAATATATTTTTTTATGAGAGTAATATTTTCCAAGAGAGAAATCAACTAGAAACTCATAAGGTATGATTTGTATGTTGTGTACATCTTTTTGGACCTATTGAAGTTCATTTATATATAGATAGTTCTTTTTATATAAAAGATGTACATGCGATTTAATAAGATAAAGTAATAATCACTCCTCCATCCCATCTACTTGCTTAATTGTCTTCACTAGACAAGGAGTGAATGTCTTGTATCTTCTTACACTCACATGCTTTCATTTAATGCACGTACATTGCCTTATATATAAGTGTTAGTATATAAAGAAGTGGATAGCTAGTTGAAAATTTTAATCATTCTTCTTCGTTTTCTCTATAATAGCTGAGCACTATATGAGTTATATTCTTCTTGTTTTTTTCATTGTGTAGTGTAAAGTTTAAGTCTCTATATGTTCTTATCCTTAGGACTATTAGTTCTTAAAGGCTTAAGAAGTAGTTAATACAAGAGAATACTAGCATCTTTGGTGGCTAACACTTGCTTGGCGAATACATATAGAGGAGCTATACTTTGGGTCTATCTTGTTATCTTCATCAACTTCCAAGTCTCCTCTTGAGAAATCACAGTCTAGAAATGTTGTCATACTTTTCATTTTATGTTTGGTTTAACCTTTCTACAAATTCAAAATGATCATTGGTGGGTTAAATGGTTTTAAGTTTATTCAAATTTAAAGCTTCTATAGTCATGTTTAATGTTTTTAGGACACAATTTAGAATAAAACCCAACACTTGGTATCAAAGCCATGTTTGCATGCCTGGTTAGAATTTATGATTATTTGGATAATATTTGTTTCTGGAAAACATGGATGATTTTTTTTTGTAAGAAAACATCATACATATTTTCTGTGACAACTTTAAAATGTTTATAATTATTATTTTGTGACCAAAAATTTTAAAATGTATTTTTTGTCATAAAATTTGTCTTAGAAAAACAAATTTTTGTTTTATATTTAAATATGTGTATGATGTGTATAAACTAGCCATTGACTATTTATGATTATGTTTATGTTGATTTGTCAAAATTGTTGAAATATTTACTCATTCATATGGTATATTAATAATTAAGTAGATAGTTTTCATCTTGTTTATTTTTTAGTAATATATTAGTTTTAGCATAGTTTATTTTTATAAAAATGTAACAAGATTAGTGATGGTGGCCATTTTGAATATCAAATGTTCATGCACTTGATTTTGGTAAAGTTCATAAACTTTATAAATCATTTTATGAACTTACGACAAGGTGTTGAAGCAAGTGAGAGCATGAAAAACTTTATATAAGTTTTTGGTCCCTTATGTTCCATAGGAATGTACTTAGCATTTTGTGATGGCTCACAAAATTTCACTAGCTTATGGTTAGTTAATGCATATATATTTTATGCTTAGTGATGTTTTTTTATTTTATTTTATTTTAATAGTATGCAAGTTTGTAAAATAGGATTTTAAATGTTAGCTAATATTTTAAATATAAAAAAGGATCACATGGAGTTTGGTTTTATCAAAATTTGTCTTTTAACATGAGATGGTAAAATGTTTTTAAAATAAAAACGAGTTTTATCAATTAAAACTATATAGTGACAATTTTTGACGATTAAAATTTTATAAGTTTAAAATTGAGATTTTAGAGACGTATCAAACTCCAAACCTTATAAAAAGACATGTTTTATTAAAATGTTTATAAATGTTTGTTTAACGCTCAAACACCAAACCTTAATATAAGATATTAATTTTAAAAATTTGACCGCGTCGAAAATATAAAATTGGATTTTATAAAAGAGCATTGCAATAAAATGTGATTTCAATAAAATGATATCATGGCCTAGTGGATGTATGCAATAATCATGATATCATATGTTTTTTAAAACGAGAATTACAAAACATATAAAAATCTATTTTGTGACATCCCCTATTTTTAAGAAACAAATAAAACTTTTTCTTTACACTTTAAAATATCATTTGTCTTTGTTGCGGAAAATCTTAGTTTAATAAAACATTTTAATGTAATAACAATATTGTTTTGAAATATTAAAACACTACGAATGTCATAATAAATATCCAACATAGGTTACAACGTAAAGATATAAGTGATATGTTTATTAGGTTACACCAAAATGCTCAATGCGGAAAATCACTTAACAATTAAGAAGATGGCACATACAACCTAAAAAGATTTATGTCTTTCATATTAAGGCAACATACTTTGAATAACAAAACTAGCATAAACCCTAGCAATTTAATAATTAAGAAATCAATGTTAAGGGTTTACATATCTTTGATATGTTGTAGCAAACAAATCACTTTAATCCTTCATTTGTAGAGCTTGGAAAGCTAGCACCAAAAGGATGATGTCTCTAATGGCTCACACCCAAACCCTAGAACTAGAAGATAAGTAAGGAGAGAGGAAAGATGTATAAATCTCATTCATATGCTCCTTGGTGAGAGTATACACAAATTTTAGGTCCCAAGGGGTCACATTTATATCTAGGCATAACAAGGATAAACCATGATTTAGATAACTAAATAACATATATAATCTATTCAAGGCAGTTATCCTTATCGACTTCAGGAGGCTTCCAGAAACCCTACCCCCTTCCCCCCACAAATCTGCTCACCCTATAGAACCCTCTAAAATTGTCTTTCATTGCTCAACCATGAACAATTACAATTCATCTCTTGCACCTTTAATAAATTTCAATTAATCGTAAATTAATTCTAGATTAATTCTGATTTGTAATTAATCAATTCTAACTGCTGTCATGTTAATTTATTAATCATAGAAATTAACAAATCAAATATTTTAACAATTGATCTCATACTAATTTATTAATCACATAATAAATTAACAAATCAAATATTTTAACAATTGATCTCATACTAATTTATTAATCACATAATAAATTAACAAATCAACTATCTATTTCCAGTTAATATACTAATCATATAATTTATTAACAAATAATTTTCTCATAGTTTACAATTAGTTTAATAATCATATAATAATCTAACAAATCATTCTTTCTCTATCTATACAAATGCCATCCTATACAAGTTCTAGTTATAAGGGTAAACCCAAAAAAGGACTTTGCTTCCAATTACAAGAATATACCAATTTAGTTATGAGCATAGACACCTTATTCCAACAATCTCTCACTTGGATAAGCCTATAACTACAGTTGCAAGTATAACCAAACAACAAAGTGTGCTTCCTAAGCAATTGCCGAACTTTGA
Organism: Lactuca sativa; assembly: GCF_002870075.4. Lineage (NCBI taxonomy): Eukaryota > Viridiplantae > Streptophyta > Magnoliopsida > Asterales > Asteraceae > Lactuca > Lactuca sativa. Next base: position 281,704,337 of record NC_056627.2, on the reverse strand, counting down.
TTCAAATCAAAAGTTGGCCCTAAGATAAGTGATCAACTATTCATTCGTTCTACAAAATATTGTATGAATAGAGTCATGGATTAAATGATAAACATCATGTTTATTTATTTGTTTCATGATTTAACGATTTGTGATCAAATTCAAACTACAAAATCGAATGCATGAATCTAGTCCGGACCAGGCACCTAGTTTTTCATAGATCAACTCAAATCATCGAGGAGCCCAAAGATATCACTTTTCCTAATAATGAAAAAGGAATGAATAAACTTTGACTACATAACTATAACATTTACTCACCAAATCATACATGTCACTACATTTTATAACATCATGTCACTGATGCGTTTACAAAACCAATGCACAAATGACTTGTAAATTACAACTTAAGTATCTCCGTTTAAAGAATATAAGATATTATTGTATTATAATTACTCGTGATTAAATCTATGAAGTATTCTCTAAGCGTAGGTTTATCCAATACTTAAAATCTCTATTTTCAAAGTACTCATGAATATTGTAGCAATCCCCATGAAATGTCTAATCTCCCTAGACAATCTACAAACAATTCATGACAGTCTTAATTAACTACTTACTTCCAAAAGTATGAACGACTGTGGAATTTTGAATAATATTTAAATTACTTAGGGAAGTAAAATATACAAAGTGAAAAAAATTAATTAACTACGGTATCATACCCATTGAATATAAATAATTCCCTATTATTTAATCACCATAACAATTACGATTTTATTCATTGTATAATGTTTCGAGTAATCAACTAACCACTTGAATTATATAAAATCAGTCATGCCATGTTATGAACATGCATACTATGCCTCTTAATGGTGCTTCCTTTGTGAACAGATCAACTGGACACTACTCCAATGATGCTCATTTCATAATCCATATTCTTATCCTTATCTCAAGATGTGGTGGAATTTCATCCTTACATGCATTGATTTCCTGTGATGTCAATGTTCCAAAGTCACAAAGACCGAGCCTTCGATATTACAGAATGTTCCACTAGAACTTGTTACTAGAAACAATTCCATGGTTATGAAGTCTCAAGGTACTCTCCTTGAACACTTATTTTGCATTAAAGTTTCCCAGTCATATTTAGATTTTATAACCAATTCTTATTAAGGAAACATTTCCAAATACCCATCTCTCGTTATGGAATCATTTCTATATTCCAATATGACCAACAATTCTGACCAAAAATCATATATATCCAGAACATGCAACTATGGTCCTTCCCAAATAATATCATACTTCCAACTGTCTACAAGCAACCAATCTTCGGTAAAACCTTAGAATGTTATTGACATTTATTTAACAAATTTAATCACATGAAATTCTTGTCCTTTTTCTCATAATGCTCAGAGCAATTGAAAAATTAGAATAAGCAAATATTCTAACATATGTAATCGATCCTATATCTGAAGCATATGAGACTTGACTCATTATGTCTTATATAAGGATTTATTTTATGTTCAGTTGCTTGCTATATCATTTCCATATATAGAATATATAATGTCGAAACATTTCAACATTTTATTCATATATGCCTTTGACTAAGTTCTCTTAAACTATATAATCTAAACCTTTAGATTCGTAACGACTCCTTATGTCCAATATAACAAAATAGTTCCCAACTTTTGCAACTTGCAAACTAGAGACGTTGTTCCCTATGAATAGTATTGTCAACATGCAATACCGACATAACAATATGCTTCCACTAGCTTTGACATGTACTCAGAAATGATCTGGACTTCTAGAAATCGATACCCTTTGACTTTCTCTTGGAATTGCGGATTCCTATTTTACGATGCTTTGTCAAGCCTCTAATTTGGCTTCTTAAGCTTATGCACTTTATCCGAATAGTATATATGTTCAAACCCTTTCAAGATGTGATAAACATAACTCCTGGAAGATTAAAAATTTCCTTTCCATTCCTTATAATTCAAAATATAAGGAGGGATGTCGTAATCATATTGTGAATTTGAAAATGCAATTAATATAACCAATATTCACATTGATCTTTATCAGATCTTTAAAATCTACAAGAGAAAGTTTTTCCTCATAATCATTTTCATGAATTAGAGTGAAACCTTTTGTTACCTGGATTTGAGTTGCATACGTTTCCATCCATGTAGAACTTTCAAATTCAACTTATAGTCATAAGACAAGGTTTAGGACAAACCAAATTCAAATTTAGTTTTCCTTCATGGAATGAAATTTGTTATTAAATTTCTTGCCTTCTGGAAGCACAAGAGCCCACCAGTGTTTCCATGTTGTTAGCACCTCACCCATATTGATCAGTGTATTTTCACTGACCAACATACTTTGCTTTTGCAGTTAAATGAAGAACATAGAACTCATAAGCATTGCCAACTCAACTGGAAGTGCACAGAAATAACAATATGTCTATTAAACACAACAGGTTTTTGAATCTCAGGTTGAGCGCTAGTGATAACTAAAAGGATCATTTTCGGCTGACTCTTGAAACTCTCAAGGTCAATATAACTCCCACTGACTTCTTGACATATAAGTTTTCTACCAAGAAACATTCATTGACGAATTGAACTTGTCCTTACAATGCATGAAATGAAAAAATATACTTCTAAAATTCTCAAAGAGTAATAGCAATCTATTAGATTATCTTAACTCCTTAGTAGTAGCTACAAATTCCTGTTGGATTAGTGTCTAAGGCTGTAACTATATTTGGTAAGTACTTGACCCGGATGTGCATGGTCCTTTTGGGTTTCCTTCACCATAACAACTTGATAGGGTGATTTAGAGAGAAGATAAATTATTATTAATGTATTATAAGAATAATATGTTAAAAGAATAATAATATTATTTGATTAATATAAGTCATAAATTAATTAGGAATTAATTTGGTGACTTAAAGAGATTAATTGAATAAAGGGGCATAAACTGTCAAATGTGTGAAAGTTGTATTTTGAGCTGATAACCCTTATGGATATGGGTTGGACGATTTTATGGATGTAGATCACCTAGAAATCGTCCAAGGCCTTATCTAGAAGAGGATTTGGATTGCTTTGAGGCTAAGTTATCCAATTAGGGTTTTAGGGTGAAACCCTAGGAGCTCACAGTATAAATAGACCCATAGGGTTGAGGAAATCGGCCACCCTTGTGATTGGAGTAACCCTAGAGCCGATTTCCCTCTTCCTCATCTCTCTCAAATCATCTTCATGCTAGTTGGTGTTTGTAAGCCATTGGAGGAGTGACATTTGTGACTCTAAGCTCCAAGAAGAAGAAGGTTTCAAGCAAGTAACTTAAGGTATTATTCTAGATCTGTTTTCATATGATTTTGATTGTTAGATCTAGCCATGAAAGTCTTGGATATGTTGCATGTTCAATTAATGAAACCTAGATCCAAGCTATAGGGTTGTATGTGCACATAGGGAAAGTTCTTATGTCCAAAACCCATTAGTGGTATCAGAGCCTTGATTGGTTTCAATTGAATTTGATGCTTAACTGTTTTGCTTGCTGAAAATCGTTTTTCTTGCCCTCTGTCGACCCAACTCGGAGAGTCAGTGTTTGGACTCGGCGAGTTGGCCCTACTTGGTGAGTCCAAAGCTTGACTCGGCGAGTCCGAGCGTCAGACAAAGGATAATTCGGGATTTTGATGCTGTTTTTGTCTTGGATTGATACCTAAATCGTTTTATTATGTAAAAATCTGAATTTTAAATTAATTTAATGATTATCCTTGACATAAATATAGATAATTTCAAATCTTTTAAATATTGATTATTTATATGATAAATATTGGACTATTTAAGATTATTTGGTAATTATCTAATGACTAAAATTTAATTAGGTCAAATATAGATAATTATGAAATTAATTGGTTAATTTGAATTATTTGTTATTTGATCCCTGTTGTTTTTGAAAAGTTCCATTTTATCCTGAAGTTTTGAAATTTGAATTTTGTGATTAATAGTTTAATTTAGAAGAATTTAAATTTCAACCCCTAGAGTTTTACAAGTTTAAAATTCAACCCTATACTATTATATTATTAAAAGCTTAATAAATATATAAGTAAAATTAAAATGCTAGTCTTACCGTTAGTAGGCCTCATTCACGAAGTCGGTCTATAAGGTGGGTATAAGGTTGCTGCCTATAAAATGGCGCTTAATGGGTATACACTCACACCCACCGCTTGCTTGACCGGTGGAAGGTCGTTAGCCGAACAGGTAGGATAGGGCAACTCTCTCTCCTCATTAATAAGTATAATGAATCTATAAAGTAACTAAACTATTTTTATAAAATTCCCAAGCTTAGTTACTTTAGGAAAAGTAAATTGATGCAATCCCATGAAATTCAACTTTGCACCCTTGCTAAGAAGTTAGTGGAGCGTGTGTGGTTTACCGGCACACTAATTGGTTCTAAGCAAAGGTGGCAAAGGGTGATTCATTGTTTATCATAGTTCGATGGAGCGTGTGTGGTTTACCGGCACATCGAATAGATGATTGTAACAATGAAGGCACCATGTAGATTTGCATGGTAATTCACACCCGCTTTGTGATCCTCGGTATCCCAGTCACAAACTAGAGGGGCATATCGAGATTTAAACATGCCATTGAAAGGTTCAATGAATCTTAAAGAAAATCTAGGAATTCTGAATAAAACTTAAGGTTATGTTTTCAAGGTGAAGAATTAGTGAATCGTCATTCACTTACCTTCAAATTGTTTACATGTTGGATTACGACATCCCTTTTCTAATATGTGAATAATGTTGTTGGGTCCTAGCCCTAATTTTTCATTTTGGGTGTTTAATTAGGGATTCAAATTCTTATCAAACTTTGTCCTTTCTATTTGTAGATGTCGAACGCAAACAACGTTGCTGCTAACTCATTCACGTTAATAAGTCTTTGCCAAAAGGTGACCTTCGATGGTACGAACTTTAGCGAATGGATAAGATACATTCGCACCATTTCACGCTACGAGGACAAAGAGTATGTCCTCGACGAAAAGCTCGAGAAGGTCAACCCATAAATCGCTACTCCTGAAGAGATGGATGTCTTTGAGACACACGAACGTGATGCAACGAAAGTCCACTGCATCATGATAGCCACTATGAAACAAGAATTCCAAAAGTCATATGAGGACATGTATCCCTTTGAAATGCATCAAGACTTGATGGAGAGGTACCACTAAAGCGCGAGGCAAGATCGCTACGAGATCATCACTAACATGATCACCGCTAAGATGGGAAATGGAGAGTCGTTGACTGTGCACTTGCAAAAGATGCAACGATATGTTGATCGTCTTCGCAAGTTAAATGTAAACTTTGGGGAGGATTTGTCCATCGACATTGTTCTTCATTCCTTGCCTTCATGCTACAACCAATTTAGGATGACCTACCACATGAACAAGGAAGAGGTCACCCTAAGCAAACTCCAAGGACTGCTGAGCGCAACCTAAAGGACAAGTCTGTTGCACCAACTCCCGCACCAACCGCTGCTACTGTTTTGGCTATAGGGCAGGGAAGGGGCAAGAAAAGGAAGGCTCCATCAAAGAGCCACCGCAAAGGAAAGTCCCAAGATGGTTCCTCTTCTAGTGGGACCAAGGTTGATCCCGCTAAGCCCAACCCTAACCCGAAGGAGGCAGAGTGCCATCATTGCCACAAAATAGGGCATTGGAAGAGAAGTTGCCCGAAATATCTGCAATCCATTAAGGATGGAAAGATTAAGCCATCTTTTGCAGGTATATACACAATTAAATCTAGTAATTCATCTCATACTATTTCTTGGGTTCTTGATATAGGATGTGGTTACCACATTTGTTCTGATTTGTAGGGACTAAGAAGAGATAGAGATGTGGAGCAAGGAAGAATAAATCTAATCATGGGAAACAGAAGATCGTCGCCTGTCACCAAGATTGGAGTGTATTCTTTAGTGCTTAGTAATGGATTAGGCCTAGATTTAAATAATTGTTGCTACTCGCCAGATATGGCAAGAAACATCATTTCATTTCATGGTTTGTTTAGACAAGGATTTAGATATTTGTTTAATAATATGAATGGTTCTATTTATGCTTATCTAAATGGTGTTTTATACTTTGAAGCAATGCCTTGTAATGGAATTTATGAAACAGTTATGGTTGTAGATAACCTAGGAAATGATGTGTTGTGTATGGATTCTTCCAGTAGTATAGATAAAGCATCTTTGTGGCATTGTCGTCTTGGACATGTCAACAAGAAACGCATAGCCCAACTCCAAAAGGATGGAGTGTTGGAATCATTCGACCTCAGGGATGATGACACATGCGAATCTTGTTTACTTGGGAAGATGACCAAGTCACCCTTCACTGGCACTTGTGAGAGGGGTTAGGGTTTATTGGATCTCATACATACCGATGTATGTAGGCCCTTTAGATCCACCACAAAGGATGGAACCCACTTCTACATGACTTTCACCGATGATTACAGTAGATATGGGTATATTTACTTAATCAAGCACTAGTATGAAACGTTTGAAAAGTTCAAAGAATTCAAGAATGAAGTGGAGAATCAATTGGGCAGGAAAATCAAGATGCTTCGATCTGATCGAGGAGGAGAGTACCTAAGTCTTGAATTCCACGACTATCTCAAGGAATGCGGAATAGTTTCGCAATTGACGCCACCTAGGACACCGCGGTTAAATGGTGTGGCAGAAAGGCGCAATCGAACCTTGTTGGACATGGTTCGTTCTATGATAAGTCGTGCTTCTCTACCTATCTTATTTTGGGGGTATGCCTTAGAGACTGCCGCCCATATCCTTAACCGAGTCCCTACAAAGAAGGTTGCCAAAATACCTCACGAGATGTGGACAGGGAAAGCTCCCTCGTTGACACATATCAAGGTTTGGGGAAATACCTCACGAGATGTGGACAGGGAAAGCTCCCTCGTTGACACATATCAAGGTTTGGGGTTGTGAAGTTTTTGTAAGACGAGAAACTCACGACAAGCTCGAACCTCGTAGTGAGCGATGTATTTTCATCGGCTACCCGCAGAAATCCTTTGGATATCTCTTCTATAGGCCGAGTGACAATGTTGTCTTCGTTGCGAGGAGAGGGGTTTTCCGAGAGAAAGAACTCATAAGCCAAGGAGACAGTGGGAGGCAGATCGATCTTGAAGAGATTCAAGAGTCGAATGATGAAGGAACCTCTACCGCTGGTGCTCAACCCGAGGAGGAAACTCCGGTTGAACCTATTGACCAATCCTTACCTCTTAGACGTTCCGAAAGAGTAAGAGTTCAAACCCAGTTGTATGGTTTTTATATTACTATCGAAGGGGACACATATATTAGTGATAGTACACTAATAAATCTAGATGAACCTAATTGCTATAAGGAAGCCATGGCAGGCCCGGAGTCTGTAAGATGGAAAGAGGCAATGGACAGCGAGATTCAGTCCATGTATGACAACCAAGTTTGGAATTTGGTTGACAATGTGCCCGGACGTAATACGGTTCGATGCAAATGGATCTTCAAGAAGAAGACCGACATGGATGGGAATGTGAACACGTACAAGGCGCGATTGGTTGCGAAGGGCTTTACTCAAACTCCCGGAGTTGACTATAATGAGACCTTCTCACCAGTTGCGAAGATAAAATCTATTAGGGTGATACTAGCTATTTCCGCATTCCATGATTATGAGATATGGAAAATGGGTGTCAAGACCGCTTTCCTTAATGGGAAGTTGGCTGAGGATGTTTACATGGCTCAGCCAGAGGGTTTTGTCGATCCGAAGCATCCCAATGGAGTGTGCAAGCTTGAGAAGTACATTTATGGACTTAAGCAAGCGTCTCGCAGATGGAATCTTTGGTTTGATGAGAAAGTCAAAGAGTTTGGATTTGTACGAAGCGAAGATGAATCATGTGTATATGTCAAAGCCAGTGGGAGCATAGTTAGATTTCTTGTTTTGTATGTCGGTGACATACTGCTCATAGGAAATGACATTCCGACTTTGCAGGAGGTAAAGTCCTGGCTCGGGAAGTGCTTCGCTGTGAAGGACCTCAGAGAGGCTTCCTATATTTTGGGAATAAGGATAGTGAGAAAAAGAAGTAAGAGGCTAATAGGACTTAGTCAGAATACTTACTTAGATAAGGTACTAAAACGTTTTAGTATGGAAAATCGAAGAAGGGAGAACTACCGATACAAAGTAATACCAACTTGAGTAAGACTCAAAGTCCGCGCACCGAAGCTGAGATAGCTAAGATGAGTCGAGTACCTTACGCTTCCGCAGTTGGCTCGATCATGTATGCTATGACTTGTACTCGTCCTGATGTGGCCTTTTCTTTGAGCATGGTCAGTAGATATCAAGGGAATCCTGGTAGAGCGCATTGGATTGCGGTCAAGAACATCCTTAAGTACCTTCGGAGGACCAAGGAATGGTTTCTAGTCCTCGGAGGGAGTGATGAATTGAAGGTGCGAGGGTATAGTGACCCCAGTTTCCAAACCGACAGGGACAACTACCGTTCGTAGTCGAGATGGGTCTTTACCCTTAATGGAGGAGCAGTAACTTGGAAAAGTTCCAAACAGGAAACTGTAGCTGATTCAACGTGCGAATCAGAATACATTGCAGCGATCAAAGCATCAAAGGAGGCAATATGGTTGAAGAACTTCATTGGCGATCTTGGAGTTGTGTCTGCCATAAAGGAGCCCATGGAAATTTTATGTGATAATGAAGGAGCGGTTGCCTTGACCAAGGAACCGAGGGATCATGGTAGATCTCGGCATATCGACAGAAAATATCACTTTATTAGGCATCGAGTAGAAGAAGGAAACCTCATGGTTAAGAGGATATCATTAGAAGATAACCCAGCAGATCCGCTTATGAAGGGACTGAGCAAGGTTAAGCACTTGCAGCATGCTAGGAATATTGGGCTGAAGGATGATATTAGTTTAGATTAGATAGTATTAGAAACATGAAATAGATAAATGTAATTGACATTTGATGATTAAATAAAAGAGTATTGTTTATAAGTAAAGTTATTATCTTATGTTAATTGTTTAGTTGTTGTTTCACTTTGCATGTTTTGACTTCCTAAATAATTGAGTTTATTAAGAATAATCGAATTATTCAAACTGTCCACAATCATTCATATGTTGGAAGTAGGTATGAATGAATATTGTCATGAATTGGTGTGTAGATTGTCTAAATGGTATTAGACATAGCAAAGGTTTGCTGCAACATTCATGAGTGCTTATGAACAGGTTTTGAGCATCGGAACAAACCCACGCTTACTGGAATCACTTTGGAGTGATCACAAGACGATAATATCATATGGTCTTAAAACCTAGATATATGGTTTATTATTTACTAATTGGTTGTACATTGATAATGCGAAACCGCATCAGTAAATTGATGTCATAAAACGCATTTTTGTGTATAGTTGGTTAGTCGATAAGTAAATGCATATAAGTCGAAGTTTATCTGTTACTTTTATCCTAAGAGGGTAAAAGCGATATCACGGCCGCTCGATGATTTGATTTGACTTATGTGTCGGGCCCGGTCAGGACTGAATTGATGTGTTCAATTAAGTTCTATGTCGAATAAATCTGAGATCGAGAAAATAGTTGTTGGACAATAAGTATGACAGTGTTTCATGAAATCGACTGCACGATATCAAAACAGAGGATTGTACGATCCCTTATCTAAAGGACAGGTTACTGATAAGATTAGAGCTGACAGCGTCTTTGAGAGCTACGATTGCTAATTAGATTGTGTTTGCGTTTATAGTTACTAGACTTATCCAAGTGGGAGACTGTTGGATTATTGTCTAAGGCTGTAACTATATTTGGTAAGTACTTGACCCGATTGTGCATGGTCCTTTTGGGTTGCCTTCACCATAACAACTTGATAGGGTGATTTAGAGAGAAGAGATATTATTATTAATGTATTATAAGAATAATATGTTAAAATAATAATAATATTATTTGATTAATATAAGTCATAAATTAATTAGGAATTAATTTGGTGACTTAAAGAGATTAATTGAATAAAGGGGCATAAACTGTCAAATGTGTGAAAGTTGTATTTTGAGCTGATAACCCTTATGGATATGGGTTGGACGATTTTAGGGATGTGGGTCACCTATAAATCGTCCAAGGCCTTATCTAGAAGAGGATTTGGATTGCTTTGAGGCTAAGTTATCCAATTAGGGTTTTAGGGTGAAACCCTAGGAGCTCACGGTATAAATAGACCCATAGGGTTGAGGAAATCGGCCACCCTTGTGATTGGAGTAACCCTAGAGCCGATTTCCCTGTTCCTCATCTCTCTCAAATCATCTTCTTGCTAGTTGGTGTTTGTAAGCCATTAGAGGAGTGACATTTGTGACTCTAAGCTCCAAGAAGAAGAAGGTTTCAAGTAAGTAACTTAAGGTATTATTCTGGATCTGTTTTCATATGATTTTGATTGTTAGATCTAGCCATGAAAGTCTTGGATATGTTGCATGTTCAATTAGTGAAACCTAGATCCAAGCTATAGGGTTGTATGTGCACATAGGGAAAGTTCTTATGTCCAAAACCCATAAATTCCGATCATCGAACCATGCGACCAAAGTCCATTTCACACAATCAGACTTAGCTAGCTATGATTAAGCTTCTTTCTTTCTTTTAGATCACGAAATAGCATAAAATGTTATCATCACATTATGTATTAAGAGTATAAAAATAGGAACTTATGGAGTTAGATAAGGGACGTACCTGAAGTAGAGTCACATGAATTGAATTTACCATCTTTAAGATCCTTCAGGTATGCCGGGCAGCTTCGCTTGCAATGTCTCTTCAATTGACAATATAAACAAATGGACTCATTGGGGTTAAAATTGGGAACGATCTCAGAACGAGCATTTCTCTTTACCTTGCAATCAAACGATTTCCTCTTGGTTGATCCCTTTCAATAGGGAAAAGAAATCTTTTCTTGATCAACAATGTCACCATTGTCAATGTCCGTGGAAACCTTGGGATTAGACCATATAAGCATTTCTGCTTCTGTTGTGCTCTTACACATTTCTGCTTCAGCAACCATCAACATTTGGAGCTCTTTCAAAAAAAAACCATCAACATTTGGGTTAGATCAATTAGGGTCAAATCAAGATTCCTCATACGAAAGTTCTTAATGAATTGACTATATGAAAGAGGAATCGATAAAAGAACCAAATAATTGGCTTGCTCCCTTGGGAATATGACACCCATCATTTCCGAATTTTCAATAGGACTTTATTTTCATAATGTGCGCACACACATAATTTCCATCTTCATGTCTACATGCCAAAAGGGCTTGAGTAGTTTCATATCTTTCAACTGAGTAAAACTTGACGTTGGGAGAATCACAGGAAGAAGAGGTAGAAGAGTTGAAGAGAGACGATATCTAGTTCTACCATTTCCTAAGGAATGGAAGTCATTTTCACATTGGCTTGAAAATGGAAGACCGTCTCCAGAAGATTGAGGAAAACCATTTCCATAAGAACAAGGAAGACCATCATTGTATTGATTTGACATCTAAAATATTAGAAAATAGAG